>NW_028227259.1:50250216-50565216 GCF_978045245.1 Mus caroli | reverse complement strand
TAACTCTCAACAACACTACACATTTGGTCCTATTCAAGACATGTTAAAAGGTTCCTGCTTACTTCTTATAACAAAGTTGTGAGTTGTTAACACAGCTTTCATTTACTTACTTCTTATAACAAATTTGTGAGTTGTTGATACAATTTTCATTTTACAGAAGAAAAAAAAAAAAAGGTCGCACCAAGACACAGAGTTATTTGACCTAAAGGGAGGCATTTAGAAGATGGCTGTGTGATTCCGGTTAAGGAACGATGAGCCCTGATAACTGTGTTTATTTGTGAATAGTGTCCTACCATCAACTCCTCATATCCCAAGGCAGAGAATAATTACGGTATTGTTCAGTACTTAAAGATAAGGATGCTAATACAGGAGAGACCAGATGATTGCTCACAAACTGCTCTTCTGAGAGATTAATTGGTTAATGATTCTTGAAATTAGATGATAGGTTTTTTTTCCAGAAAAGGACTGCCTCGTGATGAGTTTGAACTTCAATGCAGTCAGAAGTTGTCCATTCTTCAGCACATACAAGTAAGCAAACAATAGCCATATGATTCACATGTGAATACATTTGCAGGTATTCAGTGGCAAGTGGGACTTCACAGATGTATTTACTGAAAATTCATCTATCCCCTTCTAAAGACATCTGAGAAGAACATCAAAAGAAACCTGAAAATCACTTATGGAAAGAATTGCATTTAAATTACTAATTAAATTAAAACTCTCTATAATTTGTTATCAAACTATCATGGTATCCATATTTTCTAGCAAAGCTTTCAAACATTTGTAATTTGTTTATATATTCACGTTAGTATTAGTCTACCAATATGGTATGAATATTAAAGAAATAGAGAGATTGTTTCAAACATGGAGATGAAACTTAAGTAGAAATGGAAGTAGAAAATTTGAACATTTTCTTTCTCCCTTTCTCATTTAGAATTGCTATGGAAAAAAGACATGAAAAGCATCCTCTTGGAGGGCTGATAAAATACAAAGAGCCTGCCTGGGAGGCAGACTTTCTGAGTCCCATTCTCTTCCTTCACAGTTGCTTATATACATTATTTAATCTCCCCAACTGTAAGATCAATGCAAAGTAGACTTTACTGAGCAACCATGAAGGATCCATATACTACATGGAAGACACAGGATTAAATTATAAACACTTACTGAATGATTTTTCCAGAAATGCTTGAGGCATCTGGGGAATATCACACAAGGGTAAGACATACGTTCACTAACTCACCCACTTCAAAAGTATCTCTGGTGGTGACTATGCTAGGCTCTGTGCTCAGCAACACAATACCTCAGACTATACTCTGAATCTACTTTAGAGAGACGGATGCAAGTAACAGATGAGGAATGACAGTACTAACAGGATTCAAAGCCAGGATTCAATCCAGACGTAGATGAAGAGGAGCTTGTGGAAGTATATTCTAAACTGCCATAAGACCATTTTCTAGTACTCTAAAGATACTTGAGACTAGATAATTTATAAAGAATACATTTGTGTTTCCATACTGATTCAAGAGACTTGGAAGTACAGGGCTTATTATCAGCACATCCTCAAGATTTGGTGATGATTTTCTTGCTGCACAATAACTCAGCTCAGAGCATCTCATGGTAAGGCACCCTAACCAGGATCTTGTCCTTTTCTTTGAAAGGGCATTGTACTATTATAGGATCCATGTGTGTTTTTCATGACCACTGGCATCTTGAACCCTAAGGTCACTTTATGAGATGGGGGTCTTTCAACATACACATATGAAATGAGTAGAGATGCTCACAAGACAAAAGACTAATGAAGTTTGTGAGGTTCATGAGCATCCATGAGATTCTTTTTTTTTTGATTTTTAATATTTTTATTACATATTTTCCTCAATTACATTTCCAATGCTATCCCAAAAGTCCCCCATAGCGCCCCCCACTTCCCTACCCACCCATTCCCATTCTTTTGGCCCTGGCATTCCCCTATATTGGGGCATATAAAGTTTGCAAGTCCAGTGGGCCTCTCTTTCCATTGATGGCCAACTAGGCCATCTTTCGATACATATGCAGCTAGAGACAAGAGCTCCGGGGTTCTGGTTAGTACATCATGTTGTTCCAACAATAGGGTTGCAGATCCCTTTAGCTCCTTGGGTACTTTCTCTAGCTTCTCCATTGGGAGCCCTGTGATACATCCAATAGCTGACTGTGAACATCCACTCCTGTGTTTGCTAGGCCCCGGCATCGTCTCACAAGAGACAGCTATATTTGGGTCCTTTCAGCAAAATCTTGCTAGTGTATGCAATGGTGTCAGCGTTTAGAAGCTGCTTATGGGATGGATCCCTGGACACGGCAGTCTCTAAATGGTCCATCCTTTCATCACAGCTACGAACTTTGTCTCTGTAACTCCTTCCCTGGGTGTTTTGTTCCCAATTCTAAGAAGGTGCACAGTGTCCACACTTTGGTCTTCATTCTTCTTGAGTTTCATGCGTTTAGCAAATTGTATCTTATATCTTGGGTATCCTAAGTTTTGGGCTAATATCCACTTATCAGTGAATACATATTGTGTGAGTTCTTTTGTGATTCTTTAAAAAGTCATCCCCCAGATTATGTAAGTGGTACTTAAATGCCTTGGAGTCACTATGGGAAACTCCAATAAACTCATTGGCTCACCGTACTAGCTGACTTTATGTTAACTTGAGTCCATCTGGAATCATTTTGGAAGAGAGAAAAATCAATTGAGAAAATGCCCCCAATAGACTAGCCTGTGGGACATTTCCTTGATTGAGGATTAATATAGGAGAGCTCAGCTCACTGTGGGTGGTGCCAAACCAGGTCTGCTGGTCCTGCATGCCATAGGAAAGCAGGCTGACAAAAAAAGTACAGAATATCCAAGATACAGTCTACAGAACTCAAAAAGCTCAACAAGCCAAAGGGCCCAAGTGAGGATGACTCGGTCCCATTTCTTCTCGGACATAGAAGACAGCAATCACAAGTGTGGAGGAAGGAGGGACCTGGGAGGGAAAGTGGACAGTAAGAGGACAGGGATTAGGGTGGGGGAGAGGGGAATCTGATCTGGTATTGGGTGAGGGAAAAGGACTGAAGCTCTGAGGACCAGCAGAAAGAATGGAAACAGGTAACTTCAGGAAATAGGAGGTTGGGAGACCCTCCAGAATGCACCAGAGAACTGGGAGGTGAGAGACTTTCAAGAGAGAGGGGGAACTTACAGGCCCCACCTCCAGCAGGAAGACAGGGCATCAAGTGAGGGATAGGGTTGCCATCCCACAGTCACATCTCTGACTCATAATTGATTATGTCTGAAAGAATTACAGGGATGGAAATGGAGAGAAGCCTGAGGAAAAAAAGGCCATCAACAGGCCCAAAGTGGGATCCAACTCAAGAGGAGGTCCCAAGGCCTGACACTTTTACTGAGGCTATGGAGCATTCTCAAAAAAGGAACCTATCATGACTGCCACCTGAAAGACCCAACAAGCAGCTGAAAGAGTCAGATGCAGATATTTGCACCCAACCAATGGACAGAAGCTGCTGACCCCTGTTGTTGAATTAGGAAAGGCTGAAAGAAGCTGAGGAGAAGGGTGATCCTGTAGGAGGACCAGCAGTCTCAATTAACCTGGACCCCCGAGATCTCTCAAACACTGGATCACCAAACAGACAGCATACACCAGCTGAAATGAGGTCCCAACACACATACAGTAGAGGACTTCCCAGTCTGTGTTTATTCAGAGATGATGCACCTAACCCTCAAGAGACTGGAGGCCCCAGGGAATTTAGAGGTCAGGTGGAGTAGGGGCTGGGGACATCCACATGGAGATAGGGGGTGGGGAGGAGGTATGGGATGTAATATTCAGAGGAATATTCAGAGGGTGGATGGGAGAGAGATAAAATACGGAGTGTAAAAAAAAATAAAAATAAAGAGGGAAAAGAAAAGCAAACAGGCTGAGGAGGCCTTGAGGAGCAAGCCAGTAAACATCAATCCCCCGTGATCTCTGCATTAGCTCCTACCTCCAGATTTCTTCTCTAACTTCTTTAGATGATGGACTGTAAATTGTAAAATGGAATAAATTCTTTCCTCCCTCCCTCGTTTTTGCTTGGTTTTATCACAGCAATAGAAACCCTTAGACACTCACCACATTGGACATGCGAGAGATTTTGTGCTTGGTCTGCTATGGTCCTTTTTATCTGGATGTAGATATTTCTTTGTGTCCTGACAAGAACAGACATCATTACCTAATCTTAACAACCTCCCTAAGGCCCATCTTTAAATATTATTACCACATAAACCTAGAGGTTAAGCTTCCAACGCATGGGCTTGGGAGGATTGTGTTCAAATCACAGTATGAACTGAATCATAAGTAAGACAATGAAACAGAGTAAGAATGAACCAGGAATACAACACCTGTCCCTGACGACGACAACCTTCTTTTATATAGATTATTATTAGAGATATGTGAAAAACAATATGAAGACAAACCTTCCACAAATAATAAGTGCAATTTAATAAAAAGAAATATGGAAGTAGGCCGACAAGACCATGTTTGCTGGCAGTCATTCAATACATAATTATTGAACATCTAACATATGCCAGACACTGGCAAACCAGTAGAGGAATGAGGAAGGAATGGGTAAACATTTGCCTCTTTTTCCAAGCTGTAGTAAAGATGGAACATTCATACAGGATCACATAAACAGATGTATTTGGAGAGCTGAGGGAGGGAGGGAGAGATGGGGGAGGGAGGGAGGGAGAGAGGGTGGAGGGAGGGAGGAACAGAGAGAAAAAGAGAGACAGAGAGACAGAGAGAGACAGAGAATGCATTTGCCAAGGATATGTAGGCCAGGACGGAGGCAAACCTCAGCACTGCAGAAAGTTCCCTGGCTTCCGCTAGTGGAGCCCAAAGAGGAACAGGAAGAGTGAAAGCTGTCCAGAGTACGGCAGGTGTACAGGCCTCCGAGGCCCACTAACACTGGTTTCAGATCTGAAAAACTATGAGTCCCTGAAGCCCTGAATGTCACATTTAATCTTTCCCCTTCCTGTCTCTTTCCCTTCCTTCAGCAAACCTGACTGAGCATGTAGCCATGCCCCCTTGAGAGGATCCCTATGTCTTTTCCTTCCGTAGGATGCGAGCGACATGAAATATAAAACGGGCTGGTATAGAATTGCCAAGGAAATGCATGTGCTGACTAATTTATACTCCTCAACCAGCAACTATGAGCCTTGCATAGATGGGGAACTAAATGTAACTGGGGTTTCCCAGGAAAGAGAACGAGGATGAGGCTGCATTCAGAGAAAGTCCTACCAGGTTTCTCTACAGTTAAGACGGCAGCAGTGCGGAAAGTAAAGGCAACACCCTCACGGGGAGGCATGTGTGTACAGCACATGATCTCAAAGACTGCCAGCGGTCCTAAGACCCGCACAGTGAAAATGCATGGAGAACGGACTGAGTCTGCAGACTATATTGACACCACGGCATCCTACAGGCTGTACAGCAACCTGGAAAGATAAGTGGACATAATCAACATTTAAGAGATGCAGGCAGGGCCTAAGGAGTGCTTCTCACGCTAAAGCCAACATCTGGGCTCCTCCTACCAATGCACAAATGTTGGGATCTCTTTGTCATTCCATATTAACATACAAGCTATGTTTTTTTTTAAAGAGTTCAAAATAAATTTCCATAATATGCTCTGGTGATAAAATGTTGAACAAAATAACACCAAGGAATCTTCATCAGGAAATTAGTTGTGCTATCAATTTATACACAATAAATAGGCTGTTATTTTTTAAGTATTAGCTTGTTTTAAAATCACAGATAATGTAAACAAAGTTGTATTTTATTCAAAATATTTTTTCAATTTTGATGGAAATTTGGGATGTAAGAAAAGAATTAAAATACATGGATTAATGTTTTTCAAAATGAAGTTAAAAAGAAAACAAAAACTATTTTGTTAGTTCTATTTATTGGGAGCTTGAGGAGATGGTTAGGTAATTAAAAGCACGTGCTGCTCTTACAGAGAGACAGGTTTGGTTTACTGGTCTCACTCTCAGTGGCTCACAACTAACTACCTGTAACTCCATTTCCAAGGGATCCTGGATTCTGACCCTTATGGGTAATGCATGCAGTATACCCAGACAAACATGTACACACACACACACACATACACACTCACGCACCCCAAATAGGTTTGTTCACTTTTTACAGATGTATGTACTTTCTTCTATATGATTTCCTCTATGATAACTGACAACTGCTCTGGAAATCACAAAAATGAGTAACAGTTAGAAACTGCCATCAGCAACTTGAATACTAGGAAGGAGAGAGAGATGAGGGTCAAACTTACAATGATAAGACAATTTTTGTATTAAACTACTAGAAGCACAGGAGAAAATTATAACCATCACTGTGAATATGTAGCCTTAGTTTAGACCCACACACACACATGGGTCTTGCAGAAGAAAATACATTTGGGTTTGTTATGTACTATCTTGGAGTTGATTACTAAGCAAAATATTTCAACAAAGGAATAAAACAAAAGATGATAGTGTAATAAATAAAATAAGACCTCACTCCTAAGATGCAAGACAATATACAAAAGATCAAGTGTCCCTGTATCTCTCTCACTTTTCATGTGGTGTGTGTGTGTGTCTGTGTGTATGTGTGTGTGTGTCTAATAAAAAGTGCTTTGATTTTAGCAAAGTAAACTAACTTATTTTTAACTGGTGCCAAGTAAATTGCAGAGTGTTCTCTGTGGGTACAAACTTCATCTGCTATCAAAACTGTCAGTTAGTCCTGATTCAAGTCAGGGCTACTAATATATGACCCAGCAAATGCACTTACCATTTTTCTAGAACAACAAGTCCCATCATGCCTCACTCCCGCCCTCTTGCCCTCTGAGATGGGGTCCATGCGCCCCTGCAGAGCTGCTGTGAGTCACTGTTTCTGTGTGGCTGAATTTGCTAAGATAGAAAATTATTTTGTGTGTGCAAGCACTGTGAATTTTTCCTCAGCCCCTTGCACAGAGAATACAGTTTAAGAGAAGAGGGATTTAATAGAGTGACCAAACACAAAAGCCTGATAAAACCGTCAGAGCACGCGGAGTAGAATGAAAAGAACGCGGAAGCACATTAAATAATATAGTGGGAAACAATGGGACAAGCGCATCTGCCTCTGGTCCTCCTACCATGGCAGTAACTTTCATCTTTCTGGTCATGTTTGTAGTAAAAATGAGAGAAAAAAATAGTTTTATTTGCAAGTTAAGTAAGCCAAGCAACCATACAGAACATCAAAATGTTAGAAAATAAACAATGTCTGAATAAAAGCCGTGGTACACACCAGCGCTCCTTTCAGGTCTTCATCCATAAGATACTCTGCATATTAAGGAAGAAATGGGTACAGAAAGCTGCCGGGGTTGTGTTTGTCCAGTGAACAATTTTTTGATTGCTATTTTTTTTTATTTAAACACCCGTGTCTTCTATGAAAGTCACAAGTTAAATCCATAATGTCTCACCAACATGACTGCCTGAATATGAGCTGAAAACAATAGATACGTTAAAGTGAACAGGAAAAGTCCCATGAGGCCTCAACTCTAACCTAGAACTACAGACAACTCAGTACCGGGAGTGGGAGAAATTGTCTTCCTTAGCATAGAGCATGCCAGTTGGTTATCCAATATCAAATGGTCACTCCTGAAAACACACATGCACGCACCGCACCATACGCTCGCATGCACACACGTGTGTGTGTGTGCATGGGAGAATGTGGAAGAAGAAAGGGAAAAGACAACTGATCTATTTATGTTATAATTTCAAAATTAAGACAAATAATAAAAAGCAAATGACATTAAAAAATTAAAGGCCCCAGTGATCTCTATGGTGTGCTTATCATAAAAATGATTCTATGGATTACTGTGGTCTCTCTCTCCCCTTTCCTCTCAGCTTATGAATATTAGAGAAGAATATACCCAAGTCTTCAAAGACTGGTCAACCTATGGAAATCATTTTGCTGGTTAACCAATATCTCTCATACAAATAAGAAGCCTTATCTACAATATGGCAGAACTAGTCAAAGCAGCATAATTTTAATTCCCTAGGTTATATTTGTTTGTGGGCTGACCATATCAACTATGTCTATTATTTGGAAGGATGTGGCAACAGAAAGGAAGAGGCCCAAAGTTATAGTGACTCCTACTGAGTAGCAGCAGTCCTGCTGAAGGGAAATGAAAGACTAACTGGTAAGTAACAAAGCCAGGTGGGGTTTTCACACCCAAGGATCAGGGGTGAAACCACAAAAGCTCCAGGAGAATAAAGAATTGCCTACAGACAGTACCTGGTAAGAAGGCTAGAGTGAGTAACAAGTGGTTTGTGTCTACATCACTAGAATTTTCATTCTAACACCAGGGAAGGAGTGGAGAGAGGAGAATAACTTAGCCAAAAGCAAAAGCAAGACAATAACAAGTGATGTTAATATTATTGTTAACTTCAGGTCTTTTTCTTAAGCCAAAGCCATGCGATCTATGAATTACAGTTAGCATTAACTGATCTCTGCAGCAGACAGGACTGTGAATCCTCCCATGATTGAAGATGAGGACCAACCTAAGATTCTATGGTGATGTCCATGCCTTCACTACAGTGCGCGTGCACACACACACACACACCCACACACACACACACACACACACACACACAAATACAAATACTGTTCCTATGTTAATGAAACTGTTACTTAAGGATCTACCTTTTCTCTATCTTTTACCACAGACTTCAGAAGGTAAAGCTTGCCCCTGTAAGAAAGTAAGATAGATTTATCAGATCAGAACAAAACTGTTCAAAGTTAACGTCTGTTGGTACCGGAAAGATAACTATATGTATCAACTACCATGTCTAAAATAGTTTTTATCTTTTAAAAATATGCTATCAGAATTACTGAAGTTTAATCTTTGGAAGAATGAATGACAGTTTTTATTATTTGGGCTAAGTGGATTAAATAGGGCAAGTGATGAAGGAGAGGGACCATCCAGTCAAATAACATTGTAAAACAATTTTCTTAAAAGGTAAACAGGTATCTTTGTTCATAGACCTTAGAGACTAATATACAAATTCACACTCTAGTCTGACAAGAGATGTGATTTTTATCATTTCCCAGCCCACTGGACCACAGAATATACTTTTTTCTTGGATATTCAAGAACACACTTAGGAATCACTTCTTTATCATATTATGTGACATAAAATTAGTGTACCAAAAAAAAATGCAAGGTGTTAGAATATTGCGTGCAGGAGAGCTGGGGAAGAAAGATATAGATAAGAAAGGTAAAGACAGTTATCCCTGTAAAAGTACAACAGAAGTATGCTATAATAGATGTCTGTGTGTATAATATTGATTTATAAACAATGACTTCAAGCTCAAACTGTATCTGCCTATATTTTAATACTGTTCTTCAACACAGTTTATTTAGAAAAAGCAAGCTGTATCTGCACACTACCCTTCTGATGATTCATACTTATTTTGAAAACATGATGATGCTTTTAAATAGGAAGAAGTTGAACATATTTGTCCATCTGAAAAACTCATCCATATTTATAGTTAATTTTTCATCTTTTGTAAGATTTATTGTGGATGATTCATAGAAATTGGATTAAGTATCCTTTCCACTCACAGAGTAACAATGCTATCTGCTAACAACAAGAATAACAACAGTGGCAAGAGTGAGAAAGTCACTGTGTCACTGACAAGATGAAACAAGATGGAAAATTCTTTTCTGACCTCCTTAGATGAAACTTTTTAGTTTGACCTACAGCCTTTGTGATATTTTTAAACATAATTACTGTAGCTACATATGTTTTTCTTGTACATTCAGTTTCCCTATTCCAAAAACATTTTTTTTGCTGTAGCAATCCCTCACAGCAACTAAATTACAAAGGATTACATGGTTGGTGGGAAGAGGTAAAAGTTATTTACATTAATCAAATGCAACTGTGTGCTTTCTCACTCCCCCATGTTCCTGTGAAATGCAAGTCCAGGGTGGTCACTTGGAGCACCTAATTAACACCTTGGTTGTAAACTAGGTGTGGAATTCAGTCCTGGAAAGGGAGAAAATAAAGACCACACCATCTGGGGGGGGGGGAGGGGAGAGACACAGACAGAGACAGAGAGAGAGAGAGAGAGAGAGAGAGAGAGAGAGATGCTCCCCACCAGGATGGAGAATTGCAGTCATGTCTGCAGGTTCCATACATCTTGTGCTCCTCAAAAGGTCAGGAGAATTAATTGCCCAGGTATGCAATGCATTCCCAGTAGAGAATGACAAAGAACCTTGGCTCCTGTTCTCGAGCCTGAGACTGAATAGATCATAACACAAATATGACCGTGTAAGCCTTCGTCAAGTGTGTGCATTATTCACTCTTGGTTTGTTTTGTCTGAATTGTATTCTACCTCTTCAGGCTACCATTAGCAAGGTTGGAGAGGGAGGTAGCTATTGACAGTTTCAACTCTAACCACTCAACTCATAATGAAGGATCATCAAGTATCAGGGTAGACAGGTAATAGCACATAAGCAACAAATCTCCTTTGTGTGCCTTTATTAATCTAAGTCTTTAAATGATTCCCATTCAGCCACAAAAAAATGTGCAGAATGAAAATTGCCTTTATTTAATAAAAGAAATTGGCCTTATTTTTTTTTAAATACGAAAAGGAGAGAGCTGTCTCAAAAATCATGCATAATCCCAGTTTACAGCCCAATAATCTAATTTCCAGCTTATTGTCATAAATGATTCCACTGGTATAGTTTTTGCAAGTGCTATAAAGGGTCCCTTTTAAATGTTTAAGAAAAGAATATAAAAAATCATAGATACAATGCAATCTCTTCCCTCCCCTCAATTTTATGAACACCTACTAGAAACTGGAGTCTTTATTTAATGTGGCCAACCTTATGACATTGTACCATCAGGCAGATAGCTGCAGATTTCTCTCCAGAACCATACAATAGTTGGCCCTCCAAGACCTCATGAGCAAAGAGACCTTCACAAGAGGCAGGTGACTTTGCTCATCATCTGCAGTCAATGAGAAGGAGTTCTGAGAATGAAGCTAGTAGAAGCAATTTGATTTCTCTTGAAACCTTCTTGTCACACACCCTATTTCTTTCCAAATTCAATATACTCTTATGGTTTTTTCCTTCAATTCAATATCTGTTGGAAAATATTTATCAATCTACCTGTATTAGACTCCATGTTGTACATGAAACAATGAGAAAGGTCTGACAAGATTCTTTACAAAAATAACACATAGTACGCAAGTAGATAATTTTTGAAAGCATATTACATGAAAACAGAGAGCAACATGGAATAATGCCAGGGCATTTGCTATGTTCTAAGCACATTGCAGTGTGACTTTAATGAACAATATACTTCACACAACGTAACCCATACTCTAAAAATATCCATGCTCTTGAAGCTTGGAAGCTTAAAGCTTAGGGGAGGTAACTGAATAACATTCCCAAAGTTACACATTAAGTTATCTGAAACCAGAAACCGGAGTAAAGCCTCTGTGCCCATAACTGCTAAGATATAAAGTGGGGGAAGTAGCTTCCTATTGGAAACGGCTTCATGGAGATGAAGTGGAGGAGGGTAAATGGTCTTCTGCTTTAGAAGCAAGGCAAGAGCTCAAAATGTGCTAGGGATGTCTTTTATTTTTATATTTTTAATTTTATTTTTTAAATTAATTTAATTTTACACTCCATATTTAATTCACACCCTCATCCACCCTTCGACTGTTCCACATCCTATACCTTCTCCACACCCCCTGTCTCCACGTGGATGTCCCCACACCCCATCCCACCTGACCTCTAAATTTCCTGGGATCTCCAGTTTCTTCAGGGTTAGGTGCACATCTCTGAATGAACACAGACCCAGAAGTCCTTGCAGCTATGATAATGATAACAAATAATGAAAAAAAATCAGAAGTGGTAACCCTTCAAAGTCTTTAGCTCCAAAAAAAAAAAAAAAGAGCTGATTGATACAGTATGGAAGTTAACTCTAACTAAAAGGACCACTGCCAGAGACAATCTAGAGCAAGCTCAGATATCCTATCTGACTCGAATACAAGGAGCACGTACCAAGTTCACCTGTTATACTAAAGTTGTGTATATAAATAATTATTTCTATTTTTGAATACACAAACTGAGATTACCTGAAAATGAGAATCTTTCTTTTTTTAGATCTAAAGAACTTCAAAACAGCTAATATATAGAATTTTAACCATGACTTTCTCAGTATAATAGATTTCTGTTAACTTTCTCTATGGAAAAGCAACAGTTTTTTGTCTGGCAAAATTAAATTTGTTACAATTCCACAAGATACTTCTTTGCCAAGCGTTTGAACACTCACAAACTATTTTTCTTACTCTCAGTGTATCTACTTCTTAATATGTGCCTCATTAATCCCCATGCCCAGTGCTTGGTCATTTTGGAATTACAGATGACAAAACAAATGCCTTTACTCAGTAGTATTTCCTAGATATCCTCTATGTTCATAATCAGGGTCTTCATTCCATTTGTATGCTTTTGCTATTTTGGCTATATCAACCTAAAGGTAGATTCTTATACCAAAGAAGAAAATAGTTGAACAGTTTCCTAAATGTTAGCTTTTATAAATAAAATTTTAGAAAATAAATTATACCAGGGAATAAAGAGATCAGAGTGCTTAAAGAAATGCAGAAACACTCATAGAAAAAAAAAAACCTTGATAGAAAAAAACCCCATAAAACCTCAAATCAAATAATGCCAGGGTTTTTAAAATGAGAATATATCTCTGGTCAAAGTAGGGTAACTAAGAGATTTTTATAGCATTCCACTCTGAGGGTCTTCTACAGTGAATAATGTGCAAATTACGTTATTTCTAGATACTTGGTTTGAAAATAAAATTGGACAAGCAACTGAGGATGGCCCTCAAATGACAAAGCGCTTGCCCCTCGTGCTTGATGCTCTGGCTTCCTTCAGCAGCACCACATAACTAAATGGAATCCCAGCGGTATAGTAGTAAAGGCCAGACATCAGAAGTTCAAACACATCCTCTCCTCTGCAACAAGCAGCGTTCCAAGCCAGCCCGGGATGATAAAATAAAATAAAATAAAATAAAATAAAATAAAATAGAAAGCATAAAACAAAAAACAAACAAACAAACAAACAAAAAGGGTGTCCACAGGGATGAGCACTTTTTTTCAGAAAGAATGAAAAGTATGTTTTAGAAAAACCTCATTAGGGTCAGTAAGATGGTTCATTAAGTAGTGCTTTCCACATGAGCCTAAGAACCTGAGTTCAATCCTCAGAACGTGGAGAAAGCCTGATGCAGTAGCTCACATATGTAATCCCTGTACTCTCAAGGCAAGGAAATGGGAGAGAGAGACGATGGGGTCCACAAAGCTCAAAGCCTGCAGGCCAGGAGTACTCAGAACAGCAGCAGCCAAGAGAGATGCAGCATCAGGAAGCAGAAGGAACGGCCAACGCTGAATGTTTTCCGATGAGATCCACGTGCAGGCTAGAGCAAGTGAGTATGTGTACATGCATGCACAGACAGACAGACAGGCAGCAATAATAACTAAAATACAATTTTAACATGAAAAGAAAATAAACTACATTATGACAATATGATAATTCCTAGAAAATGTAAGAAATGTCCCACTTTACCATACATAATCTAGTATCTTCAGAGTTTCACATGTACAAGTCAAATATTCATGCCTAGATATATTGACAGAAGGTGATATACATTTATGAGTGTGTCTTTAAAGTGTCAGTAAGCTTGCAGAAGCATTTGACAGTACATTTTATATTTTCCACCTTACCATAGTGTAGAAGACCATTCCTTTTTAGTTACTTGTCTCAGAAAAGAACAAGAGAGAATTAAGATATTTGAGAGCACTAGATATTTTAATGAAGTAATTTAGAACTTTCAGGTTAATGGCATTATTCTGCTCTATTGTCTATATATAACTTTCATCAAAGCAGTAACTGTCTCCAAAGTAACTGAGAAAAAAATATAATATGCTTTTTTTTGCCATATAATTTTCTAGTCTCTAAGTTCCTACTTTGAGTCACACTTTATAAAACAATACAAATACAGTGTCTTAAAAGAAAAAAATATATTTAAAAGTAGTATGCCAGATTTATCAATCTAATTAAGATGGATTAGTAAAGAGAATTGCTTTGAAATCAAAGTTTTTGAAAGTATTTTAAATAAGTTTACATATTTATTGATATTGGTGATTTTTATTATTTTGTAACTAAGTATTTAGAATGTAGTTTAAATAATGTTGATATATTTACACATTTGTGAATTTATAAATCTTTACACAAGGTGTTTAAGTAAGATGCATTTTAAATGATTAGTCTATAAACCTTTTTAAATAAGCATATCAGACTGAAAACTGAATTTCAGTTTTCATTATGGAACAAAAAGGAAGGTCAAGGTTAAACTGTTTGTCTTCCTTAAAAAGTTCATCATCTCTATTGTGTCTCTATGTCAAAAAAGAAATTTCAATGGAACTCGGATATTAAAACCTCCCAGGAAACCAACAGAGAAAACTGCTAAGAATTTCACAAGGTCTTCCTCCTTAGGTGTTAATTAAATGATCATTTAACACTGCAGTGTACACACAACGTGTTCATCTCCTGACAGCACAGTTTGTTATAAATCCAGGGTAATAAAAGTCTTGGTGTCAAAGCTCTGAACTTAGTTCCCACCACACTCTCCGATGCCTTGTCGTGTCTAAGGTTAAGCATGTAGACACAAAACAAAGCTTGCGCCTACTCGACTCCCAGGCCAGTTTTCCCATCGCCTAGTGACCTAGGTAACAGTGTGAGCAATAAAGAATAAATTTAATTTCTCCAGCATTTTGTGAGGATTAAGAACAATTGTTGGCTTGCAATGACTTTTTATCCTTAGATTCTTTTCCTCTGGAGCATTCCTCGGTCCTAAACGAGAATTCTGGTGGTTTAAGACATAGAACAAACACAACTTTAAATTAGGCTTTTTTTCCCTCTCTCTCAATCAAATGGAACGGTTGGGGGGGTAGCTTATCACCCTTTCTCCTTGATGCTTCAGGCTATTCACATCAAATTTTAATCTTTCACTTGAAGAAGAAACCTACTGTGACTGGGGCAAGGCTATCTTTCCTCCATTCTTTTACCAAACTTACTTATTTCTTCTTTCTTTCGAATTTTTTTAAACACTTAAATCATGTTGCTAAACCCAGCCATAAACATTCACTTTAAGAAGCACAGATATTCTCCGAATAACATTCATACCAGAATGTGACACCCGGGTGTGGCTGTGTGGATGATGCTGATAGCAGGTTCTTCCTTCCTTCCTTCCTTCCTTCCTTCCTTCCTTCCTTCCTTCCTTCCTCTTTCTTTCTTTCTCTCCCTCCCTCCCCACTTCCTTCTTCCCTTCCTTCACCCTTTCTTTCCATTTCTTGTGTTATCATTTCCTTTTCTGAGACTCATCTTTTTTATCATCTGACCAAAGATTTCCTAAATCACAATTTCTCAAAACACTTCAAGAGCAACCCCCATAAAAAAGTCAGTGAGGAGTCACTAGTGTGGTTATGAGGTGACTCGAGGCCAAATGTAGCATCCCCCTGCCTGCAGCATATAAGCTCTGACAATACCAGCCTTAAGTAATAAGCAGGGACAGGCACAACTATCCTCTGAGTCTAGTTCATTAAATTATAAAAGAGTGTCTAAATTCAAGGCATTAATTAGTTTGCATTTTAACAATTCTTTAAAAAACAAGTATTTTTGAAAATGCATTTAAAATCACACATGCACTTTACAATATAGAAGGCAATATCCACAGATATTATTCTCATAAGTGTATGAAAAAAGACATGTGAGTGGAATAGCATATTGTTTTAATTAAGATAGACATTTTCACTAGTACTAAAAATGGCACTGAACCAAGGAACTGATGTGACTCTCAAGCACAAGCTCAGAATCTTTACTGATATTCTTGAAAGATTTTATTCAGCATCTATGTTCCCTTCTCTGTCTCCTGCAGGAAGACATGCCATTAAAACTAATTTAAATGTACACCAGCAAGTTTGTTCCTACCCCTATCCATCTTATATATGAAGTCTAAAACTACATTAGTCATTAACTGGAAGAAGGAAGATGAGAACTCATTAAAAATACCCTGGCTATAATATACCTTCTGCAGCTGAAAGAAATACAGTGGTTCAGGTGTGCATTTTATGTCAATTCATGATGCAAGAATGATTCGGGTGGCTCTGCAGAATTACCAGTTATTGAACTGAAGACGGACTACAAAGTGAAGCGATAGCATCAGGAACCTGGCTGACTGAGGGAAAACTACAGGGCCATCTGGTGATTCTTATCTTCATTGTGTTTGCAATGAGACATTAATAACACTATAAACAGAATCTCTCTCCTCCTTGAACGCTGACAATGTGCCTTTGAATATAGAATCTGAAAGAAACTTGTGATCTCCCCTAGAAAGTAGCTAACATGCTTCTTTCAATTTCACAGGTCAGAAAATTACTCCAGAGGTTTTCAGGGATCAAAGAACATCAAATATTCAATGTAGTCTATACGGGACTTCAAACTACCATCTTCCTATGGTGAATCAAGTTGATTTCAATGATTTAAAATACAATGTGAACATGTACATACATTCAAACTCCTTTAGTGTAGCTTAAATGCCATCAGTATGTATAAAATAAAATTTGTGTAGAGTCTAGTTTCCCCATCACAGTCTCAAGGTTGCTATGATATTTAATGATTATTATCAAGATATAAAAAGTTACCTAAAATGTTTACGTGATTATTTTTTTTTTACTTGTCAACCACATATTGACTGTATGCTTCAGAAAACCTCACAAGTATCAGTGATGCTTGTTTTAATACTAGGTTTTAATTTACATGTTAGTAAAAGCAGAGGCCCAAATACCACCTTGCCTTCAATGATCTATATCATGTCATGTCAGTTTTTCCCTTAATCTTATAGTATTCTCCAAACCCAATGCAGAATACCATGAGTGCTTGTGGAGGCAGGCGATGCAGTGATGAGAGGCTTTTGCACTGGCAAAGCAAATGTTTTTTAAGGTGATTTCAAACAACCTCCTCGCTCTAGGCTTTCTGAAGCACTCCATTGCAGATTTCTCATTCAGACTTCACTTGGTAGGTGCCACAGAAATTTGTCTATCACCATCAACAAAGCCATTAGCTACCTTTTCAAAGAAAAAAAAAATCACCACCAAGCTGGGAAAAGTCTTAATTGTAATCTTTAATTCTATTTGACTTTTGACCTAAAACCCTTATATAATATACTGATTTTAAATAAGTCAGAAATGTTTCTGTTGAATAATTTGTATACCATTGTTTTCACTGCGTATGACAATGGTTACTGTGAAGTATATACAGGTAGCCTCATGTCATCTCCTTTTTACACACATTTAAATACTAACCTTTGATACCTGGGATGGTGACATACTGGCACACTCCTATTAGTCACTGTAGTGTTTGGGAGACTGAGGCAGGAAGAAGGCCATAGCTCCTGGCCAGTACTGTCTGCATAGTGAATTCCAGGCCAGCCAGCATGACATACTGAGATTACATCTCAATAATTCAGTAAGCAAATAGAGTAATTGATTAATAAATCATGTATCATTTAGAAATATATTAGAAATGCACAATTAAAGTCTTTTAAACTTAAATTCTTGTCTATATATGATTTTAAGTGGCAAAACCAGAGTCTCTCATGTCATGTTAAAAACGACTAACTTGTTAATTGAGAATAAATAAAGGGTTGCCAGTTTAACCACTGGAAGTTAACACTTCTGTACTTTCTGTCCTTCAGGCTCTTTGTTTTCAAACATAAGTACTCAGTTGGATCTCTCACCAAAGTTTCAACCTGTAACACGCACACAATGTTTCCCATGTGGATTACAGCACAGATGGGCCTCTTCCTACAGAACTTTCGCCCTCAACACCTGAGACTCTCAGGAAAGTCAGCAGTAGCCTTCACTGAGGCTCCCTCCAAGAGGAATGATGCCAGTCCAGACAATGGTAACCGTAGCAACCGTAACCTGCAATTCCTGCACAGCTAAAGTGGGATTTATTATGGCAGGGGGCAAACAGGCCAAGAGTAAAATGAAGCCGGGAACTACGACTCCTGCCACCTCCAGTGCCACACACTTTAATCAGAGCTGGCAGAAATTAATTCAAGAGGAATTTTTACATGGCTCCACTGTTGTTTTCTGCTTTTCTGCTTGACTACAAGAATCCTAATGAGACTCTCTTGATATCCCAAAACAAGGTTAGCTGTGCTTGAGTTTGCATCAAACTAAGGTATATGTTGCTTTAAAAGAAATAAGCAGGTCTTGTTTTGACCTTGCAGTATCTACTGAAACCATTCAATGTTTAGAAAACCCAAGAGGACCAAACATTTAATTAGTCAAGTTATCTCTTAAATTAAATTTGGCTCTCCATAATTCATAAGGCCTTCCCAGAGTGGTCACTTGCTCATTCCAGTTGCAAACCCGGAACCCAACAGAGGCTTAATTCAACACATCAGTTATTGAGACCTAACAAGGGTCAAGTCTCACACTAGACCCTGGGGGATATTAAATTTTTCCATAATATATGTGTGGAAAGTATTGATAAGCACAATTATAAAAATAAAACTTACATCACAATTCATACATATAAACATGGTTTTAGTTTTTGAATTTAAAAGACCTACTTACAAGAGCATATCCTTTTTTCCAAACTATCAAAAGCAATGAAGACTTTAGCATTGGTAGGGAGGAAATATGAAAAAAAGAGAGCTTAGCAGTGTATTTGGTACACTAGAGAAATTAAGCTGTTAGCTTTCTAAAGCAATAACAAGAATAAAAAACCCTCAAGTTTCCTTTCTAAAGTTTCGCTTGGCTATAGTTATCAGAAAGTATTTTGACAATCTGAGGACATTTCAGACAAGAGTTGCTACATGACCAATCAATTTAAGCAGTCCAAAAATCTATTCATTGACAGTAAGATTTACTTAACCCATAAAAGGAATATTTGACTTTAATATTCATACAGTCAGGAAGTTTGGTGGTTCTCAAACTCCTTGAGACATAATTTCCATGTCCAAACCACAAATAAAATTTGTATTCAAAAATAATGCAATAAAGGATACCACGGGGGCATAGGTAGATATATTTTAATTTTTTGTTTGTTTTCTTTGGATTTAGGAAGATACTAGATTAAGATGAATTTCTGTAAAGTGCCTCGGATATGCAAACTTAGGTTAGACGTCTGGGTAAATATAATAATACTCAAAGACATCAACCGAAAACCACAAAACAAACATTTACAACCAGATGCTTATCCATGGACCCATCAATGAAATTCCTCTCTAATGAGCCTGGATAAGCAGCTGCAAACTCAGATGGGAACTGGTGCACCACACACTTGCACACTGCCTGGAAGGTCAGGCTTATCTGGAAGATTTGTGTATGCTGTTCATTGGGTTCAGCCCATAAGTGGCCAACCTCTTCAAAATTCACCACAGTCTGCTTCAGTTAACTAGCTCCAGATTGCCCCGACAAAAAAAAAAAAAATTCCCTCTCCTCTTAGGTGGATCATAAAAATGCAAAACCTCAGGATCAGAGGCGGAGAAAAGGGGAGGAAGGGATCCCCCTGCACAAGTCGGGAAAAGTGTGTGCTGCCTCTTGTAACCTGCACCCTATCATCCTAGGCTTTCTCTTTACTTACACTTTCTGTCTGTCAACAAGTGCTTGTAATTTTATTACACTGTCCTGTAGTTTACACAGAGTTGGGATTATTTTACAGAGTTCTGTTAATGGACTGGATAAACGATAATGCTATTTAAACTAGTCTTCTGCTCCGGCCAGCACAGCTGTGAGTGTACTACGGTTTCTGAGCAAACATCTTGACCTGAGTATACAGTGCTCTCTCCGCCCTTCCAAAGAGAAATTGGAGCAGGCAGCAAAGGGAAAGCATATTTGGCCGCTAGCAGCAATCAACCGTGTCAAATCATAATTCATATACAGTGTACCCTCTTTTCCTTTTATATCGCATTTAGAGTCTGCAAAATGCATGCATGCCTGGCATCTCATTTTCAGTCAAAAGTCAAAAGGTAGTTTATTCATTATAAAAAGTAAAAGTAAGATGTATGATATCCAACTTATGAAGATAATTTTCATCTGAGCAAACAATGCTAAAACCATATACCAGTTTATAAATTGATTAGCATTCTTGGCTGGTAATATGTAGTGAAAATATATTAAAGTATGTAATAAGTTGAAAAAGACATGAATTAGCATCATTTGTGTTGGAAAAAACTTCTAGAAGTGCTATTTTCCGTGCTGTACATATATCTACTTCTAACATGATCTTCAACTATGCAAATGTGGATTTCTTTAAATATACACATGAAACAACTGGTCAAATGTTTTCTTTATGCTAATATTCTTTTCCTTTTATTTGTCAGAATTCCTAAATCGGCTCTCTCGCTCGATATTCTTGTACAATCATTCCTTTCTGAGGGAGCATTTCAAAGGCTACTATTGAATGTGGATTTCAACACATTTCCTATCTCCTACAATACTCATTTCAAGTGGGCAACTAGACACAGGTATCACACGAAGGGGAAAAATACGGAACCTGTAGTCTTGGTCTTCACAGGTATTCTCGCCCTCCTGAACCAGTCAGCCTTACAAGTTCTGTTCTGCTTACTAAAGACTCTTAGTACACTTTAATTTTATTTGCCTTAGTATTCTTTAAAAAGTACTCATACATAGTTTATTACTTTTCCCCTCAAGAGAAACAACGCTTTGAACAATTTATCCACCTCTCTCTAATCTTTCTGAGGCACAGGATCCTCGGTTTAAAACAAAAAGCAATCTGATTTGAAGGTGCAGACAATCACATTTCCTTGTTGGTGGTCTCAACACATAGGAGGCTGAGTCAAGATGATAGCTGCAGTTCAAGGCTGGCATGAGTTACATAGAAAATTCTAGGTTAGCCTCGCCTACAGAATGAAGAAAAAAGAAAAAAAAAAGAAAAAAGAGATAAATAAAAACCAGGATGTAAGGAAAGACATGTGGGAAGGAGGAGAGGAGGAAATGAAGGAGGGGCAGATGGTGGGAAGGAGAGAAAAGTAAACCTCTACATTTCTATTGAAGAGAAATGTTAACCATCAGAGACTGATACTCTGTGAATGCTAACCATGGTGCTGTGGAGGGCTAGGTTTAGGAATACAACATTTACATCTGTATTAGAACTACAGATATGAACAATTAAAACTATCAGCTGGCATGCTCAGTAGGTAAAATTATTTGAGTCAAACAGACATAGAAGTATCCCAAGCATATTTTCTACTCCTCACCCCTTTTAAACATGCCTTCGATGACGTAGAAAACTTTGTCACAGTCTTGTGCGGTCAGATGCCTCTTCAGGCCACTGCTCACAGCTCTCATGGGTTCCAGCACATAGATGCTTCAGAAACATACAAAATCTTCAAATATAGGGAGAAACTCTCTTTGTTCCACTATGTAATATTGTCAAAGAGGTCTAAATGTCAAAGTATAATTTGCTGGTGGAGCCTTTTATAATGCATTAAGCCATTCAACAACTCCTGGGGAAATCAATCCAAGTACTTCTAGAGAAAACAGCCAACACTCTTTGTTTTTCAGGGAGTATTCAGGTTGCTTTGTACATTTTTTATAGTACAACTGGTAACAGACAACAGCCATTCCATTTACGTTCATTTCTGCAGAACATTAAAAAAAGAAAACAACACTTCAAAGGTACTCTGTGTTGTTTTTGTATGCACACTGCTTGCAAAGTTACAGTTTAGCAAGGTCATCAGACATTAGCTTCAAAATCACTTATCACAAGTTTCTTCAGCCCCTACCAATTAAAACAGAAAGGGGATACTATTTAAAAACAAATCTGGCTATTACAACACTAAGTGTGTGTGTGTGTGTGTGTGTGTGTGTGTGTAGATATAATTTTATAGCAAGCTACATCCTACTTCCTTAAAGAAAAAGAGCCGGTAGGACCACAGGCCTCATCCGGCTGGATCAGCGCCGGGGTAGCGGGAGCGCAGGGTTGCCTGACACCCGCCAGCTACCCACGACCCCCGCCGCAGGATTTTGGGACTTCTGGTGAGTGGAGCACAGCTTCTGCTCCAATCCAATTGCGCGGGACCTGAGACTGCATTAGTTAGGGAAGCAGAAACTGGCCTGAGTAGGGCCACAGGCCTCACCCGGCCGGATCAGCGCCAGGGTAGCGGGAGCGCAGGGTTGCCTGACACCCGCCAGCTACCCACGACCCCCGCCGCAGGATTTTGGGACTTCTGGTGAGTGGAGCACAGCTTCTGCTCCAATCCAATTGCGCGGGACCTGAGACTGCATTAGTTAGGGAAGCAGAAACTGGCCTGAGTAGGGCCACAGGCCTCACCCGGCCGGATCAGCGCCAGGGTAGCGGGAGCGCAG
Source organism: Mus caroli (assembly GCF_978045245.1). Taxonomy (NCBI): domain Eukaryota; kingdom Metazoa; phylum Chordata; class Mammalia; order Rodentia; family Muridae; genus Mus; species Mus caroli. Next base: position 50,542,712 of record NW_028227259.1, on the reverse strand, counting down.
GGTTGCCTGACACCCGCCAGCTACCCACGACCCCCGCCGCAGGATTTTGGGACTGCTGGTGAGTGGAACACAGCTTCTGCTCCAATCCAATTGCGCGGGACCTGAGACTGCATTAGTTAGGGAAGCAGAAACTGGCCTGAGTAGGGCCACAGGCCTCACCCGGCCGGATCAGCGCCAGGGTAGCAGGAGCGCAGGGTTGCCTGACACCTGCCAGCTACCCACGACCCCCGCCGCAGGATTTTGGGACTGCTGGTGAGTGGAACACAGCTTCTGCTCCAGTCCAATCACGCGGGACCTGAGACTGCTCTGGTTGGGGAGAGAGAAATCCGGCCTACATAGGGCCACAACCCTCTTCCGGTCAGAAAAGCACCGGGGCAGCTGGGGCGCAGGGTCGGCTGACACTCACCAGCTACCCACAACACCCACCACAGGATCTTAAGACTTCTGGAGAGTGGAACACAGCTTCTGCTCCAATCCAATTGCACGCGGGACCAGAGACTGCATTAGTTAGGGAAGCAGAAAAACGGCCTGAGTAGGACCACAGGCCTCTTCCGGCTGGACCAGCACCGGGGTACCGTCAGCTACCCACGACCCCCGCCGCAGGATTTAGAGACTGCTGGTGAGTGGAACACAGCTTCTGCTCCAATCTTTAAATAGTGACAACAATAACAACTAACCCCAGAGATTACCAGATGGCGAAAGGTAAACGTAATAATCTTACTAACAGAAACCAAGACCACTCACCATCATCAGAACCCAGCACCCCCACTTCACCCAGTCCAGGGCACCCCAACACACCGGAAAAGCTAGACACGGATTTAAAAGCATATCTCCTGATGATGATAGAGGACTTCAAGAAGGACGTTAATAACACACTTAAAGAAATGCAGGAGAACACTGCTAAAAAGGAAGAAGACAATAAAGAGGAAGCACAAAAATCCCTCAAAGAATTGCAGGAGAACACTGCTAAAGAGTTACAAATCCTTAAAGAAAAACAGGATAACATAATCAAACAGGTAGAAGTCCTTAATGAAAAACAGGAAAACACATCCAAACAGATGATGGAAATGAACAAAACCATACTAGACCTAAAAAGGGAAGTAGACACAATAAAGAAAACCCAAAATGAGGCAACACTGGAGATAGAAACCCTAGGAAAGAAATCTGGAACCATAGATACGAGCATCAGCAACAGAATACAAGAGATGGAAGAGAGAATCTCAGGTGCAGAAGATTCCATAGAGAACATCGGCACAACAATCAAGGAAAATGTAAAATGCAAAAAGATCCTAACTCAAAACATCCAAGAAATACAGGACATAATGAGAAGACCAAACCTACGGATAATAGGAGTGGATGAGAATGAAGATTTTCAACTCAGAGGACCAGCAAACATCTTCAACAAAATTATAGAAGAAAACTTCCCAAATCTAAAGAAAGAGATGCCCATGAACATACAAGAAGCCTACAGAACTCCAAATAGACTGGATCAGAAAAGAAATACCTCCCGACACATAATAATCAGAGCAACAAATGCTCTAAATAAAGATAGAATACTAAAAGCAGTAAGAGAAAAAGGCCAAGTAACATATAAAGGCAAGCCTATCAGAATTACACCAGACTTTTCACCAGAGACTATGAAAGCCAGAAGATCCTGGACAGATGTTATACAGACACTAAAAGAACACAAATTCCAGCCCAGGCTACTATACCCAGCCAAACTCTCAATTAACATAGATGGAGAAACCAAAGTATTCCACGACAAAACCAAATTCACACATTATCTCTCCACGAATCCAGCCCTTCAAAGGATAATAACAGAAAAAAACCAATACAAGGACAGGAACCACGCCCTAGAAACAACAAGAAGGTAATCCCTCAACAAACCTAAAAGAACACAGCCACAAGAACAAAATGCCAACTTTAACATCAAAAATAACAGGAAACACCAATTTCTTTTCCTTAATATCTCTTAATATCAATGGACTCAACTCCCCGATAAAAAGACATAGACTAACAAACTGGCTACACAAACAAGACCCAACATTTTGCTGCTTACAGGAAACTCATCTCAGAGAAAAGGATAGACACTACCTCAGAATGAAAGGCTGGAAAACAATTCTCCAAGCAAATGGCATGAAGAAACAAGCTGGAGTAGCCATTCTAATATCTGATAAGATTGACTTCCAACCCAAAGTCATTAAAAAAGACAGGGAGGGACACTTCATACTCATCAAAGGTAAAATCCTCCAAGAGGAACTATCAATCCTGAATATCTATGCTCCAAATACAAAGGCAGCCACATTCATTAAAGAAACTTTAGTAAATCTCAAAGCACACATTGCACCTCATACAATAATAGTGGGAGACTTCAACACACCACTTTCACCAATGGACAGATCATGGAAACAGAAACTAAACAGGGACACAGTGAAACTAAGAGAAATTATGAATCAAATGGATCTGGCAGATATCTACAGAACATTCTATCCTAAAACAAAAGGATATACCTTCTTCTCAGCACCTCATGGTACCTTCTCCAAAATTGACCACATAATTGGTCACAAAACAGGCCTCAACAGATATAAAAATATTGAAATTGTCCCATGCATCCTATCAGATCACCATGGACTAAGGCTGATCTTCAATAACAAAATAAATAATAGAAAGCCAACCTTCACGTGGAAACTGAACAACACTCTTCTCAATGATACCTTGGTCAAGGAAGGAATAAAGAAAGAAATTAAGGACTTTTTAGAGTTCAATGAAAATGAAGCCACAACATACCCAAACTTATGGGACGCAATGAAAGCATTTTTAAGAGGAAAACTCATAGCTCTGAGTGCCTCCAAAAGGAAACTAGAGAGAGCACACATTAGCAGCTTGACAACACACCTAAAAGCACTAGAACAAAAGGAAGCAAATTCACCCAAGAGGAGTAGACGGCAGGAAATAATCAAACTCAGGGGTGAAATCAACCAAGTGGAAACAAGAAAAACTATTCAAAGAATCAACCAATCAAGGAGCTGGTTCTTTGAGAAAATCAACAAGATAGATAAACCCTTAGCCAGACTCACTAGAGGGCACAGGGAAAGCATCCTAATTAACAAAATCAGAAATGAAAAAGGAGACATAACAACAGATCCTGAAGACATCCAAAACACCATCAGATCCTTCTACCAAAGGCTATACTCAACAAAACTGGAGAACCTGGATGAAATGGAGAAGTTCCTAGACAGATACCAGGTACCAAAGTTGAATCAAGATCAGGTTAATGATCTAAACAGCCCTATATCCCCCAAAGAAATAGAAGCAGTCATTAATAGTCTCCCAACTAAAAAAAGCCCAGGACCAGATGGGTTTAGTGCAGAGTTCTATCAGACCTTCAAAGAAGATCTAATCCCAGTTCTTCACAAACTATTCCACAAAATAGAAACAGAAGGTACTCTACCCAACTCATTCTATGAAGCCACAATTACTCTGATACCTAAACCACAAAAAGACCCAACAAAGATAGAAAACTTCAGACCAATATCCCTTATGAATATTGATGCAAAAATCCTCAATAAAGTTCTTGCTAACCGAATCCAAGAACACATCAAAACAATCATCCATCCTGACCAAGTAGGTTTCATCCCAGGGATGCAGGGATGGTTCAATATACGGAAATCCATCAACGTAATCCAGTATATAAACAAACTCAAAGACAAAAACCACATGGTCATCTCGTTAGATGCGGAAAAAGCATTTGACAAGATCCAACACCCATTCATGATAAAAGTCTTGGAAAGATCAGGAATTCAAGGCCCATACCTAAACATGATAAAAGCAATCTACAGCAAACCAGTAGCCAACATCAAAGTAAATGGTGAGAAGCTTGAAGCAATCCCTCTAAAATCAGGGACTAGACAAGGCTGTCCACTTTCTCCATACCTATTCAACATTGTACTTGAAGTCCTAGCCAGAGCAATTCGACAACAAAAGGAGATCAAAGGGATACAAATTGGAAAAGATGAAGTCAAAATATCACTTTTTGCAGATGATATGATAGTATATATAAGTGACCCTAAAAATTCCACCAGAGAACTCCTAAGCCTGATAAACAGCTTCGGTGAAGTAGCTGGATATAAAATTAACTCAAACAAATCAATGGCCTTTCTCTACACAAAGAATAAACAGGCTGAGAAAGAAATTAGGGAAACAACACCCTTCTCAATAGTCACAAATAATATAAAATATCTTGGCGTGACTCTAACTAAGGAAGTGAAAGATCTGTATAATAAAAACTTCAAGTCTCTGAAGAAAGAAATTCTAGAAGATCTCAGAAGATGGAAAGATCTCCCATGCTCATGGATTGGCAGGATCAACATTGTAAAAATGGCTATCTTGCCAAAAGCAATCTACAGATTCAATGCAATCCCCATCAAAATTCCAAATCAATTCTTCAACGAATTAGAAAGTGCAATCTGCAAATTCATCTGGAATAACAAAAAACCTAGGATAGCAAAAACTCTTCTCAAGGATAAAAGAACCTCTGGTGGAATCACCATGCCGGACCTAAAGCTCTACTACAGAGCAATTGTGATAAAAACTGCATGGTACTGGTATAGTGACAGACAAATAGACCAATGGAATAGAATTGAAGACCCAGAAATGAACCCACACACCTACGGTCACTTGATCTTCGACAAGGGAGCTAAAAACATCCAGTGGAAGAAAGACAGCATTTTCAACAAATGGTGCTGGCACAACTGGTTGTTAACATGTAGAAGAATGCGAATCGATCCATTCCTATCTCCTTGTACTAAGGTCAAGTCTAAGTGGATCAAGGAACTTCACATAAAACCAGAGACACTGAAACTTATAGAGGAGAAAGTGGGGAAAAGCCTTGAAGATATGGGCACAGGGGAAAAATTCCTGAATAGAACAGTAATGGCTTGTGCTGTAAGATCGAGAATTGACAAGTGGGACCTCATGAAACTACAAAGCTTCTGCAAGGCTAAAGACACCATCAATAAGACAAAAAAACCACCAACAGATTGGGAAAGGATCTTCACCTATCCTAAATCAGATAAGGGACTAATATCCAATATATATAAAGAACTCAAGAAGGTGGACTCCAGAAAGTCAAATAACCCCATTAAAAAATGGGGCTCAGAACTGAACAAAGAATTCTCACCTGAGGAATACCGAATGGCAGAGAAGCACCTGAAAAAATGTTCAACATCCTTAATCATCAGGGAAATGCAAATCAAAACAACCCTGAGATTCCACCTCACACCAGTCAGAATGGCTAAGATCAAAAATTCAGGTGACAGCAGATGCTGGCGAGGATGTGGAGAAAGAGGAACACTCCTCCATTGTTGGTGGGATTGCAAGCTTGTACAACCACTCTGGAAATCAGTCTGGCGGTTCCTTAGAAAATTGGACATAGTACTACCGGAGGATCCAGCAATACCTCTCCTGGGCATATATCCAGAAGATGTCCCAACCGGTAAAAAGGACACATGCTCCACTATGTTCATAGCAGCCCTATTTATAATAGCCAGAAGCTGGAAAGAACCCAGATGTCCCTCAACAGAGGAATGGATACAGAAATTATGGTACATTTACACAATGGAGTACTACTCAGCTATTAAAAAGAATGAATTTATGAAATTCCTAGCCAAATGGATGGACCTGGAGGGCATCATCTTGAGTGAAGTAACACAATCACAAAAGAACTCACACAATATGTATTCATTGATAAGTGGATATTAGCCCAAAACTTAGGATACCCAAGATATAAGATACAATTTGCTAAACGCATGAAACTCAAGAAGAATGAAGACCAAAGTGTGGACACTGTGCCCCTTCTTAGAATTGGGAACAAAACACCCAGGGAAGGAGCTACAGAGACAAAGTTCGTAGCTGTGATGAAAGGATGGACCATTTAGAGACTGCTGTATCCAGGGATCCGTCCCATAATCAGCTTCTAAACGCTGACACCATTGCATACACTAGCAAGATCTTGCTGAAAGGACCCAAATATAGCGGTCTCTTGTGAGACGATGCCGGGGCCTAGCAAACACAGGAGTGGATGTTCACAGTCAGCTATTGGATGTATCACAGGGCTCCCAATGGAGAAGCTAGAGAAAGTACCCAAGGAGCTAAAGGGATCTGCAACCCTATTGTTGGAACAACATGATGTACTAACCGGAACCCTGGAGCTCTTGTCTCTAGCTGCATATGTATCGAAAGATGGCCTAGTCGGCCATCAATGGAAAGAGAGGCCCATTGGACTTGCAAACTTTATATGCCCCAATATAGGGGAATGCCAGGGCCAAAAGAGTGGGAGTGGGTGGGTAGGGAAGTGGGGGGCGCTATGGGGGACTTTTGGGATAGTATTGGAAATGTAATTGAGGAAATTATGTAATAAAAAATATTAAAAAAAAAAAAAATAAAATGTACTCTGATTAATAGTCATGTTTTAAAGCAATCATTTCTATAAAAGTCTATATTTAATTCATTTAACATTGGCTTGAATTCCATCACCTGTGTTAGATAGTAAAATCAATCAGAAAGTGGTTGCATACTACCACAATTAATGTCATCATTTTATTAACTTCATGTGATTAAATTCTCTTCATATGACGATCAGGATGCTCACTGTAGTAAAATACTGATGGTACCGGATAGGATAAAGCAAAGCAAAACCACAAGATCTCAGTGTTATATTCAATAAACAGAATTTCATTGTCACAGATTTCTTATTCTGTAGCAGTAAAATTAAAGTGGAATGTTATTTCTGACAGACAACTATCAAGAAATGTGTAATATATTTTCAAATGTAAATTACATATTCTGAATTGTGTTCTCTATGGTCCAAGTATTCTACATTACAAACTAATAATATTCACAGTATAATTGAATTAAAACATAATCACGGTTCTGAAAAAAAAAAAAAAAAAAAAAAAAAAAAAAAAAAAGAAAAAGAGCCCTTAGAGATGACTTGTTAAGAGAAGTTCCTTTGATTTTTAAAAATACACTTGAATAGGACCCATTAAACAGCAACGCTCATGAACATGAGCAATGCAGCCAGGGATTTTGGCTTTCCTTAGGGAAACGATGTCAGGAAAGAGAAGATGTGGGGTGTCAGCTGGGAATGATCTTTGTATTGTGAAATGAAGTATCAGGAGGACTGACCTAGCAGACATCCTGTTTCCAGCAGGGGTGAGTATGAGAGGACCCCCACCCCCACCCCCACATACACGCTTCTGGAATTGATAACAACAATATTGAACGTGTAGGCTACAAAGCTTTGGCTACAAAATCAAATTCGGAAAAGAGCAATGTGTTCACTCTCTCTCTACAAACACTTCCATATGGGACTTCCCGACACCCAGGTGGGGCCACTCCAGACAACTTCCTACCTATCCCAGTCATTCATTTCACAGCATACCCGAGCATCAATAATCATTTCTATTTATTCTTGCCAATACTTTGTAGCATATCTGCCGTCTGTGCAAGACCATGCACTCAGCTGAAAAAAATCTAATTTTCAAACCTTTTGTAAACGTGTTTTCCCTATTACACATCAGGTTAGGGAACAAGCATTTCTGGGAGGAAAAACTGATTTCACCTAATACTTGCAGTGTGTGTGTGTGTGTGTGTGTGTGTGTGTGTGTGTGTGTGTGTGTGTGTTTAAAGAACAACTTCCCTAATGGTGTACGAGGTGTTTTGATGTGAAAGTCTTGCCTTCTAGCACATTGCAGAATTTGTAATTCTGGCTTCAAAAGAAGCACTTAGGAGAGAAAGTACAGCTTTAAATGCCGTAGGATAGATAATATGAGCAATCTAATAAACACTATTCTCAAATTCCAAAACTATGCTAAAAAAAAAAAGAGCTTACACAAGGAACCCCAGCTTTACAGGAAACACTATCAACCTCCTTTAAAAGTGGAAGACCAGTAGCAATTTTTCCCTTCCAAATTTGAGGTTTCCTTTGCGCACTAGGCAAACCTCTGTATCACACCATAATGAAAACCAAGACTAAAGCAACTGCAATAACGCACGCCGGAACCACAGAATGCTACATAAACAAAGCCGCTGGAGCCACTGAAGATCTTTCATTTCTGTCAGAAAGCAAAAGGGCAACCTTCCAATCTAAGAATCTACGAACGCATGGATTCCAGGAAAGCTCAAGAAAACAGCCTCAACTCTATTAATAAAACACAAGGTCGATGCAAAGCAACAACAAGCACTTGAGTGTCTACTTACAGCCGGTAGAGCTTCGCAGTCCCGAGAAACAGCAGCTCAGGAAACAACTGAAGGTTATTTCTGTTTAAACGCCTTTGGAGAAAACAAAACAAACAAAAAAACAAAAAAACAGAGCTTACGTTACACAGAAAATACTTAACAGTGAGCCTTGCTGTGGTAGTATCATGCTTCATCCTGCATTTCTAGAAAGAGTGGATATTCAAGAATATCCAAGCACTGCAACCCAAACGTCGGCTGCACCTTTTGTTTCATGGTTTACACCTTTTGTCATGTGGCATGGCTGTTGAGGGCAACTTTCCCTTGTGCTTATTCAGATGGTGATTAATGGGACCTAGAGTCCTCATTCAAAGCCCCTGCAACTTCAGACAAACAGAACACACATGATGGACCAAGATTTCCTGTCTCAGACACAACTTCAATAGAGGATGGATATATTAATACAGCAAACTCTATTAAAAGAATTCATACATTCAAAAAGGACTAAAATTTTCAGCAAAGGTTCAGTAGATAGACCTTTCAATTTTATTGCCTATTGATTTAAATGGGGGGGAGGCTGCAGGGCAAGAGACAGTGTCTATAAGACTTTTTCCCCCATAAGGACAATCAGAATAAATATAAAAAAGGTCAAACCTCAAACTCCAGCTCTTGACCTAGCCCTGAATTGAGTTACATTGTGTTTACTCACATAGTGTTTCAAAGGTTGCACTGCTCGTAGTTTTAGGATGTTTTAGATTCTTTGGGTAAGAGCATAATTGCAACTCCAACCAAACCTGAGCAATTTTGAGCTCACTGGGCATGTGCACACCTACTAGAGAAAGTGAGCAGGCACTATCCCTGATATACTTAACAATCCAACCCTGCCCGTACTATGTGAACCCTTTAATCAAGTGAATGCTATTAGCCTTCTCTTCTGCTTCTCCCAAATCTAAATATATTGATGAGTAGTCCATGGGAAATAGCTACACATAAATGATGTATAAGTTGCTTGGCCTCTAAGACCAATAATCACCCTGAGAAAGGCAGCAACATGGTTAAGTCGTCAGGATCCATGATAAGGGTGTGATATCCTGATTTACTTAAAGACTCATCAGGTGGAATTAGAAAGACAGTTACTTAGTCTCCAGCAGGCAGGAATAAGACCAGTGACTGCATTTTCTAAAAAAGCAGATAATAAGTGACTCCTCACTCAAAGTTACCTTAAGGCATAAAGACCTGCCTTTAGAAACTCTCCACTTGTAATCCCATATATCCAAGCAATGGCTATAAGGACAATCTGAAAGCAGGGTCTGCGTTTAAGTGGCCTGTAGATCACCTGAGCAGAAGGTGATAACGGTGATCAGAATTTCAAGTATCAAAACACCTTAGGAAGCTGCTCATCTACAGAGCCATGGCAGCACGTAGTAAAATCCATACCGTGCATGAAGGGGAAAGAGGAAAATTAGTGGTGAAAGGGAGGTTTGCTCCCACACATGCTCTAATTTTTATGAATGAACCACGTAATAAAGTTAACGTAAAACCAAAACTTCTAGTCTATTTTTCTTTATAATTTCTTGGGAATGATTTTGAGGATAAAGTACTTTCACCCTCCATCATTTTCCACCTTAAAAAAAATCACTTAATTATGATATTGTTATCATAGCATCTAAAAACTATTATTTGCAAGCATCTAAAAGAATCATTCTTGAGCATCAAAAAAAATCACATTTTTTAATAGTGGCAATGAGAATGTTTAGTTTTTGGGTTTTGTTGTTGTTGTTGTTGATGATGATGTTGTTGTTTTTGTTTTTTCTAGGCAGCAGGAGTTCCTTGGAGAATGTATACACAAAATGTCTATCCTGATTTCTAGAATGACAGACATGGGGTTTCTTAATTATATTCCAAGCACTGCATTAACAGAGCTGATCTGATTCTTCAGCCTGGGCAGGCATGCTACTTCAAGCCTTGAACTGAGACTGCACAAGGCAGCTGTCCAGAGAGAGCTTTCCCTTCCCATCACAAGGCACTTTCTTACATCCTCTGAAACTCCAGCTATTCTCTGTAAACCTCATACCTCCCTTGGCTATGTCCCCAGAGCATTTGATATGACCCCCATGCACTGTATGATATTGACTCACGTGCTGGTCTCTTTCCCACTGGGCTGTGAACTCCTCAAATGTGAAGACCCGATCTTTGTGTTCCTTCCCCTTTCTCTGGCACTTACTAGGTTTGAACTGTATTAGAAGACAAAGCAATCTCCTGTTCTCATGCCGCACTCCCCAGTCTTTTCTGGCATTTAGAAGGTTCGAATTGTGTTGAAGGAGAAGTGAGTGCTCTCTTTGCATTTTGATATAGTTAAGTGACGGGCCAGTATAATCACTTGATATCAGGGCCACTTTGCTTTGGCATACTCGCTGAGCCACCAATCACTATCCAGCTAACCAAATACCTACCACCTAACATGCTTCCTGTACCCTAAACCTGTCCTTTCTCTTTCCCCAGCAACCACATGCTGCCAGCATCATATAAAGGGCAGAAAGAACTCAGTGTGTTCAAATAAATGCCAATACATCAGTGACCAACAGCTTTTTCTAACCTTGCTAGTACATTGGCAAACCTTCATATATTATGTGAATGTAGATATTTAAGCCACAGAACATGTGATGTCTTTCTCTTTATTGTTGTAAGCCTTTTCAGATTCCCAGTGGTTCTAACTCACATCACAAACAATATCTGACATGAATTAAGCTATATGGATTACTTCATTCACTTGTCCCAACATCCTTACAAATGAATAACACTCCATATGGCTTGGCGAGACATCCACAACTCAAAAGTAGAGCTAGAAGCTTGGCTTCAGGCCGTGTGATTCCATACATGAAGAATCATCATTGCTTTTTCTCAACAATGCTTGAAAACAATGTAATGCTCAAAGTTTCGCTGAGAACGCCACAGTTTTGTGTAGTCTACTTCTTAAGCATCTTTGAGCTACTCAAATGAAAATGGATGCAATTTAATTTATAAAAGACACTAGCTGTGAGAGGCTGGCAAGATTGCTCAGTGGTTGTGTGCTTGCCACGCCCCCTCCAAAAAAGAAATCAGCCTGACAGCCTGGAGCTTGATTCCTGGAAGACTTATGAAAGTAGGAGGGGCTGGAGAGATGGCTCACTGGTTAAGAGCATTGGCCTTCCAGAGGACCCATATTCAATTCTCAGAACCCACAGAGCAGCTCACAAATGGCTGTAACTCCAGTTCCAGGGGATCAGACACACTCACACAGACATGCATGCAGGCAAAACACCAATATTCATGAAATAAAAAAAAATCATTTTAAAAGAAAAATATAGAATGAAAAAAACTACTCCACAAAGATGATCTGTGGCTCCCACTTGCAAACCTGACCTCCTTGGCTAGGTACACACACACACACAAACATATACACATACATGCATGCACATGCACACACAATAATAAAAATAATAATAACAATAATAATAGAAATAATGATAATACAATATTAAGTAATCATTCTGGATTTCCTTATTTTTGCATGGAAGTAAATTTGTCTAAACTAATCATGTTTTGAACAGGAGGCAAGATAATATTACAAAGAAAGGCAGGTACACTAAGGAATGTATAATGTATAGAGGCAAAAATTGAAAAAGTAACTTTATTTTTAAGTGTCTATATTTGGCTCTTGTTTTCTTTCATCAGTAATAAGGTTAAATGGTCAGAAAATGTTTCAATAAAATGTCACTGGACTCATCCAAGTTCAATAGAAAGCAAAGATTCTTGCAAATGACCAGAAATTAAATCCTTAAAAGACATTTTAAAAAAATCTACAGTTGTTTTAAAGTCCATTAAGATACAAAGCAATTGCAAAAAAAAAAAAAAAAGTTTGAGAAAAAGCAACCCCATCTCTAACACAACAAAGAAAAGATCAGTGACTTAAAGAGATGGCATGATGTGAACTCCAATATAAATGAGGTGACCTTTAAAGGTGATGGTCCCTAGACATGGAAACAGTGAATGGCTGTTCTTAGGATTACTGATGGGAGATCCCGCATAAGGTACTCTGCTAAAAGGCTCAGTTTTATCTAGAGACAGATGACAGAGGATACACCAGTTCTGTGTCCTCACTCGGGGAATACAATCTACTCACAAAGTCTGAGAGCCATTTGAGGATTCTCTGGGTGGTTGATTCATGCTTTTGGAAAAATACATGTGGTATATTTCTTTGAGATAGTTTTTCTTAGGCCAAAGGTAATTAAAGATCCTAGATCTCAGCCACTTCCTGCTTCTGAGTATGACGTCAGATGAGTAAGTGATCTCAGAGCTATGAAAACACCAAGGGACACTGAAATGCTGAGTATCAACTATGTGGCTCACAACATACTTTCTAAATTATTATCTTCCGTTTACTACTGGGATTTATTCTTGTGTGGATGCTATAGCACCTTACTTCCCTCAACTTTCCTATCAGCTGAGTTAATATTTTACCCCAAGATAACCTTCCACCTTATTCAAAATTCAGACTTTAAACAGTTTTACAAAATCCAGTGAAAGACGTGTGCTTTGCATCCACAAATCAATTCGAACATACCTCAGCATCACGTCTAGTCTGAAATTCAGTAAATGTTACCTTAAAATGTATCATTGCTCTCCTACTCAGCATACATGCATGATCAATAGTAAGACTAATTACACTCCCTTTTGACTCTTCAGATGCAGTTTCTATTGCCCACTTAAAGCATTGTTCTTTGGACCCCTGTAGAGCAAACACTTTTCACAAAACTAAAATTCAAATTTTCAACAGTTTTTTTAAACATCTATCTTGTTTTACATAGCTGAAGATTATTATTTTTATTTTCATTACCACAGTCAATGATGCTTTCCTCCTCTGTGCCCTATGTTAGGGAAGCCAACAGCTTTTTAATAAAAAGGCTGTTGTCTGCTCCCAGCCTTCATTGAATAATACTCTATATATTAAAGGTGAGTATAAAATACTCTGAAAGAAAACAAGAAAAACTATGCACATTCTTCCTATCTTCTAATCCCATGAAGAAACTCAAAGTGAAAATAACAAATATGATGACCAGATATAATATATTCGTATTTTAGGATATAAACTATTCCTAAATTCTACCTTTTAAAAGAGAAGTTGTGTTAAAATCCTTAACTACAGTTCTTTAAGCACAGTGTACCATGCATTCCAAGAAACTGTGAACACTATCTCACTATTTCTTGCACTACTGGGATAACTATCCCTATTTGAAAACTGAGGAATTAAAGATTTTAAAGATGACTTGACATAATCAAGGGGTATTGAAATTCAGGTACTGAAGTCTCTCTTATTAACTATTTCCAGATTTAAGATGAGGGAGAGTTTATACGTGGCTAGACAACACAATCAGCAATACAACATGAGTACTTGGCATTAGTGATCTAGCAGTTGATATTACAAGGCACCGCACAGCAGAAATGGCTAGTGAGGCCACAGGAATACCATTATCACCACTGTCTAAAATAATGTGGCATAGTTTCTGTTTTAGAGCAGAATCCTGAATCCAACGTGGATGGATGCTATAAAGAGGGGAGGCAAAGACTTTTACAAAAGCCTCTTAAAATGACACTCCAACATCCATAACTTCAAATCAGTCTCTTTGTCCCCAAGATTCCATTATTACTAATGTCTTCCTGTCAGTCCAGCAGATGTAACTCGTTTTGAAAATAGGACAATACTTGTGAAGTCCATGAGGGAAAGAAAAAAAAGCTCCCTTCCTATGCAAGCTTGTGAAATGCACGTTGGAGGGCCTAATTCAAGCGGAAAGATATCCAAAAGCAATGCAAGACAGAAGGAAATGTAAAATATTTGACATTCACTGCTTCCACAAATACATTGAAACAGTGCAAACTAGACTCCTCATTTCAGGAGAAGCATAAAGGAAACAGCATCCAGCAAACACTGTCACAAAGGATGAGCCCAAACCAGATGTGGGAAAAATAAACACCCTTGGCTGCCTCAGAATTCATGAAATGGTCCACAGTGGCCAAGGGATCTTCTCGCCACTGTTTGACTCCAGCGCCCATAAAAACATTCTGCAGTGAATGTCTCGCTAAACTTGTAGCAGCACCCTCCCATGAAATCTTCCTAAGACTGCAATCAGTGAACAGTATTCAAAATTGCCCATATCGCTTAAAAATGCACTGGAATTCAGGCATTTAACAACTATCAGTTGCTTGACACATTTTATTTTTATTATACACAATGTCGGATGTATTTCTTTAAGAAAAACATGTTAACATATATATGACACCAACAGGGATTTTAAACCAAGGTGTACAGTACCAGAGAAGTGTCCCTTGAGATGAACTTAGATTCTTTGCCACAGAGATTAGTGTTGTGAGAGACTCTTTACAATAAGAACTGTGTATGTGTTAGGTTGCATATAAGCTTGCAGGATTAGTGGGAAGAGAGGTCCTCTACAGCCTTGACAAACAGAGGATAAATGGTGCTATCCTTCAGACCTGTTCTACAACATTTTCTACACTTGAACTCATGTGTTACAACCTACAATAATCACTATGCCCCCGTTCCCAACCACACAGTGCCACTTGTTTATAAGTAGCAGTGCACTCACGGCGAGAGGATGAATTCACAGCCACCTCAGAGGGAATCATATCTTTTAAGTATTTGTTCATGAAATACAGAGTTTCCTCAAATGGAGTCTTTATCCTAAAGGGATCTAAATTTCTAAGTTTAAGAGTGATAAGTTTTATGATTGGGAATTGGTATAACTTTAAAATATTTTTAAGTTATCATATTTATATCCTGGGATCCCTCACAACACAATATTTTTAGGATAATTTTTTTTCAAGGAAACTTTCCAGTGGTAAGCAGCTAGGACTAAACATGTCACATTAAAAATGAAGAGGATAAGCCCAGGAGTGTTTGAATGAAGTATAGGTCTGAAAAGCAGACAGCTGGAGTGTTGAGGGAAGACCTGGACCTTAATAATTGTCCCTATTTTGAAGTTGAGATAACTGAAGATTTTCAAGAGGAAGCTGTATGCTCCAGATCTTCTTACAGGGCCATTGAAATTCAGGACCTGCCAAAGTCTCGCTTGTCTAATGTCCCTGGCTTTAGAATGGAGTTGAGTTTGGATGTGGCTAGACAACCAGCCAACAGCATAATCAGTAAGTAGCTTTCACAGGTGATCCAAAAGAAGCTATTAAAAGATGCCTAAAACCAGGAGCAGCTAGATTATTCATTTAGCCCTGCTCCCCCTCTGCTTTTTTTTTTGTCTCAGCCCTGCCCCCATCAGCAGAGCCTCAAATAGCACTACAGAGCCAGCCAGCACTCTAAAACCATCTACCCATCCAATGTGCCTTTCTACTTAAGGAATTATTGTAAGGATGAGTATTTGACATTTGTGAGGTTCATTCAAAGCCACGATTTTCTATTCCTGGCTGTTGCTCCCCCACAAATATAAGCTAGACAAATATGTGTTTCATTTTGAAGTATCATTATATCAAAAATTCCAATAATATTCCACTCATGATAGGAGGGCTTTCCAAAATGGGAGGAATTGATTTTACTAGTAAGATGCCAAAGTCCCCCAGACAGCCATAAAACAGAACTCAGAGAATATAGCCTGACCATAGCTATGTATAGATTGCCAGTGATCAGCACAGCTTCAGCAGCCTATGGAATTTGCAACTTGAAAGAAAAAAACTACATAGAACATTATATACCTTAAATTAATAACTTTTAGTGGAGACTGGTAAAGCTATTTAGTGTTCTGTGAAGTATAAAAAAAGGCATACTTTGATTATCCTAAATAGTCTGTGTAACTTACTTGTATGGGCTTTGGCTTTGCTTAGTTGGTCTGGATTAAATCATCTTATAAAATAACTTCATTAGATTCCTCTATAACTTTCGTATTAAACAAGAGGAAGCCATTGTGTTTCAAAGTGCGAGATGAGTTTTCTCCCTGTGATGCCCCCAACATCTCCCTCCAGGATAAATAGGACTACTGACAAGACACGCATTCCAGACACCGTGGCATGGCATCTATCAGGCCTGGGAGTATGGCAGCAACTGTCCCAACAGGAAGTGGCATGTGCGCATGGGGTGCACGTTCTATTAAAACCTATCCCATTCACAGTGACTGATAGCCACATGCCCATGCTGAAACCTTCATCATCCGATGCTCTTTTATCCCACAATAGCAAAAGGGAGTGACTTGAAGTGGAAGGAGGGAGTAGAGAGGGACAAAAGGTTTGAGAAGAAAGGAGAAAGTAAAGGAAGGAGAAAGGAGGAAGGAGGGATAGCTTAACATGTTGACTGGCATTGCTTTAACCACATTAATTAAGTGGAAACCTTTGGGGTTTTTTTTTTTCTTTTGTACCTATACTGCTTTGATCGACAAGTATGTCTTTCTAATCTCACAATGTTAAATTTAAGTTAAAATGACTTGGTTTTTTTTTTATCAATTAAAAACTTAGAGCATAAAATGGTATATTATTTTCTATTTTCAGATCTGCCTTTTCTTCATTAAGTTAAAATTTCATCAACATTATAAAAAAATACCGAAAGCTTGATATTTTCACAAAATACCTTCCCAACATGGACAAATGCTATTATTGTATCATTATAAAATGAAAACAACTTAGAACCATACATTGGATGTGAATAAAGTTGATGTTTTTTATTTTGTTTTGCTTTACATACAAAGGAAAAAAACTGAAACCATGCTTTTCTAGGTGGGTGTCTATTACAGCATAAATCATTTCTAATGCATTGTGGCACAATTTGGGATTCAATTTGCAGTTTTGCATCCAACTTATTAACAATCATGTAGATTAAACAGTCCCAAGTTTAACATTAATCCATCTCCTGTTTCTTACATTCCCCCTTGAAGTTTTGTAAGTAAGCAAGTTGTTCATGTGACATTAATGACTCTACATAAAATAGGGGTAGATGTTGTAAAACATAATAATCTGAATATGAAACTCACAAAGGAAGGTAAGGGTTTTTTTTCCTTATGTATTTTTATTGTTTAAAAAGTAAACTGAACAATTTTTAAAAAGTTTCCTTCACAATAGTGTTGAATGCACTTCTTAGTAAATCTGCCTTGGTATTTAATATATTTAAAAATAAATATTTGAAAAGTGTATCCACAATGTTCCTAAGAAATAGCTTAGGATTCCAGAGTCCCAAGGAGATGAATTGGCTGTCAGATAACAATGCGCTTCCGTCAGATGGACTTGGCAGTTGTAAACAAATGGAATTTTCTCAGCTTTTCCTCACAAATATGAAATATTTGCTCTCAGCCAACAGCTGGGGTGATTTAAAGAAGTCTTGCATATATATTAGTTTCCATTCAAGATTACAAGCCCTCCTCCCACTCCGCCACATCTGACTTAGTCTTTGTAGAACAGAAAATTGCTCAGAGATGAAGTGACATTCTCAAGGGAAGTCAAAGTTCAAAAATAGTTTCCACCTAAAACTCTAATCAAATTTCAAATTAAATGGCATCTTTAGGATCTTCGGGAGAGCTAATTTATTTAAGATGAAAGTTCAAATGAAATTCTGAAGTGGCTTTAAAAATGTAAAAAAAAAAAAAAAAAAGTGTGCATTGTTCTCATGTTCCTAAAGACTGAAACTTACAGAACAAGTAAATGTGAGCTACAGAAAGTGCCATGGAGAATGCTGGGATTTAAAGGTAGGTTCAGGACCAGTTATCAGTACATTTTCTTTTATTATAAAGTGCATTTTATCAATGCATACTACACTATATGGTGTAAAATACCTTTGTGAGTTACCCACTAGGTGTATCAGCTATGCCTAACCATCTAGGAAGTAGTGCAACAGTAAATACTTTCAGAGTAGTTTTATAAAGAGAAAATAGGCTATGGATATAAGAATGTGGATATGAGCTAAAGTAAATATTTACCTTTCTTTTTACTTCCTCAAAAGGTGTCTCAGTATAGCAAATTAATTTATATATTATTCTACAGTTACATTCTCTATATCATAACGTTTGTAATGGACAAAATTTTAAAGTAAAATAAAGCAGATGTTCCCAGGCTTTTCCTGAAGCAATACAACCACAGCCTGCACATTTCAAAACATATCACAAAATTACAAGCCAATTTCTTACTTTTAGACAATGACAGATATGAACCTTTGCCATTGTGCTCAGTGAATCTGAATATAGGCTGTGCGCTCCCATAACATATTTAGATAAAAGTATTTATTGCATTTTTACTAAAGTGACTATTAAGGAAAGCATGGAAACTTATTAAAATAATTATTAGTGGTTTTAATTTTAGTGCCCTAAAAATGAAAACATAATCAAGACAAATGAGATCTGTTAATTGCATTTAATATTGCAATTGTTATAGTTTCTGATTTCAGATAGAAGTTTTGTCTTTTATGTGTGTATATATATATATACATGTATATATATGTAGTTAAATAATATATTCTTTGAAAACAAGAAGAGTCAAGCAATACTTATATCCATAAGAATTTTTATGTCTAAAAACAATATTTTTTAAGAGCAAAATTTACTCTTAAACTTCATGAAAAAAAAAATGCCAGGAGCAGAAGACAACCCATCCCTACTTTAATAACCCTTAGCTTATTTTTCCGACCAGTAATATTTTAGAAGCTATTATAAACAATTAAATAGAATTGAGAATAACCACTATTATCAATGTTCACTGTAAGTGTTAAACATCAAACAAATCACTTATCCACAACAACCCCTTTTAAATTTCCTAAAGTATCAACAGTGGTTCACTCAGTAACAGCATGGATGCTTACAAGATTCTGAGTTGTTTCTCTTTCCATAAAGTACAAATAAAATTACCAATCTCTCTTTCCTTCAGGAGGCTAGTTTAGTGTCAAAGCAAGAATTGTCAAGGAACTATCTCTGGGAAGCCCTGAACTTTTAGGCTTTAACACAAGTTCCTGTTCTTTACCCAGGACTCTACTCTACCTTGGAAACCATTTGTTTCTGCCTTTTCCTCTTAAACTTTAAAAGCTAAGCCACCACGAAACTGAAGACATAATCCTTGACATCCAAGGAGCTCTAAACACACAGACATGTTGCCATGGGTTTTGAACTGAAAATACTTACAGTCTTTCCAGCTCCTTAAGATCCTGGAATGCTCCCCTCTCAATGGTGCTGATCCTGTTCTCCATGAGCTGACTGAAATGCAAAATAGAACATGCTGCTGAATGTTGCCATCTGAGGAGGCTGCAATTCAGCAGCAGCGGAAACCTGCAGCCCCTTTCTGACTCTCCCATTCTATTTTGCTCTGAATTGAAAGTCACTAGCAAATTCAGTAATGAAGCTCGAGAGAGAGAGAATTCAAAGGGGTGAGACAGTGGAGAAGCAGCTTCCATATCACAAGGCATTTATTTTTTAAAAATACTGAACAAGTTTCATATGGCAGTTAGTCCTGAAGAGTAAAATCTGAAACCTAAAACTCCAGCATGAGTCCATAAGAGGCACTCAGAGCACAGGGCAACTTTGAGAGCTGTTTTCTTTTACTGATCTTACCTGTGTTCCTAACATAGGAATTCAGTAGCTCAGTGCATGCCTAGTTTAATTCTGACTTGTGGATGCATATCATCAATGGGATAGTGTCACAAGGACCAAAATTGGTACTTAAAACTTAACATAGTAAGCACAGTAGTCAAAAATATTTGGCCACCGGGTGTAAATATTTACAAACCTGTGGGCAACACAGTTTTGCATAATATTGGCTCTCAAACTAATGGTTAAATCACACCTAATTTAACCCACTAATTAGTGCAGTAGTCATGCTGTATCAATTTATATCAGCTACAAAGCTATAAAATGTAAGGAATGCAACTCAAAATGAGATCATTATATTTATACATAAACACCCCCTGCCCTCAAACTTTGGAAAAGATGAATTGCATGATTGTAATGTTATTTTTTGTCTCTACTCTTGCTTTGTAGGGAAAAATATATATATATATATCTGGACTCTTTGACTTCAGTAGTAAGAGAAAGCAATCTACTGAAAGCTTCCAAGCTAACTGTAAAGTCCTCAACATATCAGATTTCGACCATTATCTATGCCTATTGTAAAAACAATGATTCCACATTTGTATGTGTGAGGCCCCTAAAGTAAACTAATGATCTGAGGTCCTTTCTGTCTTATTATCCCCACCACACATCCACTTCTTAAAGGCACAGATTTCAATAAAAGTAGTACAATGGGAAATAAAAAGAAATGAAAGACCTTGAGTTTCTTTTCGGCTTCTGTCTTCAGAAAAGTTTTAAGGCTATGAACATTTAGTGCTTGTAACAAAACAGGCCATCTTCCAAACAAGACTGGGATGCAAAGCATGAACACACTTACAGAACTCTGAGGTGCCTGAGACCAGCAAAATCTGTCTTCGTGATCCTCGTGATGTTATTTCCATTCAAATCCCTAAGAGACACCAAAAAAAAAAAAAAAAAAAAAATTAAAGTTCCTTTTTTTTTACTTCTCTCATATTTGGTCAAAGTAAAACTTAAAACGAGTTAGAGCTTTAGGGGGGAAAAAAACTTAATTCAATTAGTGTGGCTTAAAAAATGAGCTACAGAGGAAAGGAAGGAAGCCTTTGAAATAATAGTTCATAAATGTCTCATGTTTACAAAATTCTTGCTGACATATGACAAAGAAAAAAAAAAAACTAAAGTGATGATGCCATCAGTTACCGTGACTTTTGTTGTGTGTTTGTGGCCTGTGTGTGTGTGTGTGTGCTTTCGATTTGCATTTCTACAAGACCCTGAGTATTTATTTACTGAAGTATTCTGCAATTTTGCTCTTATTTTTAGCATAGCCACCCAGAAGTTTCTTTAAGAAGACTTAATGAAAAAAATTTCACATACTATTCGAGGTTTTTTTTTTTTAAATTAGAAAACTCAGGAGGTAGGTAGCATTGTAGACAAAATTCCTGAGGCAATAAAAGTGTTGTGAGGGAGAGTGCAGTACCTCAAAGACCTTCCCCTCCCCACAATTCTAGGTCCCTGGGGAAGCTGAACTCCTTTTAGCAGCCCCTGTACCCCCACCAATCCCCCATTGTGACTGGAGTTTAAACCACCAGTGTACACAATAATGGAAGCAGGATTTGGCCTTGACAAGCGTGTTTCACTTCAACACCACATTTACTTCAGTTAGATTCTTCTTTTCTGATCAACAGTAAATTTTCAGGGCTTCCTTCATTCACAATAAAACTAACCTTTGGGAGACGCTGCGTTCCTTTCCGGAAGTTCTCTTCCTTTCAGTTTTCAAACCTTTGTGCTGAAATCTGTATTTAAAGTGTTGACTTTGCTATTGAATTTTATAAACCAGCACTGAGAATGTGGTTTCCTAAAAACTCCACAGATCTCTCATAAAGGATTTTTTTCCCAATCACTGGGCACTCCCTGCCAGTTCTGGAAAGGCAACCCTTTGACAAGTTAGTGTTTACACTATTCTGAAGGGCATGGAATGAAGACGAAGACTAAATCAGAATTCCTCATTGCTCTCTTCCTTGTCTTAACAACCTACCTCTCTGAATTGTCTCTAAAGTTGTGAGAATCATTTAAGGGCTATTTGTTACCTCGTGAGATAAACGCTCTAGATCTGCCCCCCCCCCCCACCATGAAACACACGCGTTAAGGCCCAATAGTGAGAAACAATCAAGAGGAGAGCCCTAGTGGAGCTGGAGATTGGCAAATCTTTCCAAACCCAGAAAGTCCTGGACTTGGGCCTTCAGACAGAGGGGGACGCAGTTTGCATAAAGAGGAGGACAAGTGTGTGCAGAAGTGTTGTCCTAGGGTTTCCCTTTCCCGTGGCTACACTCAGACCTAGCAAAGAACAGGAGTCTCTGCGCAATCGCCCACGCTACACCAACCCAAGCCATCCGCGCCTGCCCGGCCCATGCGCAACCAGGAGAGCCCGGCGCATCCCGGGGGCTGGGGAGGGCGCGTGGCGGCGGAGGGCTCCGCTTCACAAAGAGAGTGGCCTCCGCGCTTCGCTTCCCTAACTCGGGAAGTGCCCCACCAGGAGCGCGTGGTCCGTCAATCCCGGGTCTGCGTTTATTTCTTCATTAAAGACTCGCGCAGACAGGGAGGCGGGGATGTCTGCGGGCGACCGAGCGCGAAGAGGGGCAGGCAGAGCAGCTGCCACCACGTGAAGGAGCTCACAGATTGCCAGAAAGGTGCCCCAGGCCATACAGCCGCAGCAGGAAGAGCTGGAGGGGGCAGTTCAGGCCACGGGGTCACCAAAGCAGTTAGACCTGGCCCAGTGGGTTCTAGATGAAGAGACAGTAGCTAACTTTACTTAAACCCCGGGACGCAATCTTCCCCGAAGTCTCCCGCTCAGTGGAGTCACTTAAGGACCGCAACCGTTGCTGCCTCCTCCCTTGTAAATGAGAGAGGCTTTAGAAAGTCGAGGTAGGAAAATGATGCAGGTCCCACAGATCGGACTGCTACTGTCCTAGGGTACTCATCCTTCGTAGACAATGAAAAGATCGCTCAAGCACTCCAAGGCTCCCTCCCTCAGTACTTAGAAGGGTGCATAAAGCCCCGGGAAAGAACATTTTTTTTTAAAACAGCCCGCCCCAGTCTGAGGCAACAAGGTCCTGAAACGACCCTTGAGTGTTTGCAAGCCCAAGGTGACTCCTGGCTTTGCAGTCTGGGAAACGCGGTCACACCTCCCTTGCCCCAGGCATCCTTGGATTCTAGTTCCAGGCGCCTCTCTCCTCAGCCAGAAAGAACTGGTCCACAGTGCACAAGCAGTTACAAAGGACGAGAGGGGTACAGGAAAAGGGGACCACGCATAGCTGCCAGCGACCCGCCCCTCCTTGGCAAAGGCTCCTCCCAGTTTAGTGCCCTTTCCAGAGGGCCCAACCCCTGGATCCGCGTGCTGAAGAGCCTCTGAGGGCTGCACCAGGAACAGGTTTCTACCGCACGTGGACTTTCCAGGCTGGACGCTTGAGGAGGTGCTACCTCAATAGGGAGTGAGGGAGAATCAGGGAGGGCAAAGTACCCATACTCACAGTCTCTCGGTGTTGCGGGGGATATTCCTGGGCACACTGCGCAGTGCCAGCCCATGACAGTCCACCGTGCTGCCTGAACAGGAGCACTGGGCCGGGCACGCCTGCGGCGCCACCTTGTTCAAGATCGACAACACTAACCCCAGCGATAGGGACAGTGTCTGCCAGCCAATGCCACTCATCTTCCCTAATAGACTCCTTGCTTTGAAGGACTTCTCTTGAGCTTTCGGTTGCGTGAAAACTGGGCAGTGTCCGAGGCCCAGTGCCTGGCGCTGGGCTTGCAACCCACAGCACCCGGGGAGATGCTCACACAGTAATCTGGAACAGTGATATGGGGTAGGAGAGCTGACAGAAGCACACGTCTTTCCTCTACTCTTCAAGCCTTTCCAGCAGAGCAGAAGATCCGTGGGCAACTTCAGGTTCTGAATATCAATAGGCCCGACTCAGGCTGGGAGTAGACCCCGGAGCAGCTGTGAGGACAGTGCGCGACTTCAACTTGGCGGTAAAAGAGCTCCTACTTGCAGTGTCCGCGAAGATGCAGAGGCTGGTTGCTTGAGGACAAGGGAGGACTTCTGATCCCACGTACCCTCTAGCACATCCGATTCCAGTGGAAAGAGTACAAGGCTGAGGAGGGGACTTAAACAGTAATGGTGGCCTTGATCAAAGTGGATTCCCCCGAAGCTAGAAGGCGCAAGGGCCTGGCAGATCCAAAGCAGAGCCCTCGGAGAGACTGGTCATAGCGCGCGTGGGGGCGCACCGGGTATTCAGACAGCCTTGGGGGTGCCGGGCGGTGATGCGGGGCTCAGGGCTCAGCTCCCGGGGCCTCTCCACTCCTGCGGCACAGCAGCAGCCTCAACCGTCTTCTCCACTTCCCGACAGCCAAGGATGGCTTGCACTCACACATGCACTTCACTGGAGGATATCTTGGCAATCCCGCCTCCCTCCCGGCGTCCTTGGCGACGCTCTGCACCAGGGCCTGCCCCTGAGGTCACACAGAGAGACAAAAGGGCAGTCGGACTGCTGCAGCCTTGCAGGAATATCCACTAGTCCTCACTCCTGCAGGGGGGAAAAATCCAGTAAGCCAAGTTGAGTAGGAAAGGTCCTCTAGCTTGGGCAAGATTTGCAGATAGGCGAGCCCAGAAGAGCAAAGCAAAGACTAGGTGTCCGCGATGCCAGTGCTGCTACTGTGTCCTGATGGATGACTACTAGGTAGGAGGCAGAAAGATGGGGATCTGCTACCCTGGCAGACCCCAGGCGACAACCGAATGGCAGGAGAGTGTGCGCGCTCTTGTCAGCCACTCTGGTCTCCGGGATACGCCGCAGCTCCGCAGCACACACCTGACGGCACAGGTAGAAGAAACAACAGCCAACAGCGACGTCCTGCTGTATGCAGCCTCTCAGCCACCCCTCGGGCAGCCCCTACAAGTGGGTCCTCAGCCTCAAAGTGCAGGAAGTTATCCCAGGCGTTGGATCCGGTCACCCACTGTCACGGGAGGAGTCCAGCCGCAGACGTTTAGATGCCGCTTAGCCTCGGACGTTGCACCTGACTCGGCGACCACAGTCTAGGCAGCGCTTGGCTTCCAGCCCCTTCCCCTCTCAGGGAGGCTTTCGGCACTCGCGGTTCCCGGGAGGAAAGTGGAGAGAGAGGGAAGGCGGAGACTGAGCAGGGACTGGCGCTCCAGAGCCCCAGGCAAGTGTCTAAACAATAGGACGGACTCGGCAGCCTAAGTCTCGCCTGGCTGCTGGAAGGTGGGTTGTTGTTGTAACTGGAGTTGTCCGCTCTGGCTGCTGGGAGCTGAGCGCAGCCAAACAAAAAGACCCCAGTCCGCGCCTCTGGAGTCGCCTGTGGGCCCCCGGGACGTCCCCTTTTTCTCCTCAGTACTCCCGCAGCCTCAGGAAAGCTCGGCAGCTCCGGCCTGCGCCCTGAAGCCTGGGCGCTCCCATCCCTCGCCGCCGCCGCCGCCTCCTTCTCCTCCTTTTTTTAACCACCGTCTGCGGCAGCCACAGCCGCCACCTCCTCCAGCCTCCGCCGTCCAGGCGCTCCGTAAATAAATAAGCCCAAGTCCGAAGTTAAAGCGGCCGCCGGTCTTTATATAGCAGCCGAAGCCCCCGCCCTTGGCTCCGCCCCCGCAAGCCTCGCCCCGCCCCCTGGCCGAGCGCGGAAAGCCTGCACCTCGCCCGGGAGAGGTGAGGCCCAGGCTGCCAGCTCCGGCTGCACACAGCGGCGCGCGTTCCCGTACGCCCCTGCTCGCGCCCAGACTCCTAGGATCCCGCAAACTTGGCCACCAGAAAGAGGAGCCCGGGTCCCCTCCACACAACTCCTTGGCCTCAGAGCTGACCAGAGCCCAGAGACCGAGGTTCCCAGCGGGAGAACGAGGAGAGGGGCAGCTTTGAGGGCAACTCATAAATAAATGGAGATGGCAGCGCCTCTGTTGTAGCTTTTTGAGTCGCGATCCTAAAGGGAACCGCTCTGGGCTTGCAACACTGAAAGAGAGAGACAGCGAGATTATGATTTTAAAATTAAAACAAAAACAAAACAAACAACAAAAAAACTCTACTGAAATAGATCTGCCTGCGCGAGCGCGCATTCTATCTCCCACCCACCCCCCTCTCTCACTCACTCACACACACACACACACACACACACACACACACACACACACACGCATTTTGGAAGGCTTCAAAGTTTAGAGTTGTAGCAAGTTGGGAGTAGTGTTTTCAAGCTTCTCGCTGGCCTTCCCATCCCTAAGCCACTGTCTTCCTTTAACCCTTTCTTTATAGTCGCTTACTTAAAAAACGCCATGGTAAGGGATTTGGTTGTATGGGCACTAATACAAACTCACACAACTAAAAGGGTTTGGATAGGTCCCTACGGTTTTACTCTCTTACCTGGCAAAGGGAAGAGGAAGTAAATCCTAGCAATGCCCATTATAGAAGGCTTTCCTGAATCCAGTGCCATCCTGGACACCCTACTCCCATCCCCACCTCCACCCCTACCCCCATCCCCATCCCTACCCCTGCACTGTTTTGAAAATGAATTTCCTCATTCCTTCTTGTCTCTTCAGCGTGATGTCTGGCAATAGTCAGCATCTCTCAGCAGACACCAACGCCACTATAGGTTTGAAATATCAACTAAATGAGTCAGCTTCTTCCCTTGATTTTAATTTCCTCATCTCGTTGCCTGTAGTCACGTTCTACTTTGTGCCAGCCCCTACCATAAAGTCAGTTTTATAGTAAAGTATCATTTGTATAAAATATCTGCCAAACCTTGACCGCGAAGTTAGCCCAGATCTCTTTAGCATTTTTTGGCATTTAACAATTTACCTGTTACTTAGTAGGTTTCCTGATCAGTGTTTTATTTCATAAATATGAAACGTGAAATCCCTCCAACATCTTTATTTTTCCCTATTTAAAAACAATTTTTTTTTCAGGATATCTTTCTCATTTTACCTGCCACTGAGATCCAAAAGCCCTTCAGAAGATATTGTCAAAGACAGTCTGTCCCCTCATAAAGTAGATTGGAACTCTTGGTATTATTCATTTGAATGTCATTTATTTGTATGGCACCATTCTTAAAAAGACTTCAGAACATTTGACATTCATGCATTCATTTGTCCTTCTAGATTTTTGCTTAAAGGTCTGTTATATAACTAACTTCCTTGTAAAGAAAAGAGACACCATAGTCACGTCTCCTTATGACTTGAAACACAGAACACATGTCTGTTGCAAAACAAATTGTCACTGATGAAGGATTTCCCCCCACTAGTGAATTTTCTTTATAATAATAAAGTATGTAATTTAGGCATGTTTTTACATGCACTAACTCATTTGCTGTCACAACTTTGACGTGTCATTGGTAACATGATAAATTTATCCACTACACCTGGTTTATTGTTTTATGTGCATTTTAATTGCAGAAATCTACATTCAAAATATTCATAAATAATACCACTGGAATTAGATGCAACAACATTCAGGTTTGAGTCTCTCTCTCTCTCTCTCTCTCTCTCTCTGTGTGTGTGTGTGTGTGTATGTGTGTGTGTGTGTTGATATCCTTTCTGCATAAAATCAAGAGGAGACTGAGTAACATTCACACAAAATGTGCCTATGGGAAAACTTTTAATTAAATGAAAATTTATATTAGATATGACCAATGAATTTCTTCACAAAAAAAACAATGGTTTTAAGTAATTCTTGTTGTTTTTGAGCTAGTGAATTTTTTTGTGTATCAACAACCTTCAATTAAGAAACAAACATGAATGACAAAGTTGCTTGAAAACAAAAGGCAGCATCACTATGTTCTTTCTACAATGCTACTGAAGGATGTTGTTGAAGGGCCTTACATGCAACCCAAACATTCACTTTCAAGGGTTCCTTCTTCCTAGGTTTTGTTGCTCCCAAATGAGTTCTGAGTTTCTCTTTGATTGTTGTAGCTAGCCTAAGAAAGACCTCTGTGGTGCCTCCAGTCACCACACGAGGTCTCCATAAATCCTGACCTGGATTAAGTAAGTGGAATCCACTACAGTCAGCATTCAAGTCTCCTATTATTTTAAGAGGAAATCCCATTGGTGGAAGTCTGCACGAATAATTTAGACACTATAAAAAATACTTTTAAACAAGCGCAGTGTTAGATCAAAGCTTTGCGATGTTGGGGCCTATGGGAAAGGGGGGTAAGGAAAGAAAATTGCTATAGAAGGGAGAGGTCAGTATTAGTGAGACTCTAGCTATCTTTTAACAAAGGTGAGCAGTACTAATTGCACTGATCAACTTTGTAAAACTCCATAGGACAATTTTTTTGGGTTTGACTGCTTTCATGATACTATTATCCATTACTGTAAAATTTATTTACTTTTCTAATTTTCTTATAGTATTTTTATTGGAAATATGAATATGAAACCCACATATATATATATGGGTTATGACTGAACTAAAATTCATCTCATGCTTACTCACGGCCAAGGTATTTGATGGAGTATGGCTACAAGCACTTTTCCCCCCTTAGCCCCAAATATGCTGTTGTTCAGTGAAGGCAGAGAGTATTAAAGTAGCTATGACCTAAACTCTGTTCAAGCCCCAATCGCTTGTCTTTCACCCTAATGTGTATCTCCCCAGAAACCCTCAGTTTTTTGTTTTGTTTTTTTTTTTCTTTTGTTTTAGAAAGAATACCTCCTAAATGAGGTATTCCTCTCTTTGTAAACTCTGTGGTCTTCCCAGAATATGGTGGAGACTTCTGGTTCAAAGCATTACAATTGTCTGGGAGCCTAGGTCATTTACACCAAGCACTTCTGCCTTGAGATGGGTCTAAGTAACAGTGGTTCTTTCAACATGGTCCCCTCATGAGCAGCTTAGGATCTCTGGGAACTGTAACTTAAATTCCAAATGAGAAAAGTCAGTACAAAGACTCAGAATGAAAGGTGGAGGCTGGACATCAGGAGTCTGCACACTTACAAGCCGTAAAACTGATTTTGATGCTTGGTAAAGTTCTAGAATGCCGAATCACGAGCTATGCTACCACACTGACTGAGTAGTCTAAGCATGAAAAAGGAAGAAGCAAGAGTCATAAATAGCTCCTCCTCAATGGCCTTCCACTTCTCTCCTTCCCAGGGTCTGACAGGTTCACACCCCTGATCACCTCTAGAGGGCACCAAAATATTTTTCGTCTTCAGCCCCACAAAACCATAGATGAACATTTCATTTTCTAGGGACATGGCCTTTAGAATAGGAAAGAACTTGTTTGCAACCTTGCTTAATTTTAATGATTCAACTAATTATATAATATAAGCATATTATATTTATATGTTCATCCCGTTTACTGACTCCTATAATGTGAGTAGTAGTTCCAAGTTTTCAGAAATGTTTTGAAGATTAAGATAATACCTACCAAAGAGCATGGGCTTCATGTAATTGGGTACCTATTAAATAAATGGTTATATAATAATTCTGTTATTCTAATAATATTAATCTATAAAAACCTCTGAAATATCCTAATAGAAGAACAGTCATCTAAACTTACAAACAAGTCCTATAATCTTGTACCCTGTTAGGTGGTAGGAATCATTTTGTTTCTTTGAGACAAGGTGTCTCTAAGTAGCTTAGCAGGTGTTGAACTCACAGAGATCCACCTGCCTCTGCTTTCAAATTTTACAATTAAAGTTATGTGCCACCATGCCCAGATCTTCTCCTTCACCTCCTCCTCCTCTGCCTCCTCCTACTCCTCATCACCATCATCATTCTCTTCCTCCTCCTCCTCCTCCTCCACCTCCTCCTCCTCTTCCAACTCCTCACTTTCCTCTTCTCCTTTTCATTCTCCTTCTTCCTGGGAAGGGCTGGACCAGAGGCTATCTTCTTAGGAGTAAAAGAACAAGTGATCTTAGAATGAGGAGGCCCTGCTCAGCATTGGGGTACTGTTAACCAATGAGTGAAAATGGAAGTCATTAGTTTCAAGATGTTTGTGTGTCACCATATTGTGCATAGGGAAATTGTTTTTCCCACTGTCATAATGAAATAGTTTACTGATTGTGCAGCTGAATTTTTAAAAACGGAGGGGGGACTATCCCTGAATGTGCCTGCTTTGTGGGGACCCTTAGGGATCTTCAGATATGCCATTTGGATTTTCTGAATTCAGCTACTGTTGTGGATGGGCCTGGTGCTGTTCTTGTGAACCAAGCCCCTAATGAATAAAGGAGCCAATCACTGGGCAAGTAGGCGGGACTTCCAGGTTGGATGGAAGAGAGGAGGGAGTTAGGTCTTTTTGGACAGGGATAGCATGAGGACAAGATGTAGCTAAGAGTGTGGTTCCTTCAGGATTCGCCACTAGAGGATTTAGAATTAATAAGGCATACAAGTTAGGATTTTAGCTGTTGTACCCAGCGAATGAGTTACCGTTGTTTCTGAACTAAGTTTGCATTGTGTTTTCCTTCACATGGTGGCTTGTCTGGGTTCAAGAGGGAAAGGTATGACAGCGCGAAGTGTGGCTTTACCTGAGGCACACCACAAAGGATTGTGGGGATTTTGAAGCTTGAGGCTGGTGTGGTAGTGACCCGCCGCCAGTGGGAACCTAGAGAGCTGGGTGGAAAGATTGTGGAGTTCTGAGTCAGTCTCCATGAGATAAAACAAACAAACAAACAAACAAAACCAAAACAGGTCAGCCATTGCCTGCCCGTGCATGGCTGGCCAGGCCGCGAGGGCAGAGAGTGCCTGGCAGTAGGGCTGGAAGCTTGCCAGCCATTTTTATATATATATATATTTCCCGAAACCAGCTACCCCAATTTGTGATGTTGGGATTAGAGCAGTTGAATTATAAATTATAATTATAAATTATTATCCTTCACAGTTATCACAATAATATACCTCCACTGAGAAATATTTCTGTTCCAAACACTGAGATGACCAACTTGTACACATTAACTCTAGTTTTACAATACTGGTGTGAATTAAAAATGTTTTTCTTAATTCTGGCATAGAATGGAGAAAGCTGACACTTGCAGGTATCCACTCAATTGTTCACATTTATACAGAAAG
This sequence comes from Mus caroli, assembly GCF_978045245.1. NCBI lineage: Eukaryota > Metazoa > Chordata > Mammalia > Rodentia > Muridae > Mus > Mus caroli. Next base: position 50,511,883 of record NW_028227259.1, on the reverse strand, counting down.
CAAGAAATCAGAATTCTAATCTTATGCCAAACCCCATTTTATAAATTTGTTCTAAGGTTCTGCCTCTCAAATTCTAACATGTGAGTTCATTAGTTCTATATGTAAAGTCGAAAAATATACACACTGGGGGTTACTGTGAGATAGAGCAATGCATTTTCTGTGTAAACTTAAAATGTTGAGCTTCATTTTTCCCTTTGTCCTGGAAGGAGATAGCCAATACCACAAAGCTATTCTCTGTCTTCCACTCTCAAGGTATAGCATACACACACACACACACACACACACACAGAGAGAGAGAGAGAGAGAGAGAGAGAGAGAGAGAGAGAGAATGATTTAATACTCTAAGATTCAGGTTAAAAACACATTGACATTTAAAGTCCCAAGGGAGAAAACACAGCAAAAGTTTTAATAGTTTCATGAGATTAAAGTGAATTTTCAAGTTTCTTAGTGTTGAGAAAAATAAGATACACCACTGCAAATAGCTTTAAATTGCTTAATCTTTGACTCTGCTAGGTTAATTATATTTCCTGCATGTTCAGAGAAGGCATAAATCTTTCTGTGTTAGCAAGGAAGAGGCAGGAACCCTTCACACCTCCTGAACTCTTCTTCTTTTTTTCTCTTTCATGGACAAAATCCTTCAAAAGATTGTGTATTTTGTATGCTATGTTCAAAGGCAGAGAAAATTAATATAAAATGACTTTAGGCTATGTGAACAGGGGCAAATCAAACAGAAATCAAATCTATGCACACTTGTGACAGTCACTGCAACATCTCATTACATATTATAAAAATCAGTTGTGTTCTCTATTTCCCCAAATGTGGAAAGATCCCCAATCCAAAATGGACCTAAACACTTGAGACAAGGTGTGCACAAACCATCTCCCTCAGGTGTGAACACAGGTGGAATAAATGTGTCATCTGGACTGTGACCTGCATAGCTCAGTGGGTAAAGTCACTTGCAGCCATGTCTCATAACCTGAGTTGGATCCTATCCCCAGGATCCACAAGGTAGAAAGAGCCAATCTTTCAGGTTGTCCTCTACACATGTGCACATGTACACGTGTACTCATACAATGCACATTCTATAATACTCACATATCTATATATGCACATATACCCCTTTAAAATACAAAAGCACATACTTTTTTTTCCCCCACACTGAACTGGTTTTGCACTGTGTATTCGTCATTCTTCAGGGACAGAGGCAGAATGGTGTCCCCGTGTCACTGTAATGGACAGCCTGTACAGACAACATCCCCACTCCACTGGTATTTGCTTTATTCCACACATGTCAGCTTCACCGATTTGTCATCTGTTCAGTATCCATGGCAACAGAAGCTGCATCTCTCAACAGTGTGTGCAGAAACTCTTCAAGTGGTCCACCTAGACCCTCAGATGCCACAGCTCTGCAGCATCTGCACCACTATAGCATGTCTGCTGGCACTTTGCCCTTGCCACGTCTGGCATTTGGTGTCCTTAGACCAGGAATGCCAACCAGGCTCATGCTACATGCCACATGCTTAGAAACCCAGGTGACATCACTGAGAACTGAGATTAGCAACACCTGCCCCAGCACTCTACCATGAGGACTTTGGGACAGGCTATGTGCTGGAGACATATGTCCCTTGTCCTGCCCTTGCTTCAGGTGGTGTTGCAGATACAATCTGATGTCAAGGTGGCCCAAAATGGAGCAACACTCTTGGAACTTCTGTCGTGGTCCACAGGCAGGAGCTTTCTGTCCTGGCATTGTGGTGTAAGTGAAGACAGATGCCGCAATGGGAGTGGAAAGGTGACCATCCTTCCATGTTCTTCACCCAGATATGACCTCAGCATGTCAATCCACAAAGTTGTTGTCCAAACAGGAAAGGGGGGACTACCCAAAAACCAAAACCAAGTGAAAGGACAGCCTAACTTTTATCAAGTTTCGGGAGGCCTGATCTCAGCAGATGCACCAGCCAGGTGTAAAATGTTCTAGGAAACACAGAGGAAGACAACACAGTCAGCCTGACCTTCTGCCTTTTGGACCAGGGGCAGGTTACTGGTCCGGCTGACTTTGGGAATGTCATAGTGTTCAGTGAGTACATTGAAGTCCTCTACTCTCTGCTTGTGGATTTTTGATGCCTTCTTCAGGATTCTTTCCATTTTCTGCTTCTCCTGAGTCTTTTGGAAGGCTGCCTTCACCTGTGTGTGCTTGTCCAGGCAGTGCCCCCTCTCGTCATCACTCTTCTTGCTCATCCCCATGGTCTCCAGCATCTTGACCTTGTCTTCCTCTTTCCCCTTCCCCCTCCCACTTTCCATTCCCCCTCCCCCTTCCCCTCTTTTTCCCTCCTCCTCCTCCTCCTCCTCCTCCTTTGCCTCCATAATGCTTGCAGGCCATGCCCTGGAACTCTGTCCGCCCCAATTCCCCCTGTAGTCTTCTTATACTCGTCTGAAAAGTGCTGAGCTTCCTCTTGTAGGTCACAATATGAAGCTAAAATTACAAAGAAATACATTCTTGTCAAATACAAGCTTAAAATCAGTATTTTTAAAATCCAGAGCTAAATATTATACCTATAGATACAAAGCACACAGATTAACAAAGTCAATTTATAGCCACTTGATTGGAAAAATCAAGTTCCAACTGAATGCCTACTGGGTCACCAAAATGACATTTCTCATTAAATAGTCACATTCATGTCAGTGTAGGAAATGGCAAGCTTTTTGTGTCAAAAGAGAAGTAATGTTTTAGGTTTTTCAAGCCAATAGACATAGTCAGGGATATTCTTTAGTCATATGAGAAATCACATGTCTACAAAAAGTTTTATTAGTGAAATTAAAACATAACAATGGATGATTTATTTGTAGTATATGCATATAGATTAGATTTATGTTATGTTTCTTTGTAATGATAGCAGAATTATGCAATTGCAGTTCAGAGGAAGCATTTCCTGTAATTAAGTTAATAAAGTAAAAGTTACTAACAATTCCTTTTGAGATCAGGGACCATACAAAAGTATAGGATAAGTGTGATTTGGTTAGCTGCCCACAGTTTATAGATCCCTTGTCCAAACAAGTGATCATCACTGTACAGAGTCATGTTTTCTCATGTTAATATAGAGAGGGCTGTTGTGAAAATAAGTTTTCAGCCCCCAAAGTGGCCATTTTGTAACAAGAACAAAACATTTTCCTTAGAATTATCTACCAGCACTCCCTGTGAAACACAACTCTACTAAAGCATTTGCAAATAAATAAATAAATAAATCCATTTTATTTAAATACAAAATATATCAGTGTAAGTTATGTGGAATATCCATTTCTTGCATATATCCTATGCTTCTCTATTGAACCAGATGTTCTTCCTGTACAAAAAAAAAAAAAAAAAAAGCAAGTAGAACCACAAGAAACATATTGCATATTTATTATGTAGCAAGTATTACCAGAATATGCACTTTACTTTCTCATTTAATTTACCTTAAAACCTATATGACGGTTTTAGTTAGGGTTTTACTGCTGTGAACAGACACCATGATCAAGGCAACTCTTAAAAGTCAACATTGAATTGGGGCTGGCTTACAGGTTCAGAGGTTCAGTCCATTATCATCAAGGTGGGAGCATGACAGCATCCAGGCAGGCATGGTGCAGGAGGAGCTGAGGATTCTACATCTTCATCTGAAGGCTGCTAGTGAAATACTGACTTCCAGAAAGCTAGGATGAGAGTCTCAAAGCCACACCCACAGTGACACACCTACTCCAACAAGGCCACACCTACTCTAAACAGTGGTCTTCTAATAGTGTCACTTCCTGAACCAAGCATAGATAAACCATCACATTCTACTCTCTGGCCCCGATAGACTTTTTCAAACATATGAATCTATGGGGGCCATACATAAACTTAGCACAATACAAAATACATTTATTTAGTCCTACTTCAAAAGTTCCCATAGTCTATAGCAGTCTCAACAATGTTAAAAGTCGTTCAAAGTCTTGTCTGAGATCAATCCAATCACTGAACTGTAATCCCAAAGCAAGACTGAAACTCCTAACTCTGCATCTCCAGGTCTGATGTCAAAGTAATCTTCAGATCTCCAACTTCTTTTTCATCTTTGTTAACTACAAACTTTATTTTTCTCCTGGGCTGGTTCCACTCCCTGTTAGCAGCTTTCCTCAGCAGATAGCCCATGGCTCTGGCATCTTGAAAATCCTGGGATCTCCAAAGCAACTTCACTGTTACAGCTTCTTGTTTCAATGTCTGAGATCCACACATGATGTTCTGGGCTACTCCAAAGGGCTGTCGTTCCTTCTCCAGCTCTGCCCTCTGTAGCACTCTAAGCTCAGAGAGATCCACTACACTGCTGCTGCTGTTCTTGGTGATCATCCTCTGGTATTGACATCTCCAGAACACTGGTGTCTTCTGCTGCAACTAGGTTTCTCCAATAGCCTCTCATGGTCTCTCTTCATGGTGCCAAGCTTCAATTTCTTTGCGTGGCCCCTTCATTCCTGGGCTGTCAACTGCAACTGAGGCTGCACCTTCACCAATGGCCCCTCACAGTGCCAAGCCTCAGCTGATCTTCATGATCCCTTCATTCCTTCAAAACCAGTACCACCTGGGTGACTCTTACACATTACCAAATATAGCTGCAGCATGAGGTACCACCTTGGCTATCTCTGGAACACATGTTCTTTGTGCTCTCAGAAAACATTTCGCAGAAGATTTCACCTCAGTGATGCTGGTCTCTTTTTAATTATCACTAATTTCTTAGCTCCAGCTAATCAGCATCAATTGTCCCAGTAGTCTTCTCCTCTTGACTATAAAGGCAGAGACACATGGCTGAAGCTACCTAGTTCTGCTGCTTGCAGGAGCTGGAAAATGGCCCTCTTGTTCTAGTACATTGTCACTAGCTTCTTTTTCAACTCATTCACTGCCTAAGCTTGGCTGTCCTGATTCTTGCTCTGTAGATTGACCTTGAACTCGGAGATCTGAATGCCAGTCTCCGGGGATCAAAGTTGTGTACCACCATGCCTTGATTTCAGTATTTCTTCATCTAGAATTTGTTCTGTTTCAGGCTGCCCTTGAACTCAGAGATCTATTTGGATTTATCTCCTGGGATTAAAATACACACAATCATGCCTGGACCTAAATTTAGCTGGGTAGGCTCTTGCCCCAAGGTCACTACTCCCTTAATTCAAGTTAATATCCTTGAACACAGGATTCAGCTCCATTTCACTTCCTGGCACCCCTTTGATATTTGACCTATATATTTTATATTTTCCTTTCTAAGATTGCTATGCTTATTCAAAACACTCTTCATGAGACTTAACCAGAGAACAAAGTCTGTGATGGGCGTTTCTGAGTCTTCCTTTACTAATGGAATTAATCTGAATCCCTTTACCTTAGCCTCAGGAAGACTTTTCAGACAAGGGCAAAAAGCAGCCTAGTTCTTCACCAAAATACAACAAAAACAGTCTCTAGGCCACATAATGAAATTCTCCTCCACTGAAATGTCTTGGGCCAGGTCTGCACAGTTGAAATCACTCACGGCAACAAAGTCTTCCATATACCTATTAATATGACTCATTAAGCCCCACTTAAAACATTCCAGTGCTTTCCAAATCCAAAGGCCCAAAATCCACATTCTTCCAAACAAAAACATGGCCCAGTCCCTGGTACCAACTTCTGTCTTAGAGTTTTACTGCTATGATCAGACACCATGACCAAGGCAACTCTTATAAGGACAACATTGGATTGGGGCTAGCTTACAGATTCAGAGGTTCAGTTCATTATCATCAAGGCAGGAACATTATAGCATCCAGGCAGGCATGGTTCAGGTAGAGCTGAGAGTTTTACATCTTCATCTGAAGGCTGCTAGCAGAATACTGACTTCCAGGCAGCTAGGATGAGGATCTCAAAGCCCACACCCACAGTGACACACCTACTCTAACAGGGCCACACCTTCTAATAGCGTAATTTCCTGGGTCAAGCATAGACAAACCTTACATCACAATGACTTTAGACTAAGGAAGGTGAGAGATAAAAGTTAGAAGGCAAATCAAGTAATATAGGAAAGCTCGGGGATTGTAACTCAGGAAGTGTGGACAAGGACACTGAAACTCTGTAATTCATGATTCATCTCCAGAACTTTATGATAACAAAAGAAATTTACACACAGTTATGTAAATTGTAAAATAAATGATTTCTGCTTTTTTCTTTTTCATTTAATTTATATTTATATTTTATTTTATTTTTAATTGTGGCTGTCCTGTAACTTGCTCTGTAGATTACACTAGCTTTAACTTTATAGCAATCTTCCTGTCTCTGCCTCCCAAGTGCTGGATTCTGTCTCTCAGTGCACAAGTAAATTATTTGAAAATAATAATGATTAAAAAATCACGCAAATCGTTGGAAAGAAGATGAGCTAAAGACAGATGCCATGATCTTAAGAATGACTAAGAGTACCTCTTGATATTATATAATGTTGAAAGGAAATCTCCTGCAGAGTAAAAGTGGGATGCCCAGTGCCTAATTTGAACCTAGGATGTGCATTGGCAAAGTTGTAGTAGAAGCAACAATGGCAAAGCCTCCAGAGTCTGCCCCATTATGTCAGGATTATAAGGAGACCATTCTTCTGGCTCTTTCCCTCTGGCAGACAACAGCACAGGTGTTTTGTCATCTCAAAGGGACAGCAATAGTGAAAAGAGCAGAAACCCCTGCAGCAAGAGTACAACAGAAGAGATGAGAATTCTAAAGGCAGTACAATTCCTAAGAGGAAAGGAAGGAAGGAAGGAAGGAAGGAAGGAAGGAAGGAAGGAAGGAAGGAAGGGAAAAAGGAAAAGGAAAAGGAAAAGAAAAAGAAAAAGAAAAAGAAAAAGAAAAAGAAAAAGAAACAAAGAAGCACACACACATACACACATAGGTGGGGCTTGTTGTAGATCTATAGGCACAAGAATCTTCAAATAAAATCAAAACCATCAATGTACTGAGGGCATAATAATCACTCATTAAGGAGGGACCCAAGTAAATCACAATGAAAAAAGACAGTCAATGGGTGCCAAGTGTGGCCAAACCGATGTTGGAAGAGAGTAGCAAGGATTCTTAGATGAAATAAACAATGAAACAAAAATGACTGGTCTTTCCAGCAGACCCACCCTGCATGGCTAAAGGGTGTTCTTTGATATAAAGGGCAATGAAGAAAGGAATTTTGGAACTTCAGGAATGAAACAAAAAAACAGTATAAAGATTAAAATTATGAGTAGAGACAACATACCTTTGTTCTTTCTCCTGCTTTCTAAATTATATTTTATGGTTGAAGCAAAATTAGGTAGTATGAGATTATCAATGCCTGTGTAGGAAAGATAGACGACAACTATAAATGCATAAGTAAAAAAAAAAGATAAAAATGGAGGTGAAACGTCAACACCAACAGACTATGAAAAATTATGACTCTATAGTGTAATACTTAAAACAACCACAAAATGGTGTATAAAAAGGCACACTCAAAAACACTAGACAGAAATCAAAGTGGAACGCTAAAAGATATCCAATTAACCTACAGGAAGCCAAAAGAACCAAAATAGAAATGAAAAGCCACAGAAAGGAAAAAAATAATTTAAATGGTAGACCTAAGTTGTAGTGTATCTGATATTCCATTATATGCAAGGGATGTAGATAGGCCAATGAAGACACTGGCAAGATGGGCTGAAAAACCAGAAGCTGATGTGAACTATAACAGAGTAGGTAAGTGGAAAGCACTTGGATTGAAAACATGTGGGTTTGTTTTTTTGCACTTCTGTGTATGGTGTACTTTAGATTTTACCATCAAAGGAAACCAGTAGTGGTTATAGGAATATCAGATATAGTGAATATTATAATGGAGACTATTAAAAGGTGCAGGCATGCCATTGTGGTTAAAAGGAAAAGAGCAAATGAAGTGCCCATGAAGTGCCCATGAAGACAACCTGATATTATAAAACATAAGCAAAATTGTGGAGATGGAGATAAATTAGTGACTTTGAAATGGACTAGGAACCCACTCAGGAGAGGAGTTGGTTGGCTGTCAAGGAAAGTATTATAAACTACACACCTGGAGTCTCAGAACAAGGAAGGTAAAGCAGAAATAGCCAGAGGCAGGAAGGCAGATTGAGCTACACAGGAAATTAAATTTAAGTAAAGAATTTGAGTTGCTTGGGAATCTAGCTCAGAAACACACACACACAACACACACACACACACACACACACACACACACACACACACACAAACAATACTAATGAAAACCCTAAGAAACAAGCAAAGGAATATAGTATTGAGGAGGCCTGTGGAGAAGGCATAACTATTTTGATTTGGTTGGTAATTATATAAAATTATGCACATATGTACAGACACATACACACAGATGCACAAATGGGTACATAAGTGGAATTTGAATCAGCTCTATGCATTTTACCAAAGTTAACATCCTCGTCTTGAGACTTTGGTTATGCAAGATTCTGACACCGATGGTAATTTTCTTCCCCCTTCTAAGTGAGATTAAAGCATCCTTACTTGGGCCTTCCTTCTTGTTAAACTTCATATGGTCTATGGGTTTTATGATGGGAATTCTGTACTTTTTGGCTAATATCCACTTATCAGTGAGTACATACCATGAATGTCATTTTGGATCTGTATTGCCTTGATCAGGATGATATTTTCTAGTTCAATATATTTGCCTGAAAAATGCATGATGTCCTTGTTTTTTAATAGCTGAATAGTATTCCTTTGTGAAAATGAACCACATTTTCTGTATCCATTCTTCAATTGAGGGACCTCTGGGTTGTTTCTAGCTTCTGGCTATTACAAATAAGACTGCTATGAACATAGTGGAGCATGTGTCCTTGTTATATGGTGAAGCATCTTTTGGGTATATGCTCAGGAGTGCTATAATTGGGTCTTCAGGTAGAACTGTTTCCAATTTTCTGAAAAACTTCCAGATTGATATCCAGAGTTGTTTTTACCAGTTTGCAATCCCACCAGCAATGGAGGAGTGTTCCCCTTTCTCCATAGATCTTAGCCATTATGATTGGTATAAAGTAGAATCTCAGGGTTGCTTTGATTTGCATTTCCCTGATGACTAAGGATGTTGAACATTTCTTTAGGTGCTTCTCAGTCATTCAACATTTCTCTGTTGAGAAATCTGTTTAGCTCTATACCCCATTTTTAAATGTTTTTGTTTGTTTATTTGTTTGTTTGTTTCTTGAGCTCTTTATATATATTGGATATTAGCCCTCTATTGGATGAAATTTATCATGGGAGGCAGAGTAAGGGAGAGACTTGGGTGGGAGAGGGGAGGGGGAGAGAAAAACAGGGGCAAGTCAGACATGAGGCAAGACAGGAGAGAAGCCAAGAGGGCCAGGAGAATGAGTGGATATATGCAGCTATGGGGGGAGGGTCTCTAGAAAGTCCCAGAGACCTGGGATATTAGAGGATCCCTGGACTCAAATGCCCAACAGTAGAAAGATGGAACGGGAAGAAACCACCTCTAGTAGATAGACAGGGCCCCTAGTGGAGAGATGGGGCCATCTACCCATCTTCAAAATTTTGACTCAGAATTGTGCTTGTCTAAAGGTAATGCAAGGACAAAAATGGAGCACAGACTGACAGAAAGGCTATCTAGTGACTGCCCCAACTAGGGATCCATCCCATGCACAGGCAGCAAACTCTAACACTATTACTGATGCCATGTTGTGCTTGTAGACAGGAGCCTAGCATAGCTGTCCTTTTAGAGCCTCTACCAGCAGCTGACTGAGACAGATGCAGATACCACAGGACAGAGGTTGGGAATGTATATAGAAGAGTTAGAAGGATTGAAAGACTGAAGAAGCTGAAGGGGGTGGCAACCCCATAGGAACACCAACGGTATCAACTAACTTGGAGTCCTTAGAGCCCCCAGCTACTAAGCCACCAACCAAAGAGCATACATGGGCTGGTTTGTGGCAGAGGACTGCCTTGTCTGCCCTCAGTGGGAGACATACGCCTAATTCTATGTAGACTTGATGCCCCAGGGAAGGGGGATGCTGGGGGCAGAGTGAGATGTGGGTGTTTGTGAGAAGGATGGGTAAGTGGGTGGGGTGGGGGAGCACCCTCTCAGAGGCAAGGGGGAGGGAAGATGTTCTGAAGAACTCTGGGAGGGGGAACTAGGAAGGGGAGCAATATTTGGAATGTAAATGAATAAAATAATTTAATGTAAAAGGAGAAATTCTACCAAAAAGAAAAATTCTAACACAGAGAATGTCTGAGAAGCCAGTATAGGAGACTTCTTTGCACATTTATTTGCAACTTCCCATAAATAGATATCATTTCAAAGTGCAAAGATAAAAAGCCAAGCACCAAAAGTTACCCACTTTGTTATTATAGAATTGTTAAAATCATTATAAGTAAAAATACAATGCTTTGTTTCTTAACAGGATTTAGGGGAAAGATTGCATGAACAGATCATGAGGTCTATGTAAAGGAAAGTGTCTACTGCGCCTCAGGTGTGGGTGTCAGTTCATGAACTGCATCAGAAGGGAGCTGCTACTGCTGTTCCTCAGAAGAGACCAGTTAATACGGAGGGGGAACTTGATATAAATGACTAAAAGCAAGAGAGGAAGAAAAAGAATAAGCCTGACTACACACACACACACACACACACACACACACACACACACACACATGTGAGCATGCATGGAGAGGGGCAAGAAAGAGGGAGAGAGCATTTGTGGGAAGACAGGAGAGAGGATGAAAGAGGAAGAAAAGGGAGAGAAAGGAAAAGACTTGCAAGGGCAGATTTAAACAGAAAGGACCTTGGCCATTACAAATGAAAACCTTGAGAACTGGAGTCACCCAGGTAAGACCTGCGGAAAGTGTGCACCCCAGAGGACAGCACTACAGAGAAGTATGACCATGTGGTACAGCCATGTGGGGACAAAACTATGGCTATGCAAAATTCTCGTTTTAGACAAACCCCACTCCATACACCTGTTCTTAATGAGCCTTGGGATGCCAGTGGGCCATTTAAGTAGCCAGCTGAATTTTAGATTAAATTTGTAAATAAAGATAACAGACTGATGGTGTGTGATATTTTTCAAGGTATTAATATCTATGGCTCATGTTCATATATAGCCAACATAGAATAAATAAGCCAAAGAACTTTATATGCTTTTGTGATATTAATGTTGATAATAACATCAGCTAGAAATAATAATATCTTTGATGGTTTAAAGGTATTTTTTTTTATGCTTCAGGTAAAGCAAAAAAAAAGTAGACAAGTGATTAGTAAAACCATTCCTGGCAATAATAAAGGAGAAAAGGAGTGGGGATATTCCATAATCCTAAATATGTAAAAAGCAAACTTTATCTATATAAAAACAGTGGTTTGTGTTGCAAAAGTAACAAACACATTTTCTTATATTTTTCATGGATTTTTGGTCCTGTAATCAGGATGTAAATGATGTTTATTACTGGTTTGATAACTGCTTTATGCAAATTGAAACTTCTTTCCAGGAAGAAGGGAATCTCTCAAAACGCAGGTGGTTCAGAAATCTTGGTAAATGTTAGGAGATTCCCAAGGCTTCGCCTGAAGGTTATCTAAGCAGTTAGTTGATTAGCAGTTAAGGTTAGTTGATGTGAGAGAAGTGACTCTTCAATAGGGCTGCCAGCAAGCTGTGCAGGGAATGCAGGTGACACAGCTTTAGTAAGTCATCACCACTACTGGGGTGGCTTTTTCAGTAGTGCAGCTCCTCGTGGCTTTCCTGTTACCCTGTCAGCAACCTCACAGAGGATCACAACCTTACAGATGAAAATCCTTAGCTCAGCAATCTGGAATTGAATAAAACCATTTCTTTGGTCTGCATTTGGTGTCCTAAGTGGAATAGACAAATATTGATGTTTCCATGGGGAAAAATATGCAACAATATGACTTGTCATTGAAGAAAACTAAGAATTTCTTTCACAAGTTGTGGTTCTGAACTAGAGATTAGAATCAGTTATAAAGTTATAAGTGAAGGTGAGATTGCTATGCAGGTTTCTGAATTCATTGAACCACTCAATCAGTAACAGAAAAATAGGGATGCAGATACAGAAAACCAGTCCACACTGAGGTATCACTACTCATGGAACAACCAAAATAAGGCTGATAGCAATAAAAACTTCGATAAGAGTGTGGAAACTGAACAAAATATACCTGATTTGAGGAACTGTGGAAGGGTAAGTCACCCTGGAAAAAGTTTCCTGTTTTCATAAAGCAACAACAATAAGTAAACACTATCCATACATTTTAGTATTTACATTCTTGCACACTTATCCCATGAGCATGAGAATTTATGTTCATGCCAAAAGCCTGAACACAGATTGTGGCTTTATTTGTAGCAGTCAAACTGTAAACAAGCACAGTTCTCTGTGACAGGTGTCAATTTAAATAAACTGAGATACACAACACTACAGATGACAGTCAACAGTAAAATGGGGCAAATAATTGATTGACAGGACAACTTTGATGAATCTCAAAGATATTAAGCTGAGTAGCAAAGAAAAAAGTGAGCATCATAAAAATATACATCATTACAGTGCTTCAGCAACATTTACCAAAAAACAAAATTTTAGTGACTGTGAACACATTGATAGTTGCCAAAGATATGGTCAAAGATGAGAACACAGCTAAATGCTTATAAAGGCATATTGTATACAATATAGAAACTACATCTTTATAGTGATGGGTAGATCTATGATTGATTTTAAATGATGGTTTTACAAAGCAATGGCAATGATCTTTAAACGAAAAGTGTCAGATACATTTCCTGACTATCTTAGTAACAGTATCTGTTAGTTAGTTTACATAATCAATGTAAGGAGAAAATGGTCTATCTTCTCTAACACTTTCACAGGTCATGGGGAGTGAATGAAGTAGGTAGGTCGTTGGGGGAAACATAAAAATCCATACACTGTTAAATAATAAAAAGAGCATGTTCAATAAGACTTTACTTGATCATTATTTTCTTTTACTTCAATACGTGACTTTACTCTGCAAGAGGAGCTGGAACCAAACAGGAAATCGTTACTGCAGAGCTCGTTTAGTGAGTGCATATTGCGTGCTTCCCCTGTACACAGGCAAACAGAAATAGTGCAGTCATTTCATTTACCAAGACTGGCAATCAGAACAAATACGATTTGGGGATTTAAAAAAAAATACTTTCCCCTACATGATAACCACCAGTTGTGCCAGCACCATTTGTTGAAAATGCTAAGAACTCACATGATATGTACTCACTGATAAGTTGATATTAGCCCAGAAACTTAGAATACCCAAGATATAAGATACAATTTGCAAAACACATGAAACTCAAGAAGAAGGAAGACCAAAGTGTGGACAATTTGCCCCTTCTTAGAATTGGGAACAAAATACCCATGGAAGGAGTTACAGAGACAAAGTTTGGAGCTGAGACGAAAGGATGCACCAACAGCCATAAGCATAGGATAGGATGCAAGGACTGCCATACCCGAGGATCCATCCCATAATCAGCCTCCAAACGCTGTCACCGTTGCATACACTAGCAAGATTTTGCTGAAAGGACCCTGATATAGCTGTCTCTTGTGAGGCTATGCCGGGGCCTAGCAAACACAGAAATGGATGCTCACAGTCAGCTACTGAATGGACCATAGGGTCCCCAATGGAAAAGCTAGAGAAAGTACCCAAGGAGCTAAAGGGATCTGCAACCCTATAGGTGGAACAACAATATGAACTAACCACTACTCCCCGGAGCTCGTGTCTCTAGCTGCATATGTATCAGAAGATGGCCTAGTTGGCCATCAGTGGAAAGAGAGGCCCATTGGTCTTGCAAACTTTATATGCCTCAGTACAGGGGAACACCAGTGCCAAGAAGTGGGAGTAGGTGGGTAGGGGATGGGAAGGGGGGAGAGGGTATAGGGGACTTTTGGGATAGCATTGGAAAAGTAAATGAAGAAAATATCTAATTAATAAAAAAACATACTTTCAAACATTACTTTAGACTCCTCATATGAACCACTGCTTTAAAAAAAACTGATGTATTTATTTTTATTCTATGGGCATTGGCCTGAATGTAGGTATGTGCACCATTTACAATGCTTGATATGCTCATGTCAGAGGAGTTTGTCATATCCTGTGGACCAGGAGTCAAATTCTAAAGTCAAACTGGCTATCCCATTTCTAGCAAATGTCACTCTCTCAAGCTTCTTAAGTAAGTGTGGGACTTCATGTCCTTACCATGTTGAGTTTGTGCTTACTGTCATAATGTCCATAAGTTTGCATTTGCAACTGTCATGCTGCATAAGAAAAGACACTGCCCACAAGAAATCTACTATTTCTTTCTTTTTTTTTTTTTTAAATTCACTCTCCAGGACTCTTTTATTTCAATTACTATGAATGAACATACAAAGTTTTATGATTCAATACCACTTGTTCCTTAACTTTATAAGAACTATATCTCCTTTTAATTTGACACTGATTAAAATAGCACCTTATGCACTCACAATTTCTGTACCTCTTCTATGAAGTGAAGATCACATTTCACAGATTCTTGGTCTCACGTGTCATGTTCAGTAAAATAACATAAATTGTATATGTAATTTTTAAAAAGTAAAAGAAACACAACCCCATTCTTTTCAACTCTTGTTGAGGAAATTTACAGTATTTTAACAACACATAGTACCAGATCAATATGAAGGCAAGCAAAATAAATATTTACTAGATTCAAAATGAATAAACCATATTAAGATTTTGTGCTATGAGAGGAGCTTATTTTAGTAGAACTCTCACTTAAAGAAAGGGCTTAATTCTAAGTTATATCCATGCGTAAAATATATATACAAAATGTAAGCAGTGCTGGAAAAGTGGAAAGTTATAACTAGGAACACTTTCTGCTCTAAATATGTCATTTGGATTACCTATGTTTGCAATACTTGTTATTTTTTATTACATTTACTTATTTACATGTCTTTGCATGAGTGCCTTTGCATGCATGCCACATCCAATGTGTTGAGGTCAGAAGACAGGATCTAAGCTTATTTTCTCATTGTATTATATGTGGCCTAGAAATGGAACCTGAATTATTAAGCTTGGATCCAAATACCATTATCTGCTGAGATAATTCCTGGCCCTATAATTATTATAATTGTAATTTTCCTTCATTCTATTTAAATTGATTTTAATTTTTTGCTATTTTAGAAGAATACCTTTATGCCATGTTAGATAAAGATCTTTGTTATTGTTTTTTTTTTAATTTTTTGTTCAGTTCTTTTTTTTTTTTCAGAGCTCAAATGTTTAATAATAGTCTGCATTTATAAAGAGGGAAGCCGGTCCCCAGTCACACCAAGTTTCCTGTGATGTGACAGAACAGCCTTTTAGCAGAAACTCCCCAAATTCCCAGTTTGCTGATAACTCAGGAAAATCTTGGAGAAAAGGTTAGGCCTCAGGCAGGTGGCAGGCAGTTTCACATCAAAGGAGAGGGATGAGAAGCAGCACAGCAGGTGGTCCTGCCTCAGTGGAGAATGGTCTGATCCAGCCTGCCTAGAATGAAGAAGGGTACACTGTACTGAGTGTTATTGAGTCTTGCATGGTGAGGTTTCTCCACTCTCACCTTTCAGCCTTACTTCCCCACTCTGACTCTTTTTTTTTTTTTAATTTTTAATATTTTTATTACATATTTTCCTCAATTACATTTCCAATGCTATCCCAAAAGTCCCCCATAGCACCCCCCACTTCCCTACCCACCCTTTCCCATTCTTTTGGCCCTGGCATTCCCCTATATTGGGGCATATAAAGTTTGCAAGTCCAATGGGCCTCTCTTTCCATTGATGGCCGACTAGGCCATCTTTCGATACATATGCAGCTAGAGACAAGAGCTCCAGGGTTCTGGTTAGTACATCATGTTGTTCCAACAATAGGGTTGCAGATCCCTTTAGCTCCTTGGGTACTTTCTCTAGCTTCTCCATTGGGAGCCCTGTGATACATCCAATAGCTGACTGTGAACATCCACTCCTGTGTTTGCTAGGCCCCTGCATAGTCTCACAAGAGACAGCTATATTTGGGTCCTTTCAGCAAAATCTTGCTAGTGTATGCAATGGTGTCAGCGTTTAGAAGCTGATTATGGGATGGATCCCTGGACACGGCAGTCTCTAAATGGTCCATCCTTTCATCACAGCTACTAACTTTGTCTCTGTAACTCCTTCCATGGGTGTTTTGTTCCCAATTCTAAGAAGGGGCACAGTGTCCACACTTTGGTCTTCATTCTTCTTGAGTTTCATGCGTTTAGCAAATTGTATCTTATATCTTGGGTATCCTAAGTTTTGGGTTAATATCCACTTATCAGTGAATACATATTGTGTGAGTTCTTTTGTGATTGTGTTACTTCACTCAAGATGATGCCCTCCAGGTCCATCCATTTGGCTAGGAATTTCATAAATTCATTCTTTTTAATAGCTGAGTAGTACTCCATTGTGTAAATGTACCATAATTTCTGTATCCATTCCTCTGTTGAGGGACATCTGGGTTCTTTCCAGCTTCTGGCTATTATAAATAGGGCTGCTATGAACATAGTGGAGCATGTGTCCTTTTTACCAGTTGGGACATCTTCTGGATATATGCCCAGGAGAGGTATTGCTGGATCCTCCGGTAGTACTATGTCCAATTTTCTGAGGAACCGCCAGACTGATTTCCAGAGTGGTTGTACAAGCTTGCAATCCCACCAACAATGGAGGAGTGTTCCTCTTTCTCCACATCCTCGCCAGCATCTGCTGTCACCTGAATTTTTGATCTTAGCCATTCTGACTGGTGTGAGGTGGAATCTCAGGGTTGTTTTGAGTTGCATTTCCCTGATGATTAAGGATGTTGAACATTTTTTCAGGTGCTTCTCTGCCATTCCGTATTCCTCAGGTGAGAATTCTTTGTTCAGTTCTGAGCCCCATTTTTTAATGGGGTTATTTTACTTTCTGGAGTCCACCTTCTTGAGTTCTTTATATATATTGGATATTAGTCCCTTATCTGATTTAGGATAGGTGAAGATCCTTTCCCAATCTGTTGGTGGTTTTTTTGTCTTATTGATGGTGTCTTTAGCCTTGCAGAAGCTTTGCAGTTTCATGAGGTCCCACTTGTCAATTCTCGATCTTACAGCACAAGCCATTACTGTTCTATTCAGGAATTTTTCCCCTGTGCCCATATCTTCAAGGCTTTTCCCCACTTTCTCCTCTATAAGTTTCAGTGTCTCTGGTTTTATGTGTAGTTCCTTGATCCACTTAGACTTGACCTTAGTACAAGGAGATAGGAGTGGATCGATTCGCATTCTTCTACATGTTAACAACCAGTTGTGCCAGCACCATTTGTTGAAAATGCTGTCTTTCTTCCACTGGATGTTTTTAGCTCCCTTGTCAAAGATAAAGTGACCGTAAGTGTGTGGGTTCATTTCTGGGTCTTCAATTCTATTCCATTGGTCTATTTGTCTGTCACTATACCAGTACCATGCAGTTTTTATCACAATTGCTCTGTAGTAAAGCTTTAGGTCCGGCATGGTGATTCCACCAGAGGTTCTTTTATCCTTGAGAAGAGTTTTTGCTATCCTAAGTTTTTTGTTATTCCAGATGAATTTGCAGATTGCACTTTCTAATTCGTTGAAGAATTGATTTGGAATTTTGATGGGGATTGCATTGAATCTGTAGATTGCTTTTGGCAAGATAGCCATTTTTACAATGTTGATCCTGCCAATCCATGAGCATGGGAGATCTTTCCATCTTCTGAGATCTTCTATAATTTCTTTCTTCAGAGACTTGAAGTTTTTATTATACAGATCTTTCACTTCCTTAGTTAGAGTCACGCCAAGATATTTTATATTATTTGTGACTATTGAGAAGGGTGTTGTTTCCCTAATTTCTTTCTCAGCCTGTGTATTCTTTGTGTAGAGAAAGGCCATTGATTTGTTTGAGTTAATTTTATATCCAGCTACTTCACCGAAGCTGTTTATCAGGCTTAGGAGTTCTCTGGTGGAATTTTTAGGGTCACTTATATATACTATCATATCATCTGCAGAGAGTGATATTTTGACTTCATCTTTTCCAATTTGTATCCCTTTGATCTCCTTTTGTTGTCGAATTGCTCTGGCTAGGACTTCAAGTACAATGTTGAATAGGTATGGAGAAAGTGGACAGCCTTGTCTAGTCCCTGATTTTAAAGGGATTGCTTCAAGCTTCTCACCATTTACTTTGATGTTGGCTACTGGTTTGCTGTAGATTGCTTTTATCATGTTTAGGTATGGGCCTTGAATTCCTGATCTTTCCAAGACTTTTATCATGAATGGGTGTTAGATCTTGTCAAATGCTTTTTCCGCATCTAACGAGATGACCATGTGGTTTTTGTCTTTGAGTTTGTTTATATACTGGATTACGTTGATGGATTTCCGTATATTGAACCATCCCTGCATCCCTGGGATGAAACCTACTTGGTCAGGATGGATGATTGTTTTGATGTGTTCTTGGATTCGGTTAGCAAGAACTTTATTGAGTATTTTTGCATCAATATTCATAAGGGATATTGGTCTGAAGTTTTCTATCTTTGTTGGGTCTTTTTGTGGTTTAGGTATCAAAGTAATTGTGGCTTCATAGAATGAGTTGGGTAGAGTACCTTCTGTTTCTATTTTGTGGAATAGTTTGTGAAGAACTGGGATTAGATCTTCTTTGAAGGTCTGATAGAACTCTGCACTAAACCCATCTGGTCCTGGGCTTTTTTTAGTTGGGAGACTATTAATGACTGCTTCTATTTCTTTGGGGGATATAGGGCTGTTTAGATCATTAACCTGATCTTGATTCAACTTTGGTACCTGGTATCTGTCTAGGAACTTCTCCATTTCATCCAGGTTCTCCAGTTTTGTTGAGTATAGCCTTTGGTAGAAGGATCTGATGGTGTTTTGGATGTCTTCAGGATCTGTTGTTATGTCTCCTTTTTCATTTCTGATTTTGTTAATTAGGATGCTTTCCCTGTGCCCTCTAGTGAGTCTGGCTAAGGGTTTATCTATCTTGTTGATTTTCTCAAAGAACCAGCTCCTTGATTGGTTGATTCTTTGAATAGTTCTTCTTGTTTCCACTTGGTTGATTTCACCCCTGAGTTTGATTATTTCCTGCCGTCTACTCCTCTTGGGTGAATTTGCTTCCTTTTGTTCTAGTGCTTTTAGGTATGTTGTCAAGCTGCTAATGTGTGCTCTCTCTAGTTTCCTTTTGGAGGCACTCAGAGCTATGAGTTTTCCTCTTAGAAATGCTTTCATTGCGTCCCATAAGTTTGGGTATGTTGTGGCTTCATTTTCATTGAACTCTAAAAAGTCCTTGATTTCTTTCTTTATTCCTTCCTTGACCAAGGTATCATTGAGAAGAGTGTTGTTCAGTTTCCACGTGAAGGTTGGCTTTCTATTATTTATTTTGTTATTGAAGATCAGCCTTAGTCCATGGTGATCTGATAGGATGTATGGGACAATTTCAATATTTTTGTATCTCTTGAGGCCTGTTTTGTGACCAATTATGTGGTCAATTTTGGAGAAGGTACCATGAGGTGCTGAGAAGAAGGTATATCCTTTTGTTTTAGGATAGAATGTTCTGTAGATATCTGATTTGATTCATAACTTCTGTTAGTTTCACTGTGTCCCTGTTTAGTTTCTGTTTCCACGATCTGTCCATTGGTGAAAGTGGTGTGTTGAAGTCTCCCACTATTATTGTATGAGGTGCAATGTGTGCTTTGAGATTTACTAAAGTTTCTTTAATGAATGTGGCTGCCTTTGTATTTGGAGCATAGATATTCAGGATTGATAGTTCCTCTTGGAGAATTTTACCTTTGATGAGTATGAAGTGTCCCTCCCTGTCTTTTTTAATGACTTTGGGTTGGAAGTCAATCTTATCAGATATTAGAATGGCTACTCCAGCTTGTTTCTTCATACCATTTGCTTGGAAAATTGTTTTCCAGCCTTTCATTCTGAGGTAGTGTCTATCTTTTTCTTTGAGATGAGTTTCCTGTAAGCAGCAAAATGTTGGGTCTTGTTTGTGTAGCCAGTTTGTTAGTCTATGTCTTTTTATCGGGGAGTTGAGTCCATTGATATTAAGAGATATTAAGGAAAAGTAATTGTTGTTTCCTGTTATTTTTGTTGTTAAAGTTGGCATTCTGTTCTTGTGGCTGTCTTCTTTTAGGTTTGTTGAGGGATTACCTTCTTGTTGTTTCTAGGGCGTGGTTCCTGTCCTTGTATTGTTTTTTTTCTGTTATTATCCTTTGAAGGGCTGGATTCGTGGAGAGATAATGTGTGAATTTGGTTTTGTCGTGGAATACTTTGTTTTCTCCATCTATGTTAATTGAGAGTTTGGCTGGGTATAGTAGCCTGGGCTGGAATTTGTGTTCTTTTAGTGTCTGTATAACATCCGTCCAGGATCTTCTGGCTTTCATAGTCTCTGGTGAAAAATCTGGTGTAATTCTGATAGGCTTTCCTTTAATATGTTACTTGGCCTTTTTCTCTTACTGTTTTTAGTATTCTATCTTTATTTAGAGCATTTGTTGTTCTGATTATTATGTGTCAGGAGGTATTTCTTTTCTGGTCCAGTCTATTTGGTGTTCTGTAGGCTTCTTGTATGTTCATGGGCATCTCTTTCTTTAGATTTGGGAAGTTTTCTTCTATAATTTTGTTGAAGATGTTTGCTGGTCCTTTGAGTTGAAAATCTTCATTCTCAACCACTCCTATTATCCGTAGGTTTGGTCTTCTCATTGTGTCCTGTATTTCTTGGATGTTTTGAGTTAGGATCTTTTTGCATTTTACATTTTCCTTGATTGTTGTGCCGATGTTCTCTATGGAATCTTCTGCACCTGAGATTCTCTCTTCCATCTCTTGTATTCTGTTGCTGATGCTCGTATCTATGGTTCCAGATTTCTTTCCTAGGGTTTCTATCTCCAGTGTTGCCTCATTTTGGGTTTTCTTTATTGTGTCTACTTCCCTTTTTAGGTCTAGTATGGTTTTGTTCATTTCCATCATCTGTTTGGATGTGTTTTCCTGTTTTTCTGTAAGGACTTCTACCTGTTTGATTATGTTATCCTGTTTTTCTTTAAGGATTTGTAACTCTTTTTTTTTTTAAAGATTTATTTATTTATTTATTTATGCATATGAGTACACAGTGTAGCTGTACAGATGGTTATGATCCTTCATCTGGTTGTTGGGAGTTGAAGTTAGGACCTCTGCTCCCTCCAGTGAGCCGGGTGGTTTGGGAGCCACCATGTGGTTGCTAGGATTTGAACTCAGGACCTTTGAAAGTGCAGTCAGTCCTCTTACCGGCTTAGCCATCTCACCAGCCCGATTTGTAACTCTTTAGCAGTGTTCTCCTGCAATTCTTTAAGGGATTTTTGTGCTTCCTCTTTAATGTCTTCTACCTGTTTAGCAGTGTTCTCCTGTATTTCTTTAAATGTGTTATTAAAGTCCTTCTTGAAGTCCTCTACCATCATCAGGAGATATGCTTTTAGATCCGTGTCTAGCTTTTCTGACCAGAAGAGGCTTGTGGCCCTATGTAGGCCGGATTTCTGCCTCCCCATCCAAAGCAGGAAAAATGTGTTTGGGTGCCCTGGACTGGGCGAAGTGGGAGTGCTGGGTTCTGATGATGGTGAGTGGTCTTGGTTTCTGTTAGTAAGATTATTATGTTTACCTTTCGCCATCTGGTAATCTCTGGGGTTAGTTGTTGTAGTTGTCACTGTTTAAAGATTGGAGCAGAAGCTTTGTTCCACTCACCAGCAGTCTCAAAATCCTGTGGCGGGGGGGTCGTGGGTAGCTGGAGGGTGTCAGCCGACCCTGCGCCCTAGCTACCCTGGTGCTGCTCCGGCCGGATGAGGCCTGTGGCCCTACTCAGGCCGGTTTCTGCTTCCCTAACTAATGCAGTCTCAGGTCCCGCGCACAATTGGATTGGAGCAGAAGCTGTGTTCCACTCACCAGAAGTCTTAAGATCCTGTGGCAGGTGTTGTGGGTAGCTGGTGAGTGTCAGCCGACCCAGCGCCCTAGCTACCCCGGTGCTTTTCTGACCGGAAGAGGCTTGTGGCCCTATGTAGGCCGGATTTCTGCCTCCCCAACCAAAGCAGTCTCAGGTCCCGCGTGATTGGACTGGAGCAGAAGCTGTGTTCCACTCCTTCTTTTTTTTTAAGTTAATTTTCAGTTTGAGAATTCCATGTGCTGCTTATGGGTTCATATATTTGATATATACTTATATGCATTGACATATCCATGCATGCGCATATCTGAAGCAATGTTTATGATGTGCACATAATAGAGTAGTTCTTGTTATCAGTGGGACATCTGTGCAGAGCCTCTTAGTCAATACTGGAAACCATGAAATGTACTGATGTACAATGGAATACTAGTCTTCATTTCAGTTAATCACATTTCACAGTCCCATCATTTTATGTAATTGGGATCACAACAAGACTAGTACAAATTGGTCTTTCCTTTTCCCCAATATCAGGGACAGAAGTTTCATTTTTTTACCACAGATCTTTGCAAATTTAGTTTATGATTTTGTTTCTTGTACAATCAAGAACTTCCAGTTTTCCACTTAAGGATAGTTTTTCCCTTGTGATCAATTTTCAGTTGCTGGCATCATTATTCCTGTACTTTTGAGGCCATGATTGAGTAAGTTGCTAAAGGACATGGTCAGAGACACTGAAATATCACAACACTGACCAAATTTCCAGGACAGCGACTCATAGATGATTTGTGTGACCCATGCTGGTGTAAGGACAAAAGGGTGACTGAACCCTGAGAAGGACACAGCAGCAAGGGGAGAGCTTCCCTCGTGACACTCAGACTGTGCATAACTGAAATCTAAAGCATACTGAATTATTTCTGTATTTTTCTCTTTAAAAAATTCTCACTGTTTTACTGAAGGTGAATGACATCATAAAAAATTAAAACTGAGGATAAGGTAAGACTGCCGGGTTTTTATATTTACTTCTTTTTCTTAGGGTCTGTTCATTAACTTACAGTGCTATTCTTTCAAGAAATTATCTGCTAGATATCTCTATAACCTAATTTAGTACAGTTAAAAAATTTCACAGATGTGAGATATAGTCATGCATTCTATTTCTTTGTAGCAGTTACAGGGACACATTTTTATTTATAGTTGTAAATTACAACCTATTAAGTATAAAAACTCAGCTAAGAAATGTGGAGTAGTATTCTCGAGTTTAAAATCCTTTTAAAAAAAACTGTAATTACAGATGAGGTGACTTCGTAAATAGAAACCTGGTTAATTGGCAATTAAAGCTGTAGGACAATGTTGTCTCTCTGTAGTTTCAGAATTAAGTTCCAGCTGTTTTGAGAAAGCCACTAGAAGATTGAGAGAAACTGCCAAGGATCCTGGGGAGAGATTGGGAGTAAAGAGCCACATTAGCTTCCATTATTCTAAAATCATCTTGTCACCTGAAGTAACTGTGAATACCGCAGGTGGAGTGAAAGATCCTGGCTTTAGGAGACTGGTTCCACTGTGCTTGGCAAACAATGCTGTTTTTATCAGGTCTGAACTTCATCACAGGGTCAACAAAATCAGTTCACTAATCAATTTGCAATAACATTTAAGATTCTTAAAGTGACTTTGCTATTTTACAATCAAGTATTTCTTGTATTCATTTGATTTGGGAGAACTACTCCCATTTTCTTTAAAGCAGGACAATGCATCAATGACGGGTTCACTGACATGGACGGCAGTCAGGGAAGTCTTAACTATAGTTTCAACCCTATCTCCGTAGAGTTCATGAACAAAAACATTTCTCACTAATCCGTCTGTTGGAGGTGAGCTATTTGGTCAACCTCAGATGTTAAGGACTCTCATACTTCTGGCATAGACAACCAACGTGGAAATGATTGCTCATCAACTGTGAACCACCGACTTTCCAGGACCGGTTCCCCGCTTCCCCCTCCCTGCCTTCAGTGACTCAGCACTAGAGGCCTCTCAACATTAATTATGAAGGCAACTTGCCACCGCCATCATCATGGCTGGGTTCCTCTCTTTTTTTCCTATCTCACTCAGAAGCAGCCTTTTGCGATCCCCTCGGTCCACTAAATCTTTTGCAGGAGGTGTGTTGTGGCATGATTTTGTGGCATTCCTTGGCCCTCCAAACACCATGGTACCCTTTTGTTGCAAAACCGTTTCAGACATCCCATTTCTGAAAGACATCCCATTCCCTGGCCAGAGCTTGATTCTAAGTTATTCCCATGACAAGAAGTATAGACATATCATACGTCTAGGAGGCTGAAAGGTGGAAGCCTTCAATCATTCAATGAACTGCATTAAAGATTAATACTTTGCATACTCGATGCAAATACTTGTTTCATCTCTGTCTCTGTCTTTGTCCCTCTCCCCCTCCCTCTCCTAATCTTCATCCCCCTATCCTTTACTCTCTCTCTCTCTCTCTCTCTCTCTCTCTCTCTCTCTCTCTCTCTCTCTCTCTCTCTCTTGTCAATCTCAAAGTCCCCTTCAGGGAGGATACAGTAGATTCCACAAAAGATTTCAATGTAATTTCTCTTGCTAAGAACAGCAATGAACTTAAAAGTTAATTTTCCTTCCCTTCTGCCCCCTCTGGTAGAACAGGAATGAATGACTATATTCCTTAAACATTCTATCTGCAAAGAAGAAAACTAGAGAATGCATAGACTATTTAAATGTGACCAAGAGTGATTCAGACATCTCACCAGGAAAGAATGGGGAGAACCATCTGCCTTGGGAGAAATGAATGGTTATATGAAACCTGACTTTGCTTCACAGTGGGAGATTTTCTAAACCTCTCTATCCATTCTTATTTTGATTTTGGTTCTACCCTGCTTTTCCCATATGCAGTGAATGGTGAACAGGAAACATCTTCCTTTAGGGTCCAAGTAGCTTTCTACATTTGCTTCATGCTTATAACAGAACAGAGGGGTTTATTTGGAATCTTTCATACTCTCTGCATTATTTTAAGTGTATATTGTATTTGGTTGTATAGCTTTCTTAGAGATGTTCTTTGATTTTAAGCTATTTTATTCAGCGATCAACATTCGCTGATGGATGACTACATTTCTAGATCCACATTTTGGAAGGAATAAATCCTTTTGCATGCTTATACACACCTCCCTCCTCTTTCACATAACTGTGGTTAACATGAGCTTTCCAGGATTAGCATAGAGAAACTCATAATTTGCTTCTTACAACAGTTTATATTGTGTAATCATAAGATACAAATACAGACTGCTATTATCCACTCAGAAATTTTAACAAGAGACATGAAAGTGTAGCCTAAGATAAAAGAATATATAAGTATATCTAAGTATTTTAAAAATATAAAGTTAATAAATTGATTAATGCTTACATTGTAGTCCCACGTTTTATACATGACAATAAAACACTAAAATAGAATGATAGGTATGAAATAATGGTTCTGTTCTATTGCAAGATAAATCATGTCAAGCATAACCACAATGTCCAAGATCACTAAAATATAATGAACAGATCCAATCTAAGAGACTCTAAGGAATACATATACATATATATAATATATATATATATATATATATAGCACATTAGACGTAACTAAAGATGTAGAGTGCCCATACAATGAAATCATGGCAAAAACCATATGAAAATCTAGAACCAGAAATAGGAATTAAATAAGAAGAGACATTGAAAAGAATGCAAGAAGAGGTAACTGAAATTGGGGCAGCATTTGTGGGGAGGGGGTGTTGTGGAAACCTAGTGCTATAGAAACTTCCCAAAGTCTATGAGTATGATCCCAGTGAGGATTCTTGGTATTGGAGGGTATAGAGCCTGAATTGGCCATCTTTTATAGCTAGGTAAGGTTTAACTTGTGAGACTGAATAACATACATCTGAGTTCTTATTCAAGGGCTGACAACTAAACAACTCAGGCTGAGTCAAGGACTGAAGGTCTCTCTGGAAATGGATAGTGGAGCTCCATTGCAAGGAGCTCCACAAAGTTCACTGAAAGTAGAGAGGAAGAGATGGTGACTGCATGAAGCCTTTGCACTTATGTTCTAGTCTCTTTGGTGCAAGAAGATCCCTGGAGGCTATGGAAAGAGAAACCTGGGCATTAATCCAGCCACAAAATCCTCCACCTATGATATTTTGTCTGCAAGATATAATGAGGCAATGGTGGTGCAGAATGTTTAGGAGTGGCCAACCAACATTTGCTTTAACTTGAAGCCCATGCCCTCCACTGCCTGGATAGCCAGGAACCAGGGACTGGATAACCCAGAGACTCAGGATCCATGCCTTGACCAGTTGTTATCACAGAGGCTTCCTCTGGCAGCAAGTGAGAACAAGTTCAGAGACCCACATCCAGACAACATGCAGAGACAGAGTCTAAAATGGATATCTTCATTGGGTCCCTCCCCTCTGAGATCCAGGAACCTCACCAAAAAAGGAGAGGAACAATTGTAGGGGTCAGAGGGGATGGAGAACACCAGAACATGGCCCACTAAGTCAATTAAGCAGGGCTCACATGAGCTAACAGAAACTAAAGTGGCAAGCACAGGGTCTGCATGGATCAGGACCAGTTTCCCTGTGTATATGTTATGGCTATTAGCTTGGTGTTTTCATGGGAATCCTAATGGTAGGTGCAGGTGTTTCTGACTTTCTTGACTGCTCTCCAGCCTCTTTTTCTCCTATTGGGTCACCTTGTCCCGCCTCCTATATTGTAGTAACTTTTATTCTCCTGATGTAATTAGGCCTAGCTCTGGAAGCTTCTAGCCTCCTTATAATCTAGGCTAGGCCTAGAATATTTTTAGCCTCTGAGACTTACTGCTGAATAAGCTCACCCTTTCAAGCTCTTTCTGAACACTGGCTGGTTCAACTCAGCTGTACTGGCTCAAACTTCTCTCTAAGCTGAATGATTCAAGCTGGCTTCTCTTTTGGCCTCTGACTGAATTGTTCTGCTTAGCCTCAAACTAACTCTTATCCATCTGCTCCAGTCTTCTGGCTGCTTCTCATTATCTGGCTCATTCTGTCTTCACCTGTGTTGTTCTCTCTTCAACCTATCTTTGTAAAATTCTCCTAGTAAAAACTGCCTCCTTCTCTCTTAAGTAGCTTCCCTTTCCTCTACTTTGGTGAGAGCTGACATATTCAATTCTGCCAAATCTTTCTCTGGTTTGTCACTTTGTCTGCCACTCAATTAGACATCACTTTTGAACATGGGTGCTTCCTTCTATAAACTCACTTTACCTTCATTGTTTGGGCTTAAAGGTGTGTACTAAGGGTGTGTATGTATTCCAGCCAGAGCAATTAAAGGTATATGCTAAGGCAGGGACCCAAGACAACTAGAAACAGATTTTTCCAGTAAACAACAAAATCTTGGGGGTTCACAGTGTGATCAAATATCCTGCAACATCTGTAGAAAGGATTTTTCCTTGTCTTGTGGCATCTTGCTTTGCCCTCTTTGGAGGTCCTCTCCTAGAGGCCTATTCTTTTCTGAAGAGGAACTAGGGAAAAAGAGACAGTGACAGATACTGTAGGAGGGTACTAGTTTGTAGTGGTTGTGAGACAGTATGTAGGTGCTGGAAATTAAGCAAGAGTCATCTACAAAAGCAACAATATTCTTAACCATTGAGCCAGCTCTCCACCCTCCCATTTATTTTATTTTATTTTATTTTATTTTATTTATTTATTTATTTATTTATTGGTTTTTCGAGGCAGGGTTTCTCTGTATAGCCCTGGCTGTCCTGGAACTCACTTTGTAGACCCGGGTGGCCTCGAAATCAGAAATCCACCTGCCCCTGCCTCCTGAGAGCTGGGATTAAAGGCGTGTGCCACCACACCCGGCTTTATTTTTTAATTGTTACTTTTGCTTCACTGTTTAATAATAGTTCAAATCCTGTCTAATATTAAATTGTTTTAGTGGTGTTTAATTAGCTTTATAATCACATATCCAAGTGTGCTCAGTTGGTTAATATTTTAATTTGTTTTATCAATTTGAGTATCCAAACTTCAAGCATATGAACAAAATGGCAAAAACAAGCAAAAAGAATAAAATCTCCCATTTAATAGCCTGTATGTAATCATTTTTTTCCTAACCAGTGTTATTTGCATTAGAATATGTTGACATGTCTTCAAGTAACAAGACATCACTGGGTTCTACACATGTTTTTGGGTTGGGGTCTATATTCTGGCTGTAGACATTTAAATATCAAACATGGTAACAGCATGATCATAGCTGAGGAAAATCTTTTATATCAGGTTGAAAGACCAATAGTTGTCTTTGGTGTTAAGGCAGAATCTACAGGTTTCCTAACAGACATAAAGCCAGCTTTATTTATTTCTCGTAAGAGTTCCACTATTCTTATAAGTCTAATAAACTTCCCTACTCAACATAGCCTTTGTTCCCTGGCGTAATACAATTTAATAAAATATTTTATGTATAAATACCTATTTTATATTATTACTCATTATACTAACAACTTCTTCTTTATTTCTTTATTCCAAGTAGCAAACATTTAGCTTGTCAATTTTTATCCATTTTATATGAGCATCTATGCTTGCAACAAATTATTAAATACTTATAAATAAACTGAGCTTTTGCTTTGTTTTCTTTAACTGTTACTCTTTAACTGTCATGAACACAACATGATGATAATATTGAAAGTATTTGTACGTTGGTATTTATGTTGATGTTCCCTATTAATTCAGCAAGTAAGAATTTTTTGGAGTATTAACAATTCCACATTATTTCCCTCTCCCTCTCCCTCTCTCCTTTTCCACCTACCCCCAAAACTTCTCTCTCTCTCTCTGTATGGCGCTGTATGGACATGTGAACCTAGGTGTGTGCTGAGGTCAGAGGTAAATGTTACTTGTTCTTCTCAATCACTTTTTCACGTCATTTATTATTTATTTATTTATTTATTTATTTATTTATTTATTTATTTAGGTTTTTCGAGACAGGGTTTCTCTGTATAGCTCTGGCTGTCCTGGAACTCACTTTGTAGACCAGGCTGGCCTCGAACTCAGAAATCTGCCTGCCTTTGCCTCCAGAGTGCTGGGATTAAAGGCGTGTGCTACCACGCACGTTAATTTTGAGACAGAGTCTCTCACTGAATCTACAGCTTACTAACTTGACGAGGTTGTCTGGCCATGAAGTATAGGATCTGCTCGTCTCTACTTTCCAGTGCTGGGAACTCAGGAATATAATAACAGCATGCTTTGCTTTTTGCAGTAAAGTGCATTGCATGTGCTTTACCAGTTAAACCTACTCCCTAGTCTGACATTGTGGTTTCTTTTGCAAACATCTAGGTATTTCCAAGCCTGATACTTTCATGAACCAAAACTGGTTTGGAAGGTCAGTTGGGAAACATACACGTCTATTAATCACCTGTTTTGCCTTCACTTGAGAATACAAATGCCAATGTTTGCAACTTTTTAAACTGAAAATAACTTTTTTTTTGTTTTTTGTTTTTTTGAGACAGGGTTTCTCTGTATAGCTCTGGCTGTCCTGGAACTCACTTTGTAGACCAGGCTGGCCTCGAACACAGAAATCTGCCTGCCTCTGCCTCTGAAGTGCTGGGATTAAAGGCTTGCGCCACAACCGCCTGGCTGAAAATAATTTTGATTTAAAATTAAGTATCATTTTTCTAACATGCTTATCTAATAAAAATTCCTTAACATTCAGTTAAGTCTGATTTTATTTTGTTGAAAACATCTTCTTGCTGTCAGAGAATAAAATGGTCATTTTTTTTTCGGACTAGAAACTGTAAAACACAGAACTCATAGAACTCCAGAGACTTCAGTTTTCTGTCTCAAGTTCACCCTCTTTGTAGCTGCATCTCTCTGCACTGGGGAGGACAGAGAAGCATTTGCCTGGTCCTGGGGTTTGAGTGTGATGTAAATGATTCTCTTTTGCATGTTCATTGTTTTGGTCTGTGGCTCAAGGTTTTAGTATTTAAAAAGCAGAGAATTGTTAATTAAGCTTTCTGCTTATGTGCCTACAGAAAAGGGGGACTATTTACCAACTATAGAGCTGACAGAGGGTGAGTATCTAGTATATACTAAGAACTAAGAAATGATGATTATCAAGGCAATAATAACCCAATTTAAAAATGGGCTATATAACTAAACAGAGAGTTCTCAAGCAATGGCTAAGAAACAACTAGAAAAATGTCCAACATCCCTAGCCATCTGAAAAATGCAAATGAAAACTGTTTTGAAATTTTATTTCACTCCTTCCAGTCTGAATGCCCAAGATTAATCAAATAAAAGTAGCAGATGCTTGCAAGGACGAGGGCCTGATGGCAGTGTCTAGAGAACAAACTGGTGCAGCCTCTATGGCAATCACTGTGAAGTTTGGTTCACAAAAAACCTGAAAACAAATTCACCACAAAATGCTGTCTATGTTACTATTCAGAATATAAACCAAAGTTTGAAAATAAGTCTATCACAAAAAAATCTGTCTATACCATTCTTCAGCATACAACCCAAAGGATGCTACATCATACTACAGAGACAGTTCATGCCTCATTGCTGCTAGATTCATTGTTTACAAATGAGAAACATCCTAGATGTCCATCAACTAATGACTGAATGCATGATGAAAATGTACCTTTACACAACAGAATATTATCCAGCTGTTAACAAAAATCAACATTTCATGTAAATAGGTAGTGCTCTATACAATTGTCCTGAATAAAGTAATAGAGACTCTGAAAGACAAACATTTCATGCTTTCTCTTATATGTGGAGGCTTTATTTTAAGCCTTAGATATGTGTGTTTCAATTAAAAGAACCACAGATGTTAGGTAGCTAGTAAGAGAGAGACCAGGGTGTAGGAGGAGAATCTTTCAAGGCAGGGGAAGCAGGATATAGAGTTATAAATGGACAAAGAGGAAACTAGGATAGATGTAAATAGTGTGGGAGAGGACAAGGGAAGGAGGGAAAATGGGAAAGGTTAACTAACACGAAAGGCATTTTTAAATGCTACAAGGAAAACTACTAATGTAAAAGCTTCCTAAAATACAAACATAAATAAAGTAATTTCAATGGAATCACCACAGGGTTGGGGAGAGAATACTCAAGATAGACATTTTATGCCACCAAATAAAAGTCCTCACTCCAGTAATGGGATTCATTTGTTCAGCTGTTGGTAGAAGGGGTTCCATAGACTGTCCCTAAATATCACAGGCTATTGCTAAGGGTATTGGTTACTCTCAATCATCAGACATTAATTTTCGCCCTATTGTTGAAGATGCATTTTTTTTATGTCATGGAATAAGAAGCAATAGAGTTGATGTCCAACTAGAAGCTTCACTCCAATAAGCGAATAAATTCTTGGAGTGGGAAGATACTGTATTAGTCACTCTTCTATTCCTGTGAAGAAACAGCATGATCAAGGCAACTTATAGGGAAAAAAGGTGTTTATAAGGGGCCTACGGTTTTAGTAGGTCAGTCCAAGACCCTTGTAGTATGGAGCTGGAGCAGTAGCTGAGAATTTCCATCTACAAACATGTGGTAAAAGAGAGATAGTTAGGAATCACGTGGTATTTTGAAAACCCAAAGCCTCCTTCAAGTGATGTCTCATTCAAAGTTACACATCTAACCCTTCCCAAACCATTTGACCATTTTGGAACCAAGTGCCCAAATATATGAAACTATGAGGGCCTCATTCTCATTTAAACCACTACATGTACTATATACACTACAAAAAGGGAAGAGAAACCTTTAATATCACACAGATCTGAATCCTGGGACCTATAATAGCTTCCTGCCCACAAGTTATACTTGTGTAATAGTGGCGTACACTTTTATAGAAGTAACCAATCCCATTTTTGACACTGTTAAAGTGACCAAGAATCTAACACTAGATATCTGATGGGTCCTAGGGGAAGTATCACTAAAATTACTAATCTACTAAAGGAACCTAGGGATAAAATGACTCCTAAATGGTGCATTGAAGATACCCATAGAGAAAAGCAATCCTCAACCCTCATCAGAGAAGCTGCTTCTCACAGTAGATGGAAATTAACATAGAAACTCACAACAGGACAATATGCAGAGAGTATGAAACTTTGGAGAAATCAGTCATAAATAGGATGTCTTTATCAATCCTTCCCCTGAAGGCTCACCATTCTATCTGCAAGAGGAGGTGGGAAAATTTTTAAGAGGTGAATGTAGTGGATGATTCCAAGGAAACAGCATCTTCCAGGCATGACAGGCTGATAAACATATGAATTCACAAAGTTGGTGACAGCATGCATGAGAATTGCACAAGTTCAAATCAGGCAAAATCCCAGCATGGAGACAGACATAAAATTCCCATTCAAGAAGCTATTTGTGATTGATAGCTACTAGCAACAGAAAACCAGTTTTATACAATAGAGTGACACTGGGTATATCAACTACTCTTCAATTCCTTGCCAGATGTACACACACACACACACACACACACACACACACACATATATATTTGTTAGAAGCAAATTTGTGAGTTCAAACTCAGCGTGAGACAAAGAGAGTTTAGGGTCAAGAATGGTGGAAATGGTAAGTTCAGAATGGGATCCCACCCAACCAGCCTTTTGTCTATGGTTGGTTACAAAGGCAGTCAAATCTCTGAATTCATTTCCATGTTAAAAAAAATGTACTTGCTATCTTTTTCTAATTATCAAGGGGCTAAGGTCATAAAATGTTTCAAGGGATAATCAAAAGGGAACATGAGGTGGACTACTCAATTGCTTTGCAAATAAAAGACTGGGCATTTCTCTGTGAGAGCTGAGCTGTCTGGAGACCTCTAGAGAGAAAGCTGTCTTGAGCAGAACACAAGGCAGTCAGCTTGTACCCACAATTGACTTCAAGTCATTCTTTCACCACTCAAATACCTCTGCCTCTTTCTCAGGACCCCCTCTCCAAGCCAAGGCTGGTCCTTAGCAGGGATAGACCTGGGGAATAGGAAAAAACATGATCAAAATATCTTGTATGGTAAAAACACAATAATAATAATAATAACAATAATAATAGACAAAAGGAAATTGTGGTACTCAGTCCTTATTTGGTTGTCAACATCAGCAAAATACTTACTATGTGACATAAATGTTTCTATGTGTATGTTTAATTTTAAATATGTATTTATAGGTATGACGGGCATAAAGAAGTCCTAGAAATTAAACACAGATTGTTAGGTTGCCTGGCTAGGTGATGAAGATAATCACCTGACACATCACACTTGTACCTAGAAATACGTATTTTTAAGTATCCTAATTTATTTTCTTTGTACTATATTGCTGGTATGAAAGGACCTTAGTCATGTTCATCTACCCTTGACTTATTTAATAGTACTTATGTTCTTCTACCAATAACTGAAATTATACATTTGTTCATGTTCATAGGTATTTGATCACACATGATTGTCTGTGATCTCTGAATAGCAGAATGATTCCAGTGAGTTTAAATTGATGGATCTAGTTCTGTTTGATTGACATTAATATATTACTTCTTTCTACCCATTCTCCCATATCCTATTTCAAGAGCTATTCATTCATGTATTCCCACCAGGACCAGCTTTAAGAGAGAGTTTCTATTAATTTCTATCAATTCATTTATCAACATTTTCTAGATTTTATTTAGCACTCATTCCTACAACAATGTGGCAGAATATCTCCTTTGCACAAAATGTTAGCATCTTCGATGTACTTCTGCACTTAACCACAACAAAGTTGGCAGCCCATTTTACAAAATTCAGTCCCATATTCCCTAAAATGAAGCCTATATTTCATCTCAGATTGTAAACAAGAAAAACAAAATGTAACAGGATGATGGGCAGATGATCTTTTTTTCTGATAATCTAACTCAGGGAGCATGCACACGGCCTAAATTATATCAAGTTTACTTTCCATCAACCTTTAAATTTGATCTGAAAACCATAAAGACAAAAATATTTTGTGCTCAGTGACAGAAAAGCAGTATATGGAGAGTCAGTCTTTAGTTGTTTCTACCTTTTGTTTGCACATGTTTTTCTTTATATGCACATCTTTTTGAGCTCTCACTTTTGATCATTTAAGCTGTGCTCTGTTAGTCTTTAAAAAATGTGATAATAGTTTAGTCAGTATTTTCCTCTCCCTCCCACCATGATAAGCAGTCATTTCATTGATATTCTATTGATTTTCCTCTTGTTAATGGCAAGGCAGAGATGCCAGGGGATTTGTTACAAGAAGAATGTGCTGAGATGCTAATGCTTAACCTCTAGTGCTCCTAAAATTGTTCAACATGAAGCCAATAAAGACTGAGCTTGTAGCTTTGAACCAAGCCTAGCCAAGCCTAGCAGAGACTATTCAGTGTTCAGTTGGATTGCAAGTGCATTGGCAGGGATACACGATTGGTATTCTGATATGGAACACTGGTGCAGCTTAATAAAAATTATCGTTGTGTTAATACAGTTATAATCTATGCTGCTTGACAGTAACATACATTGCCATTTCTTCTGCAAAGCCAATACTGCCAAGGCATACAAGGCTTTAAAGGCATGTTTTTCATATGAAATAAAACTCCTGCATCTGCTTAAATGTTTGAATAACTGGTCCCCCAATTGAAAGAATTATTGAGGAAGGAGTAAATTGTATGGCCTTGTAAGAGGTGTGCCAGTGGGGGCAGGAGTTGACCTTTTGAAAGTTCTTGACATTTTCATTATGGTTTCTTATCTCATGATAAGATTATTCTCTTGATAAATTTTCTTTCTTGGTCTCCAGCTTGTGAATCAAGATGTAAATCCCGAGCTATGACTCCAGCTCCATGCCATTATGGTCATGAATGCTCTGAAACAGCGAGCTCCAAATTAATAAGCTGCTTTGTGTGTTTTACCACAGCAAACGAAACATGACTAAGACAGGTTCAAATTATTCTGTGTTCCAGACAACAACTGAAGTCCAGTGATTTGTTTATACAAAACATTTCATTATTAAGATTCCTCTTAAGTCTCAATGCCACCTCAAACTCTCAAAGTTCTATTACTGTGCTGTGAACAAGTCACATGGGTCTAAGAGCAATGTCACCCTTAACAGTTCTGCCCTAAATGTGTGTTGGGGGATCTCACATCAGCTGATGTATGCGGTCTGTTTGGTGGGCCAGTGTTTGAGAGATCACTGAGGTTCAAATTAATTGAGACTGCTAGTCCTCCTACAGGATCACCCTTCTCCTCAGCTTCTTCAGCTTTCCCTAATTCAACAACAGGGGTCAGGTGCTTCTGTCCATTGGTTGGGTGCAAATATCTGCATCTGACACTTTTAGCAGCTTGTTAGGTCTTTCAGAGGGCATTCATGATAGGTCCCTTTTTGTGAGAGCTCCATAGCCTCAGCAATAGAGTCAGGCCTTGGGACCTCCCCTTGAGCTGGATCCCACTTTGGTCCTGTTGCTGGACCTTCTTTTCCTCAGGCTCAACTCCATTTCCATCCCTGTAATTCTTTCAGACAGGAACAATTATGGGACAGAGGTGTGACTGTGGGATGGCAACCACATTTCTCACTTGATGCTCTGTCTTCCTGCTGGAGGTGGGCTCTATAAGTTCCCTCTCCCTGCTGTGAAGCATTTCATCTAAGGTCCCTCCCTTTGAGTCCTGGAAGTCTCTCACCTCCCAGGTCTCTGGTACATTCTTGGGGGTCCCCCCAACCTCCTATTTCCTGAAGTTGCCTGTTTCCATTCTTTCTGTTGGCCCTCAGAGCTTCAGTCCTTTTTCCTCATCCAATACCAGATCATGTTTCCCTCACCCCCTCCCAACCCCCACTCACTTTCCCTACCAAATTCCTCCCTCCCTCCCCACTTGTGATTACTTTCTTCTCTCTCCCAAGTCGACTGAGACATCTTCACTTGGGCCCTTCAGCTTGCTGAGCTTTTTGAGTTCTGTGGACTGTACCTTGGATATTCTGTATTTATTTATTTATTTATTTATTTATTTATTTATTTATTTATTTTTGGCTAATCCACTTATTAATTAGTATTTACCATACACATCCTTTTGGGTCTGAGTTACCTCATTCAGGATGATATTTTCTAGTTCCATACATTTGTCTGCAAACTCAGGATGTCCTTGTTCTTAATAACTGAGTAGTACTGCATTGTGTAAATGAACCACATTTTCTGTATCCATTCTTCTGTCGTAGGACATCTAGGTTGTTTCCAGCTTCTCTACATCCTTATCAACATGTGTTGTCACTTGAGGTTTTGATTTTAGCTGCTCTGATTGGTGTAAGGTGGGATCTTAGGGTCATTTTGATTTGCATTTCTCTGATCACTAAGAACTTTGAACATTTCTTTAGGTGCTTCTCAGCCATTTGAGATTCCTCAGTTGTGAATTCTTAGTTTAGTTCTATACCCCATTTTTTATTGGGTTGTTTGATTTTTTTGTTGATTAACTTTTTGAGTTCTTTATATATTTTGGATATTAGCCCTCTATCAGATGTGGGGTTAGTGAAGATTTTTTTTCCAATCTGTAGGTTGCCTATTTGTCTTATTGACTATGTCCTTTGCTTTACAGAAGTTTTCCAGTTTCATGAGATCCCATTTATCAATTCTTGATCTTAGAGCATGAGCCAGCTGATATGAGGCCCCCAACACACATACATTAGAGAACATCCTGGTCTGCATTCATTCAGAGATGATGCACCTAACCCTCAAGAGACTGGAGGCCCCAGGGAGTTTAGAGGTCAGGTGGGGTGGGGGTGGGGGCATCCACATGGAGATGGGGAAGGGGTGGGGAGGAGGTGTGGGATGTGGAGCAGTTGGAGGGTGGATGGGGGAGATGGAAGATGGACTGTAAAAAAGAAATTAATTTTAAAAAAAGCATTCTGCACTGAAAGCTCATTTAGATCTATCTTCCAAGGCTCCTTTATATCTATCTTCCAAATACTTTGCTGTAGCTTGAAAATGTGTACCTTGGAAAAGAGGCCACCAGAGACTTTAAATTATTTTTATAATATGTTGATCACAACATTTGGCTTGGGTAGGCAAATGAGGTGTCTATTGCTAGGTTATTAGAGGCCTTATGTGTTCAGAAATTTCTCAACTTCTAAAACATTAACATTTTTAAAATAAAGCAACATTTCTTGCACAAGAAATGAAAGTTAATCACTTATTATAGGCATATATATATGTATATAGACTAGATTATAACACAATTACAGACTTCTTGAAATAATTTAGATATCCATCTGATAATATTTCTTTCACTAATGTTCCTTTGTAATAATTATGTCACATCTCTTTTAGCAGAAAGTAGCACTCTATTGCCTTCTATAAGCATGAACTACTTATAGTATTTCACTTGAATTTCCTCCTTAAGGTGTACAAAGGAAATATATACAGCTGATATTGACTTCAAGAAGAAACACAAGACCATAGATAATGTAACTGTGTATTTGTTATCTTTAGAGACCATAGATAATGTTATTATGTTATTGTTATCTTTACATGTCACAAAGTCAGACTATTATACTGGGTATTTACAACTATAGGTTTTCAAAACTACAATTTCAATTAAGGTACCTCAGCGTAATCTATAGGGGTACTATTATTTCTCTGAGAATTCAGAGATGACTTGGTTTTTTAAATTATATTTATTCTTGCTTTATACATTATATCCCAGGAACAAGTCTCCCTTCTTCTACTCTTCCAAGCCCCTGCCATCTCCCTTCTCTCCCAAATCCATTCCTCCTCTGTTTCCCTTTAGAAAAGAGCAGACTTGTGTTTATTTAAAGTACAAGTTTATTAATATACTTATTTGACAAGTAGAATATAATTAAGCCAAGTATTTCTCTCAGAGATTTTCAGATAAATCAGATCATTGCTAAACTTCAAGGAGTTCCTTTCTTTTGTCTTTAAGTAATTTTATGTGTCCTTAGTAAATTCCCAAGGGATACTTACTTCTGATTGCTTTTAAATAAACCTGTCATGTCTGTTCTCTAAACCAGCAGCTCTCAAATTTTCAGTCATGTAGTGCTCTAAAAATGACTATATATGCTTCTTGGATTTCCATAAACATTACCATAAAGCCAGTGATTTAAAGCATTTCAGTTTATTATCTCACACATTTTAGATCAAAAATATTAAAAACAAAATGATAGGTAAAATTGTATTTTATATGGAGGCTACTGAGGAATTCATGTCACTGACTGGAAAACTGGTGATTTGTGTTTCATTCCCCACCTTCAGAGTTATCAAGGTGACATGGTAGAATCTTCAAATTTCTCATTCTCTCTCTTTCTCTCTCTCTCTCTCTTCCTTTCTCTCTCCCTCCTTCCCTCCCCCTCTCTCTGTTCCTCCCTGTATGTGTGTACATGTGTATATGCATAATATTGCGATTAGAGGATAATTTGTGAGAGTCACTCAAGTCAGGTTGGCAGGGTTGGCAGGGATGGCCTCTACCATCACCTGCTTTTAGCCCTCAATCTGTCTCTTTAAGACAGGATTTCTCACTTAAGCCAGAGCTTACTGATTGCTTAGACTGGCCTGCCTAGGGGCCAGGGATCTCCTGTCTTCTCTCCCCTCAGTCTTAGGTTATAGAAATATGCAAATATGCTCAGTTTTTACCTTAATGTTGTGATCAGAGCTTAGGCACTCTAATGACTAAACCATCATCCTAACCCTCAACATTTACTTAAAATGAAGATTTATAGGGGATATATCAGCCACATTTTCAGGAACCTTGTTTTAAGCAATACCCATAATTAACTTATTGTTGAATTAGACAATAGTCATACATTTGAATTATATATATTATAAATTCCAACTAGCGTTTGAAATATATTTGTATATATCTATATCTATACCTATATAGACATAGACATAGACAGATATAGATATAGATATAGATTTAGATATAGTGGTAGTGCCTGAATTATGTAAAACTACTGTATAAATAATGCACAGATTTTTTTTCAAAACTATATCTTATCCTTATAACAAATAACAATTTCTTGACTGGTTTTCAATGACAGGTAGAATATCACTGATATTGGCTGATAATAGGTTTGGGGGTACTTCCAGAAGCAGTTCAGGTTCTTATGCTCCTGAAGCAAGGAATTAGGCAGACACATACTGTCATCATTTAAGTGACTCCCAAGGGGAGGAAGCAGGCCAGAGGTAAGAAAAAGTTTGGCATCTCAAACAGCTGATGGGGGGTTTCAAGACCACAAGATAAGGCTTATTTAAACCACACCATGGGCTTTATTGTGAATTATCTCTATGTAGAATATATACACACAACTACAAATGTCCCATGTGTTATTAGTATCTTCAATCAACATACACTGGCATGAGTTTTAGTGTTACCCTCAGCATTTTTTCAGTATGAACCCAAGTCCTTCTCTTAGTTACTTTTCTATTGTTGCTGTTAGACACGGTGCTCTAGGCAACTTGTAGAAGGAAGTGTCTAGTTTCCTTTATCCTAGTAAGAAGGACACAAATCAAGTTAACCGTGCTTAATATTTCTTGCTGATCCCTGAACAGACCAAGTACATTTCTGCCTCTGATATTTGTACTTGTTCTATTAGTAAGAACTTTCTTCCTCCAAAGGAGCTGCATAACCTGTTTCTCTACATTTTTTCCAGTGTTTATAAAATGTTACTCTACCTTTGACACCTTTTCTAAGCATATTTAACACTGTCAACCACCCCTCCCCTCGCTTCCCCTCTCTTTCCCTCCCCTCCCCTCTCTGCATGCATAAATGTGTATATGCACACACACTTACACTTGCTCTTATAAATCTTATTTTACTCTTTAATACTTATCTGGAACATCCTTAGTGTTACTCATTTGGTTAATGTATATATCTTCCCATTAGGATGAAAGAAGTTATGATATGCTCAGTTTATTATATATCAGTATTCTCAAGAGCGCCTGGCACATTGAAGGCACTCAGGAAATAATAAATTAGAGAATGAGTCAACGAGTCATGGGGTAGAAATCACAAAATGACTCAAGCTTTCTGCAACACTCTCTTCTGATAGCTTGAAGGTCAAACAGCAAGCTAGTGATGCAAAGGAAATACTGAGTAGCAAATCCAGAAAGGATCCTGTTATAGGAACTGGTGTGAGTTTTAGTGTTACCCTGTTAGCATCTCTTGCAGCATTATCCCAAAGTCCCTCTCTTAGTTACTTTTCTATTGTTGCTCAAAGATACTGTGTCTAAGGCAACTTGTAGAAGAAAGAGTCTAGTCTCCTTTCTCCTTGTAAGTAGGTCATAGAATTCAGGATTAGGCAAAATATGAAATACACCAATAGAATACTTATATAGCTTACATGGCTTGCAGTACAACAGGGCATCCTGGGATTGATTCCCAGGATTTCATGGTACAACATTTCTTTAAAGCTAGAACTCATGAAGTGGAGGAAGCAGGATTGAAAGAAACTTATGGTGATTGTAAGCCACATAGTGAATTCCAGACCTGCCTGGAATACATGGGAAGGGAAAGGGGAGGGAAGAAATGAAGAATGAAGAAGACAAAGGTGAAGATAATGGTGATGACAAGAATGATGTGACAATAAGAAGAAGAGAAAGGAAGAGGAAGATGAGAAGAAGAAGAAAAAGAAGAAGAGGAGGAGGAAGAAGAGGAATAAGAAGAGGAGGAGGAGAAGGAGGAGAAAAAAGAAGCAATCATGGGCAACAAGCTAATACACAACAACTTTGAAATAGATAAATGGTAAAATCACAAGATATTTCTGATGGAAAACATAGAAGAGTGACAGCAGAAATAGTCAACTCAGTATTTACAAGACAGCAGTCATAAATATGCAACTTACTGAATGTGGACATTATACTAACATACCATTTTAAAAAACTTTTTAGAAACATTCTACACTTAAGGAAAATCAGAAAAGAGTATCTGGTAGACATTTTGGAAACCGAGTGTCACCATGTATATTCTGTTCTTGTTTCAAATGTCACTCTGTAGTTTAATTGGTGGGATTTAAGCAATGATGTAGACAGACTACCAATCCTTTGGCTCACAAAGAATGGCATTAAACCTTCCTTCAGAAATAGGAGCAGTGTCTTTATTTTTAAAGGAAACAAACATGCTTTCAGAGAAGTGTCTTATTATAACTTGTCTTACTTGTAAACTTTTATTTCATTCTTTATGCCAACTAAGTTGGCAATTATGTTTTCCTGCATTTTCCTTGTTTGGTACAGAACTTGAAACACTGGCATTTTTTTCTTATATATGTTTGTGTCCTTGTGACAAGCCCTGTGTGTGTGTGTGCAAGTGGTGCACACATATATAAATTTGTATGCAGTCATGGTCACATTATCATGAAACATCTCTTTGTCCATGAACCAGCAGTCAGGAACTAGACTTCTGAATTTTAACAGTGCTTCATGTTCCTAAAATATAAATACACCTTCTAACACATGACGCTCATGAAGAATTGTGTGCATCAGATCAGTAGGCATGTTTGTGGTCTGTCTATAGACATGGGAATTAGACACTTGTCCTACTACTTTACAAATTATGCAAATACTTTGACTTGGACATGTAGTCCAGAGGGTTCATGGCAAAAACCGAGCAGATAAATTTAGATCCCTCAACCTATTTACACATCAAGCTGATACATTTATTAAGAGGAAAAAAATTTCTTGGCAGTACCTTCTAGAAAACCATCAAATACATAATGGAGAGCTGCTCTCAGAGTTTCCTGATGAAATTTACTTTTGCAAAATATGTTCTCATCTCTATTTAAAGTTAAGTATTCTGAGGATCTAACAGAAAAATCCACAGTTTTTTTTTTTCTTCTGCACACGAAGGTTCTTTTTGGAAAACAGAATTATAAATAAAGTTTGATATAAATACTTGCTTAAAATTGTATTTACTAAGCCAAAATGGCTTTGGTAAATTGTGCTCAATTTTTAGCTTAGGGAAAAGTTACATAACATTCCTGAGCTGGGGTGGCCTCTTTTGTTGAGATGTTCTAATCTTGATTACGGAAACATTTAGCAAATAGCTGTGCTATCTCAGAGCAAAACAACTACTGTTAGTTCTGGTCATCCAAATGAGATAAGTAGAAATTTCACAAATTTCCTTTGCTATTGGTGGTCTTATTCCCTGCAAATCTCTTTTCTTTTTCTGCACAGTCCAATATGTAACAGTGAGATCTATTGCAACATATTTGATGAAACTTCATCCTCTCTCTTTCTGTCTGTCTGTCTGTCTTTCTCTCACACAACATGTGTGTTGTGAGAGAGAGAGAGAGAGAGAGAGAGAGAGAAGGAAAAAGGTAAAAAATTAAACACTTCAGATATAAGTATACATTTCTGCTTCAGAGCATTTTAATTAATGACAGAAATCTAATATGCTGACATATTCATTGGGTTGAATTCTCCTATAATTTAATTTTTTGAGATTAAGCACCAATTTCTCATCTTGACATTATAACAGATGAGTTCTTCTAAAATCTCCTCCTACTAAAAAAATATGTAAAAGAAACGTGTCTTAAAGAAACTCTTAAACTCTCAGAAATGATCTGTCAAGAAAGTGAAGTAGTTTCTGTAAAGGGAGAGGGGGTTATGAAGAAAACACAAACAAATCATATTATAAAGCATTATTCTGGAACAGTGAATACAAAAATAGCAAAACACACTCCATCCTGGAGCTAAAGGGCAGGTGCCCCGCCTTGGAGGATGAACAGTCACACCCCAGAAGACCCTCGACAGGTAGAAGTCTAAGATGCTAAAACCTCAGCCAAGGCACTGTTTGGAGAAATGTGGGGGAAACACAGGAAAGATGAAGGGGCTTTTCTTGCCTGCTAGAGGGACACAAGGTATCTCTGTCACTGAC
Source organism: Mus caroli (assembly GCF_978045245.1). Classification (NCBI taxonomy): domain Eukaryota; kingdom Metazoa; phylum Chordata; class Mammalia; order Rodentia; family Muridae; genus Mus; species Mus caroli. The sequence goes on along the minus strand of NW_028227259.1, from coordinate 50,469,090 downwards.
TGGTTCATGGGTCATATTTTTCCTAGCTAAAATAAAAACCAAATTAAAGATTCATGTTTTCTCAACTTATTTTTGTTTTGTGTTTGAGACAGGAAAACATCTTGGCTTGCCTGCAACAAGGTATGCAGACCAAACTTGCTTTGAACTCAGGGATATTCATTCCTGTAGCTGATCCATCACTCTTAGTGTTAAATGCATGGGCCTGGGATTAATGCATGTGCCACCATGCCCTGCTCTCTTAAGTTTCCTTAATAGAGGAATATGTGTCCTTTGTTGCTTTGGAAAAACTGGTATGTACATGCATGGTTTCAGAAGTGTGAGCCTAAGCTCCGAACACAACATACAAGGAAATGAGATGTAAGAGATGAGAATCTGGGAGGACAACAAGTAGAAATTCATGAGAGGAAGATGTGAGAAATTATCAAATATGCTATCTAGTTTTCTGATATTCACTATCAAGGTCAGGTTAAGATAAATATGAAAACATATCTCAGAGGAGAATGGGAAGGCAAGGAGAAGACCCATCGAAAAATCACTCCAGGGGTTTTTAATTCTTCATGGTCTTACAAATATCTGATCAAATTTGTATATGATAAAAAGAGAAATAATTATCAATTGACCTAGAACCAACATTTTTATATATAACTAATATTTCCTGGGAGGTGTTGAAGCATTGTAATGTGGCTATTGTAACTGTTGCTATCCCATTTTATAGAGGAGAAACCTGAGGCAGGAATGAGTTAAATCATTTTGCAACAGTGTCAACAATGGTAAGCTGAATTTAGAAGATGCTGTCTGGATGCTGTCTGTGCTTCTCTTTATTTACATATTTAACCCAAAAATTAAGAATTGAGAATTTTTAATTTGAAAACACTGAATTGATTTATGCTTTCAACCATTCACATTTTAAATGATAACTGCCAAGAATATTAATGTTTTGGGAAGCATAATATTTCAAGGAGGATAAGTAAGAAACATATGCCTACAATAAATTATAAAAATACTGCTAAACACCAAGATATAGACATGGAAATGTGACAGAACAAGAAGGAGAAACAATATTCTTAGAGAAGACTAGAAAGATGGTTGAGTGTAGGTATGCTTGCTGCCACATCTGAAGACCAGAGTTTGATGTTTGGAACCACAGAATGGGAGGAGAAACCAAAGCCTATTAGCTGTCTTCTGACTTCTACATACATGGTTCTTCCCCAACTCATGAATAAAGAAATGCCAAAAGTGTAATGTTTAAAGTCTCAAGGAAAAAAAGAATTGTCTAGTGTTCCTTAGCTGGCAAAATAGTGTTTTTAAGAACAAAGAATGACAGAAACAGCCGTTTCAGAGGAATAAAATTAAGCTCCTAAAGGAATAGATGCATTTTGGGAAGTAATAAAAAGATTCTAAAAGAAAGGTATGGTTTTTACTTCAATAATTTAGTGAGTGAAGGAAATTGTTGAGTATTTTACAATAATGAAAATGTGAAGTGATTGGGAAAATGTTTGTGAATGCAAATGTCACAGAGCAAGGAAGAAGATAAGGAGAAAAAATGGAAAATTATTAATTAGACCCTATTGATTGGTTGGTTCATTCATTCACTCATTTATTCATTCATTGGTGGCTTTCATGTAGCCCAGGTTATTTAGTCTGACTTTAAACTGCTATTCCCCTGCCTCCACCTCCCAGAGCAATGACAAGCCTCAGTCAACTTGCAATGATAGATTTCTGCAATGATAGATGGCTTCTCCACACTTGTGGGACAAGCACCCCACCAGCAGAACAAAGCCTCCAGCTCCTTCTGAGCATTTAAATGTCCTGTTTCCTTTGTTTTTTGAGGGGAATAATTACCTTAATTTATTTTAGTCTAAACAGCAAAATTTGCAAGTTAAATATCTAAACAGAAGAGAAGAAAGGAGTATAATAGAACATGTTGAAGCAGAACATGAAATGCTAAAAAGAAATCCATTCGTAGCAGGGACTACAAAAACATAAATTTTAGAGCTCACTCATGCAAACGCTAGAACAACTTTATTAATATTTGAGTGAAATTAGTCATTCTATTTGAACGACTTCCTCCAATGTGTCTGATATAATAGTATTCTGTTTTACGTATACACATCTTTAACCAAAGGTGTAGGATGCTTATATGAGAGATAATGTAAAATGATGTATGAGAGAAGTACTAAGTTGCATAAAGCTGGTACAGCTAGCTAAGGTTGTAAGCTTCAAATTACCAGAAAGCCACAAGAAGCAAGATGTACTATATAATGTAACTGGAAGTCCTAACTAGACTTATAAAACAGATAAAACCAATAGTGGATGAGATCAACATGTGGCAGACTTTTTTTGAGGTAACACAACACACCTGGACAAGATTTACTTGATAAGGCTCATAGAAATATTTATGAAATGGGCCATCCTTGTGGGGTCAGACTGCAGATCAAGTTTCAAATAATTTGTGTGACTGGTGTCATTTAGGCCCCACTCTCTACTCATAGCGTGACTAGTTTAGGAATTGGCATTGAGAATATCGAACTCCTCCATATGTGAAAACAGACAGCTCATGTCTGAGATCAAGGTATATAGGGGAATTTTAGAGAAAACAGGAATGATCAACCTGCAAAGGAAAAGCTGGTGGCTGTGTTACCATTAGGAAATGCAAGTAAAATCCCCCAAAATACCTCCTTAGTCTCTATAGATGGGTATACTCTAAGACATCTAACAATACTAAGGGTCGTGGAGGAAAGACCTCCGTCATGGTCTCTGTGGGTGGGAGTGCTTATTGGTATAAATGCTTTGGAAACTAATTGGTGCCATGTGATGAGGTTGAGGAAACTCCTGGGTTCATTCCTTTGAAAAAAAGTTTTTGCATATGTAAAGCAGACACAATGAGGGTCCAAACCACATTATTTATAACACTAAAAAAAAAAAATGGAAACAAACCATCTGTCGACCAGTAGCAGAATGGATAAGTCACAGCATTAATGGGAGAGACTCTACTATTTTGAGCAAATTAAAAAGCAATAGAGCAAGGGGGGTTGCTTTGTATTGACTTGTAATTTTTCTTCATATTCACAGTGTATTAAAAATTGAGTGCTTGTACAATCTGTCCACTTTATTGAAGGCCTTTTTCCATAGAATTGCCAAATAGTTTAGACTAACATTATATATTACAACATTTGTATTTCAATTTTTAAATTTCACTTTATTGATACAATATTATAACTGCCTTAGTTCCACGATTTTCTTAGCATTTGCTAATATAGTCTTTCATTCAAGCTCGCGGGACTGTCCCTCTTTGGTACCTTCTTGTTGTTATTTACAATAAAAAGTATTATAAATGAGCACAGTGTGTATGCATGTCTGTGATTCTATGTATGTGCACATGCATGTGTCTGCATGTGTGTACTTGTGTGTCCATATGTGTGCATGTGTGTCCATATGTATATGAGTGTATGTGAATGTGTAGATGTTTGCATGCATGGCTATATATGTATGAGTGAGTGTCCATGTATATGGGTATATATTTGTGTGCATATGTGTGTGCATGTGTATGCTCATGAGTGTTTGAGTGTGTACATGTTTGTCTGTGTGTATTTGTGAGAATGAGTGCATATATACATGTGTATGTATGTATGTGTGTTGTTATTGTTGCTGCTGCTGCTACACTTGTAAGCTTTTATGTATATTCCAGGTTGGCTTTAAATTCATACTCTTTTCTGTTTATTGAAATGAATATTTTTGTCTTTCCAAGAGATTTATAGACATTTCCCTTTAAAAGAATAACACACTCTTATTAAATTCACCCCCAGATATATTTTTAAATTCTTGCTGTTATAAGTAGGTTATTATTTCATTATGTTTTCTGATTTGGTGTTAGAAACCACTTGTATTATCTTGTTTTTTCATCTGTTGTCTTTTTAATTCCAACAAGCCTTCAATGGGCTGTACCGATGTCTAGAGATAATTGTATTGCTGGAAAATTATAACCCTTATGTTTAACTTCATTTTGCAACAACAATGGCAGAAGACTTACATGGCAACGCCTGAACTAGCTATTTATCTCTTCAGTGGAAACATAATGTTTTTTGCTGGCTTGTCTTGATTAACACTGGAGTGTTCCATTAAGTGAGCCGCTGCCTGCTAGTTTAAGTTTGTAATGTGTAAAAAGTACTTGTATCCTATTCAGAAAGCGTGCTATTATCATCCAAAGAAATAACATAATGTGAACTATATCGACTTTTTTACATTTAACTACTGTTATAGGTCAGCTTCAACTGTATATAAACCTAGAGTCACTTGGGAAGAGGAAACTTCAACTGTGCAATTGCTCTCAGCAGAATGATCTGTGGCCATGTCTATGAAGCATTATCTTAATTACTAATTAGTGCATTATATTTTCTTCCTGTAATGTTCTTGACATTTTTGCACTAGACTCCAACTTTGGCCCCCTGGTATTCAGGTTTTCTTGCATCTGTTACTTGTAATCATGAAATTAGCCCTGGCATTTTTGCCTTCTGGAGTTTTTGCCTTCTGGGTTGAATAAGACATCTTTCAGGAAGTCTATAATTTACTCAAAAGTTCTGCCTTGTGTTTGGGATAGCAATTAGTCAAGCAAGAAGACTTCTCTGACTAATGTCCTCCTCTTTGGTCTTGGGATATGAATTGCTCTGCTTCTAACTTTGTGCTGTAGTTACTGTTGGAGAAGCATCTGAGGCTCCTGTTAGGATTTAGCTGCTGGTTTCCCAGCCATTTGTACTGGAGGTTGTGTGCCCACCTCTGAAGCCTTTTGTTGGAACTGCCCTGGTTCAAATGTACCACTCCCATTTCCAAAGTTAAAACTATAGAAAAGTGACCCACACTTGATGATCATTGTAGCTTCAGAGCTTACCCAGTATGAAGGTGTGGCTGGACTCCTTTGATTCAGCTGTGCAGAGTTAGGAGTTGCTCTCTTGATCACTTCTTTATTACACTGTTGTACTATCACATGTTTTAGCTAGGACTGCTGTGATCTTCAGTATCTTGGGCAAAAGAATATCTTGAGGTTTGAATTCTTATCACATTAATTTTTCTCCCCATGAAGTAGAAATTGTTCTCATATTACTGAAAGAGGTGGAACCTTAAGATAAACAGCCTGTCGATATTCACATATGACACCCACACGAGTCTTCTATTGAGAAATGGGTCAAGATTCAATAAATCGAGCCCAAGTCATCCGTCCCTCAAATAGCTCAAAAAGGCCAGAAAGTCACAGGTGCTGTGTCTGAGTATGTTTAATCCACTGCAGAGAAAAGGACCCCGAGTAGTTGTTCACATTACTCATGCAGAAAACTCTTGACTGTAAACCTTGTTTCTCTCGATGAGGGACGGCTATGATGTGATGCCAGAATTTTTTAATACTTCCTGCCATTCTGCATCATTTTCTTGGAAAGAGAACCATAAGTCTGTCTTTCAATCTGTCTCCATCTGTAGTACACCAGTCAAAATTCCTTGACATTTTTGTCTAACACTGTTCTCTCATTTCCCTGCTGACTAAAATGTCCTGCACCTTCCCTGCCTTTGGCTCCTTTGCTTTCTTTTATTTTTATTTTTTGCTGGGGCACCGGGAGGAGTCATTTGGAAAGGTTTGAAGTTGCTGTTGAAGCCTCATCCTTGAGACTGAGGATAGAGCCCAGTGGGAGAGTACTTGCTGAGAATGCTTACAAAACTGAATTAAATTCTTCACATGTTAGAAAATGACAGAAATAAAACTGATCTAATCTTTAGACACGGTGATTTTTCTGAGCATTTTCTAATGCCTCTATCATGAAAATAAGACTCTTATCAATTAATTTTATCTCCCCTCTGATAGACAAAATGGTAATTTTTCTCTTTCTCTCTCTACTGTTGTACTTTACTAATACTGTACTTATACTTACAAAAATGTTTAATTTACATTTTGTGATGGTTTGCATATGCTTGGCCCAGGAAGTGGCACTATTAGGAGGTGTGGCCTTGTTGGAGTAGGTGTGCCACTTTGGGCATGAGCTCATCCTAGCTACTTGGAAGTCAGTCTTCCACTAGCAGCCTTCAGATGAAGATAGAGAACGCCATGCCTGCCTGGACGCTGTCATACTCCCACCTTGATGATAATGGACTGAACCTCTGATCCTGTAAGTCAGCCCCAATTAAATGTCGTCCTTTTTAAGACTTGCCTTGGTCATGGTGTCTGTTCACAGCAGTAAAACTCTAACTAAGACATATCTCTTTATATTTTATTTAGATTATATTTTGGAAAAGGAATTACTGTATCAAAAGTTATCAGTTCTTTATTTCTTAGGTAAATAATGCTACAATTCTTTTCAAGGATGTAACCTATCTACTATTATGTTCATTCCTTCATCAGTATATGAAATCAACATCAACAGGTTAATGCTATATTTTAATATTTCTAATTAGTGTCTCAGGTTTACTGTTAGCTTTTAGAGCCACTAGAATATCTAAATATGTCCTCATTGATATGCCTTCATGTCTTCTGTAGTACTATGGCACTTGGATTCTTATAAATTTAGAGAATACTTTAGTATTTGACAGATAAAGATTCCCAAATTAAAAAAAAAATCCAGCAACTCTTTATCATTTAAACTTCCAGATAAGCCTCTACATAATTTTGGCAAATTATAAATTAATCAAATTGGGATTATATTTTACTATCTTTGCAAGTCTATGCATTTCATCAATAAAATCATAGACAAGAAAGAGTATCATCCAAGTGCTTGGCAGTAGAGGATCAGAAAGTCAATAATAAATTCAGGAAGGAGTTTTATAAATAGATGCATTAGAACCAGTGTAGGATTCATGGCTTGGTGGATTGCTGCCTTAGGAAGAGGGGTGGTTATTTTTGGTAGATGCTCAGGATCAAAATTGAATTCAAATTTTTCTGAAGTTTCAGATGGTTTTGAAAATTGCAAGAAGTCTTAAATATTATAAAATTCTTTTGTGACTGATGTGATGAATGTTGAAATCATCAGTAATACTTAGTAGGGTAAGATCTATACTTAGTTATTTATTAACTAAATGCCAGAATCTCTTCCATGTACTTTATAGTCAACCAAAATCATGCAAAGATTCCACTTGGATGCTACCACTTGGGCAGCTCAGCCTCCCTTGAAACAGTGATGCATTGAAATGAAGTCTTTGATTTTAAAGATTGCAGAGTTGAAAAGTGGCCAAGAGACTGCAGAGTTCACATTCTTACACGAGCCTCTGCATGCAGAAGCGTACAATGATTCCCTTTTCTCTCATTACTCTGTACCACCAACAAGCTGAGTAACAACACTAAAGAAATAAAACTAGTCAAAGCAATATTTTTCTATTAAGGGCTTCTTTGCATCAGAGACATACTGCATGTGAATACTTTTATGTCTCATCTGTGACATCTTCAAAGTCATAGTTGTTTACATTATCATATCTCTGTAAAGCAATAGCAAATCTATTTAAATGAGACTAAACGGCTCAGTGGTTTGACTTCGACCATATTACTCAGTGCTCAGCTTAAACCATTTCACAATAAGAGAACACTGTGTGGTTACTTTTGCTTCAGAGGAATCTAATATATGTTTATAAATGAACTAGAAGAATATATTTTATAGATCTTTTCAAGTGGTTAATCCAAGCAGTTTTGCTTGCCTGGGACTAGATAAAGAAGCTCTATTTTTAAATGATGTATAAAACTTTATTATTATCATTATTATTATTATTATTATTATTATTATTCAAACAACTGTATTAGTAAAATTTCTCAAAATCTAAGCAATATTTAAAAATTGTATTAACCACAAAAATATGCCTACATCTATTGATAATGTAAAGCCATCCAGTGACTGTTCCACCTAAGGATCTATCCCATATTCAGTTACCAAACCCAGGCATTATTGTGGATGCCAACAAGTGCTTGCTGACAGAAGCCTGATATAGCTGTCTCCTGATAGGCTCCTCCAGTGCCTGACAAATACAGAAGTGGTTGCTTACAGCCAACCATTGGACTAAGCACAGGGTCCCCAATGGAGGAGCTATAGAAAGGACCCAAGGAACTGAAAGGGTTTGAAGCCTCATAGGAGGAACAAAAATATGAACCAACCAATGTCCACAGAGCTTCCAGGGACTAAACCACCAACCAAAGAGTACACAAGAATGGATTCAAGGTTTCAACGGCATATGTAGCAGAGGATGGCCTTGTGAGGCCTTCAACGAGATTGGTCTTGTGAAGGCTAGATGCCTCAATATAGGGTAATGCCAGGGAGTGTGTGGGTTACTGAGCAAGTGGAGGGGATAGGGGAGTTTTCAGAGGGGAAATGAGGAAAGGGAATCAAATTTGAAATGTAAATAAGAAAATATCTAATAAAAAATAAAGAATAAATCTAACCCTATAGAGTTGCCTTCTGAATCTGTATTCTATACTAATAATTTATTCTTCTGAATAATAATTCATACTTTTAAATTTAATTTTGTACATAATAAGAAATGACATGAATGAGAGGCCATTGGTCAATTAATAAGAGGTCATACAATAGGACAAATTATGTCTACTTACGGGAAACACATTGTACAATGTTTTAGCTCAGGGGTACAAAAAGGACATGTTATGGATGAATTTATAGCTTTGAAAAGAAAATTCAATCATTTAAAGGAACAAAAAAGAAAGCTTTACTACACTCAGCTGTAGAATCTAATGTGGAAAGCCTGCAGAACGGAGCATCTCTGGAACTTTGACAAAAGGTGTTCAATGTAGCCTTCCCTTGTCCCACACTAACAAAATTACTGCCACTTTCCCTTACTGTCCTGACTTTGACATATAGGGCATCACTTGTTCTTCGCTGTTCTCCATCAGTATTGTCAGTTGTGATCTAAACCTCTGATTGCCATTGTAAACTGAAAGTCTTCATCCACTTCTTTATTTCCAAATGGCTCTTTCTGTCCACCATCAATTTGTCATACAAGAAAACACGAACGCAACACCAGAAAGCCAGGCTGGTTCTCTGAATAGTTTCTCTTAGGTGTGATCCACAAGAACTCAGACAATGTGTTTATACTCTATATTCTTGCATGGAATGAAAAAATAATTAAATTACATGTGTTGAGTTGCTTTGGGCACTAAACAAAAATGTAATGATGTTTGTAATAGTAGTTGGCATTAAAGTAAAAGTAAAAAGACATTAGCTAGTATTCATTCATCCAAGTTATAATCGAGTGCCTGTTATGGGATAGGCACTGTTTGGGGCATTTAAGATATGATGAGGAAGAAAATAAAGATATCTTAGAATCCAATGAGTTCATAGCCTAGAGAAGGATACTGAGTTTATTCTAATCACAAAAATGCATAAGAAGCAATAACAGTATTAAGTGTTCAGGAGTGAGCTGGACATGGTGGCACATGCCTTTAATCCCAGCACTCTGGAGGCAGAGGCAGGTGGATTTCTGAGTTCAAGACCAGCCTGGTCTACAGAGTAAGTACCAGGACAGCCAGGGCTACACAGAATAACCCTGTCTCAAAAACAAAACAAAACAAACAAACAAACAAACAAACAAACAAACAAAAAGTGTTCAGGAGTTATAATTGACAACATAAGATCTAATAAGGGTATTTTATTCTCTGAAGGGGTCTGTAAGCCTATGGGTGGAACAACAATATGAACTAACCAGTACCCCCAGAGCTCATGTCTCTAGCTGCATATGTAGAAGAAGATGGCCTAGTCAGCCATCATTGGGAAGAGAGGCCCCTTGGTATTGCAAACGTTATATGCCCCAGTACAGGGGAATGCCAGGGCCAAGAAGTGGAAGTGGGGAAGCAGGGTGCGGTAGGGTATAGGGGATTTTTGGGATAGCATTTGAAATGTAAGTGAAGAAAATATCTAATAAAATTAAAAAAATCTAATAAGGGGGTTTAGTAAGGCCAGCAAGTCGCATGATGGAGCCATGAACATGTTGATTATCAGAAAAGCTTAACAGTGAGTTAACACCAAAGTCAAAGAGGAGAGAAAATACAAATAAAAGTCATGTGCTGAGAGTGTGGGATGGACCGGGGTAGACTTGGAATCTTAGTGCATTTCTTGCAAAGTATAAAATGAGGTTGGAGACACAGGAAGGGATAAGTTGGAGATAAGTTTTAAGATTTATTGGAATCCTGTAATCACACACTGAATTGAAGAGTGGTCTCTTTGGCTGAGGGCAGAGACATTGGGCTCTTTTAAAAATAAAATTCAAGAGAAAAAGAGTGGAACGCTGTATTATAGTTGAAGAGACCTGGGTGCATTTCCCTTCATTCCAGAACTTGAACAATATGGGAGAGAAGGACGAAAAAGAGTGATTTTGTGTGTGTGTGTGTGTGTGTGTTTATCTGACTAGTAGAACTCAAACAGAGCTCTCTGTAAAGAGGGAAGCTCATGTGCATAATGGGAGAGATTTAACATCATTAGTACCATTTCTCCCCCTCCACAAACATCCTAAGGAACATTTTTCCTTAATCCAGAACATCACAGATGAACAGTTCCAAGTGTTTTCATTTGTATGTCTGCTTAGGAGATTCCCCATTTTGCTTTTCTTGAGTTAAGATGATCTCACAACTGAACATTGAACTTGTTTTCTCTCTTCCTCACATTATTCTTATTTCCTTTCCGTTTGAAATGTGCTTAAAATTAGTCTTCATTTAGGTTTGCACAGTAGTAGGAGACTCTCTTCCCACTCTCCGTCCTCTGTGATGGCCCAGCCTTTTAGCTCTTAATTTAGATGTTACCTGGCACTTTCTAGCACCAGGCTTAAGAAAATTATTCTCAGGATACAGCTATATCAGGCTCCTGTCACCAAGTTCTTGTTGACATCCACCATAAGAGTCTGGGTTTGGTGGTTGTATATGGAATGGAATCCCATGGTGGAGCAGTCTCTGTATGGTCATTCTTTCAGATTCTGCTCCACACTTTGTCTCTGTAACTCCTTGCATGGCTATTTTGTTCCCCCTTCTAAATTGGTCTTCCTTCTTCTTGAGTTTCATGTGCTTTGCAAATTGTATTTTGGGTATTCCAAGTTTCTGGGGTAACAGCCACTTATCAGTGAGTGCATAGCACATGTCTTCTTTTGCGATTTGGTTACCTCACTCAAGATGGTTATCCTCCAGATCCATCCATCTGTTTAAGAATTTTAGAAATTCATTGTTTTTAATAGCTGAGTAGTACTCCATTGTGTAAATGTACCCCATTTTTTGTATCCATTCCTCTGTTGAGGGGCATCTGGGTTCTTTCCAGCTTCTGGCTATTATAAATAAGGCTGCTATGAACATAGTGGAGCATGCATCCTTATTACATGTTGGAGCATCTTCTGGGTATATGCCCAGGAGTGGTATTACTGGATCCTCTGGTAATACTATATCCAATTTTCTGAGGAACCACCAAACTGATTTCCAGAATGGTTGTACCAACTTGCAATTTCATCACCAATGGAGGAGAGTTCCTCTTTTTCCACACCCTTGCCAGCAACTGCTATCACCTGAGTTTTTGATCTTAGCCATTCTGACTAGTGTGAGGTGGAATCTTGGGGTTGTTTTGATTTGCATTTTCCTGATGACTAAGGATGTTGGATATTTTTAGGTGCTTCTCAGGCATTCAGTATTCCTCAGTTGAGAATTCTTTGTTTAGATCTGCACCCCATTTTTAAATAGGGTTATTTGTTCTCTGAAGTCTAACTTCTTGAGTTCTTTGTATATATTGGATATTAGCCCTCTATTGGTTTTAGGATCGGTAAAGATCCTTTCCCAATCTGTTGGTGTCCTTTTTGTCTTATTGACAGTGTCCTTTGCCTTTCAGAAGCTTTTCAATTTCATGAGGTCCCATTTGTCAATTCTCGATCTTACAGCACAAGCCATTACTGTTCTATTCAGGAATTTTTCCCCTGTGCCCATATCTTCGAGGCTTTTCTCCACTTTCTCCTCTATAAGTTTCAGTGTCCTGGTTTTATGTGGAGGACCTTGATCCACTTAGAGCTTAGTTCAAGGAGATAAGAACGGATCGATTCGAGTTCTTCTACATGCTAACCGCAGGTTGAGCCAGCACCATTTGTTGAAAATGCTGTCTTTTTACTACTGGATGGTTTTAGCTCCTTTGTCAAAGATCAAGTGACCATAGGTGTGTGGGTTCATTTCTGTGTCTTCAGTTCTGTTCCACTGATCGACCTGTCTGTCACTATATCAGTACCATGCAGTTTTATCACAATTTCTCTGAAGTACAGCTTGAGGTCCGGCATAGTGATTCCACCAGAAGTTCTTCTGTTGTTTAGAATAATTTTTGCTATCCTGGGTTTTTTGTTATTCTAGATGAATTTGCAAATTGACCTTTCTAACTCAGTGAAGAATTGAGTTGGAACTTTGATGGGGATTGCATTGAGTGCATAGATTGCTTTCAGTCAAGATAGCCATTTTTACTATATTAATCCTGCCAATCCATGAGCATGGGAGATCTTTCCATCTTTTGAGATATTCTTCAGTTTCTTTCTTCAGAGACTTGAAGTTCTTATCATACAGATCCTGAGAGGTTCTGCCAGTGCCTGACAAATACAGAAGTGGATGCTTACAGCTATTCATTGGACGGTGCACAGAGTCCCCAATGAAGGAGCTAGAGAAACTACCCAAGGAGCTAAAGGGGTTTGCAGGCTCATAGAAGGAACAACAATATGAACTAACTAGTACCCCTAGAGCTGCCTGGGACTAAACCACCAACCAAAGAAAGCACAGAGTTGGACTCAGGGCTCTAGCTGCATTTGTAGCAGAGGATGGCCTAGCTGGCCATCAATAGGAGGAGAGGCCCTTGGTCCAGTGAAGGCTGTATGCCCCAGTATAAGGGAATGCCAGGGCCAGGAAGAGGAAGTGGGTGGTTTGGTGAGCAGGGGGAGGGGAGAGGGTATAGGGGGTTTTTGAAGGGGAAACCAGGAAAGGGGATAACACTTGAAATGTAAATAAAGAAAATAGCTAACAAAACATTTTTTAAAAAGAATATTATTCTCTAGTACTTGTAAATGTTTCTCTCTTACTGATAGGTCCAATGACTCAGGTGAAGGAACATGTTCTTTAAGTGTTTTCTCCTTGTCTTGTATTTCTTGGAACTATTTAAGAGTTACTGGAATAAAATAAAATACTTTATTGTCTCTCCAAAATTTCTAAGCTGGGTGGAAAAGAGGAAAACGGCTGACTAATGCCTGATTTGTTCATTGTCTTAAAGCCACAAATATGTCTCAGCATTCTTCTACATCCCATGCCCACTCACTCCAACAGCCTTTCAATGGAAGGAATTCATCCCAGAAATGCCAAAATGTAAAGGCAGTATGCGGTGATAGAGTGGATATCAGTGTAGAGAACTGACAGCAGATTTTATTCATTTCCCATGACTTTAGTCTTGTTATTGTCTGAGTCTAAACCTCCTCATGTTAAAATCAGAAATGTTGTAATATTATAGACATATTTATTCTCAGTCAGGTTAGTCTCTCCTGTTCCTAGCATATTTGCATTTCTATACATTAGGTGGTAACCCACATATATTCACCAGAATTCACTTATGTGTTGCCAATTGGACTGGAAGTTATTCCACTATACCAGAGTCTGTTAAAAGCAAAATTCTAAACAAAGTTTACTCAGAGATGTTGGGAAATAACACTAAAATATGATAGCTATTTGAAAACTTCTATAAAGGTCAGGCAAGCATTTAAACTGCCAACACATTCTATGAGCTAGAAAGTGACAATGCTATCAGGACACCCACAGAGAAACCTGTTTTCACTTTGTAGTAAATATTTTTCCTCACACAAAGCTTGTTGAATCAAAGAGAAGAAAACTGCCCAAATGTAGAGGGAGTGAAGCAACACTGGTATTTAATTAAAAAGAAATTAGTCATGCTGATGATGAAGGAAGGGGAGTTCCATACAGCACTTGAGAAACTGAGGCAAACGACATGAACCAGTCAATAAAAACCAAACTTGCTTAGGACTTTCTAAAGAAGCTCTTAGCAGTTCAGTGCATGTGGCACTTTGCAATGGAGACTGGACAACCTACCAATCGAGACATTGTGTATTTCTTTTACCAAATCACTGATGTTGGGAAGTCTAGAACATTCAGAGTTAAATATATCAACAAAATTAAAATAGCAGCAATTCAATAATTGAAACAAGATGCCTTTAACCCTCTAAGTAGCAATTTTCTTAATACATATATGAATTCCAAATGTTCTTTATGCTCCTAAGGAAAAAAATTAAAGAGTATTAATAGGGTTTTAAGTTAAAATAAAACAAAGCAAAACAACAATGATAACAATAAAAACAGCAGAAACATATCATCTGTGTGAAGTTTATTAAAATCCAAGACATTTAAGGGTTTCTCTTGTTAATATTTCCTAATATACATGGGCAAGTGTTCAGTGCTTTCATCCGGGGAAGAAAGTGATAAAAAGTTGGCAAACATACCAATCTTGTGGTTATCAGGAATTCTGGCTCTGCCTTCCTTCCCATGTAACCTCATCTGAAGTCTCATCACCCAGAGCATGTCCTGGGAGGTGAATTATTTCACTTCTATGCTTCTCTAGTTCCGAGAGACACAAACAGCAAGTTGATCAGACTTCCAGGTTCTGCTTTGATTCCTCTTTCCCTATGCCTTATCACTGTTCATTGATGACTGAAAACATTCTGCCTTTGGGGAAATCTCACTGAGTGCTCCTGGAGACTTGTAGTTTTCAAGATGGCAAGTGTATGGTTGTCAAGACAAAGTTAAAAGGTTTTGATTTGAATCTATTTGTTTTCATTTTCTCTCAGTATAGCTGACGATGTACAATGAAGGGCAGGGAATTCAAGAGACAATGCTAGGTCAATAATCAAGGTTGGAGTACTGGGAGAACTCAGAGAAGAAGATGGAGAATCCCACTACCAAGCAGTCAGGCAGACAGCAAGTTTATTCTCCTCTACATTTTATTCCATCAGGATGTCAGCAGCTTGGGCCATCTCTACCATTGGTTTGGAGAAAGACATATGCTTTAATAATTTCTACAATGTAAATGTGAATATAGGCCAGGCAACATGGCTCCACGGTAAAGGTACTTGATGCCAAGCTTGAAGACATGAGTTCAGTCTAAGATTATAAGGTAGAAAAGAGGTGGTGGAGCAGACTGCTGAAAATTGTCCTCTGACCTCTCTCTATACCCTGTGGTATGCATGACTTTTCCGCCTCAACAATAAACAAATAATTGTAATTAATAGTGTGAATCTACTCTGAAAACATCTTTTCACACAGAAAGAATGTTTAGCTATGTATTTGGACATCTTGTTGGTCACTAAAGTATTTTAGCTTTGATTTTTTTTATTAGATATTTTCTTCATTTACATGCTATCCTGAAAATTCCCTATATGCCCCCTGCCCTGCTTCCCTACCCACCCACTTCCGCTCTTGACCCTGGCATTCCCCTGTACTGGGGCATATAAAGTTTGCAATACCAAGGGGCCTCTCTTCCCAATGATGGCCAACTAGGCCATCTTTTGCTACATATACAGCTAGAGACACAAGCTCTGGGGATACTGGTTAGTTCATATTGTTGCTCCACCTATAGGGTTGCGGACCCTTTCAGCTCCTTGGGTACTTTCTCTAGCTCCTCCATTGAGAGCCCTGTGTTCCATTCAATAGATGACTGTGAGCATCTACTTCTGTATTTCGCAGGCACTGGCATAACTCACACAAGACAGCTATATCAGGGTCCTTTCAGCAAAATCTTGCTGGCATATGCAATTTGAATTTAAATGTCCTTTATAGGTTCATGGAATGGAAACGTGGCTCCCAACAGGTGTTTAGAAGGTGCTAGAAATTCTAGAAGAAGAGACCTCTTGGAAGGAAGAAGGACACTGGACATTTGTCCACAAAGGTCATATTGGAACTCTATCACCTCTCCAGTTGCTTTCACTTTCAACTATGATCAGGTGAGAAGGTTCTTCCACCTTGTGCTTGTGCAATGATACATTGCTTCATCAAAAGCCAAGTGGCCATGTACTAAAGCTATTAAACCCACAAACACAAAGAAATGCTTCCTCTTTTTAAGCTAGTTTTTCTAGTATCTATCATAGTGCCATAATCATGACCACCACATCATTGCATATGGAACTGTTTTGCCATAATTAAGAGTATATTATTTGATGGATTGAGAAAAAACTTTAATAGATCATTGTTTTATCTTCTTCTCCATGATCAGTGGGTGACATTGAAGTTGTTTTATATTATAAGTAATCTATCAAAGAGGAAATATATAAGTATATAAGATGTATGGGAGAAACTGAGATATGAGCCCCAGAGAAGGTAACAAAAACGGTACTGTTAACTTGAGCAATTGAAAGACTGAGGTTTGAAAGATGAGATGTCTCTTTTATATATATATATTTTTATTACATCTTTTCCTCAATTACATTTCCAATGCTATCCGAAAAGTCCCCCATACCCTCCCCCCTACTTCCCTACCCACCCATTCCCATTTTTTTGGCCCTGGCGTTCCCCTGTACTGGGGCATATAAAGTTTGCATGTCCAATGGGCCTCTCTTTCCAGTGATGGCCGACTAGGCCATCTTTTGATACATATGCAGCTAGAGTCAAGAGCTCCCGGGTACTGGTTAGTTCATAATGTTGTTCCACCCATAGGGTTGCAGATCCCTTCAGCTCCTTGGGTACTTTCTCCAGCTCCTCCATTGGGGGCCCTGTGATCCATTCACTAGCTGACTGTGAGCATCCACTTCTGTGTTTGCCAGGCCCCGGCATAGTCTCACAAGAGACAGGTATATCTGGGTCCTTTTAGCAAAATCTTGCTAGTGAATGCAATGGTGTCAGCGTTTGGATGCTGATCATGGGATGGATCTCTGGATATGGCAGTCTCTAGATGGTCCATTCTTTTGTCACAGCTCCAAACTTTGTCTCTGTAACTCCTTCCAAGGGTGTTCTGTCTCCTGGGCATATATCCAGAAGATGTCCCAACCAGTAAGAAGGACACATGCTCCACTATGTTCATAGCAGCCTTATTTATAATAGCCAAAAGCTGGAAAGAACCCAGATGCCCCTCAACAGAGGAATGGATACAGAAAATGTGGTACATTTACACAATGGAGTACTACTCAGCTATTAAAAAGAATGAATTTATGAAATTCATAGCCAAATGGATGGACCTGGAGGGCATCATCCTGAGTGAGGTAACACAATCACAAAGGAACTCACACAATATGTACTCACTGATAAGTGGATATTAGCCCAAAACTTAGGATACCCAAGATATAAGATACAGTTTGCTAAACACATGAAACTCAAGAAGAATGAAGACTGAAGTGTGGACACTATGCCCCTCCTTAGAATTGAGATGTCTCTTTTGATGAGATAAAAGGAAAGTTAGAAATGTGCTCAGGAAGAGTCAGAGAATAACCATAAAGGCTTCTTTTCTGATTGTTTATGTTTTTCTTACAAAACTGAAGAGGTTTCCAACAGAGTATTGGATGAAGAAGGAGTTCCTAAGAGGAGCTGAGGTGGAAGAGTATATGGTAAAGGAGAAGAATGAAATTTTGGCATCTCTGGGAGAAAATGAAAGGACAGTAGAAAGAAATAGCTTGCAGAGAAGAGCTGAAGAATCTATTAAGAACTGGGGACATAATATGTGTACTGACATTTATCTCACTGGACAGTAGAAAGTTGGAATCATCTATAAAGTCATTTTAATGACAAGCAATGTAAGTGAAGGACAGGATATAATGATCCCAGAATCTAGTGGCTGTAGGTATTTTGCAATATTTCAGGGAAACTGTGTCTGCAGGATAAACAGGATAAGGAATGCTCAGAAAATGTTGAACTCTGTCAGCTTCCTGAAGTGGAACACTTACTTGCAGTCTTACCATATAGGCTTTGCCATTGGCTGTTCTCTAGAGCTTCCAGGCTCACATACTCATTCACTCTTCATCAGAAGATCTGAGTCAGATCATGTCTTTCTTTATTATTATGTATGTACAGAGGAAAATCATACGTGCCCATGAGTGCATGTACCTGCAAAATCTGAAAAAGACAGCAGATTACCTGGAGCTGGAGTAAGAGGAAGTAGTGTGATACCAGGTGTACATGCTAGATAGAGCTTGGTTTCTCTGCAAGAAGAAGTACACCTTTAACTGCTGAGCCCAACCCCTGGCTTATGTTCTATATGCTCTTCTCAACCCCGGTTTTGTGGCAAATAGAGGAAGAGAAAAGGAGAATGTGTTGAGGAGTCAATGTGATGCTCTTTAGGAAAAGGAAATGATGGGTGGGAAAACATGACCAGATACAGAGATAGGAAAACAAAATTGTACAAGATCTGCCTTCTCTTCCTTCCAGTTCTTTACATGTGCACTCTGATGGCGTAGTGCAGAATGCATTAGTGGTCCAAGTCAAACTGACATGTGAGACAAAAATAATTTTAATTATTTAGAACAGCATGGTAATGGGTTGTTCAGAAGGTTGTATGGGATTAGCTCATGAAGGCATATGTGAAGATATCTGTGGAGTGAGAGAATTCTTTGAGTTATTTATTGTGGTACCAGCAAAATAGCAAGAAGAAATCAAGAATGCCCCCCACTCCCCTCCAGCAAACGTGGATGTGAATGCATAATGCCTCTCTATGGCAGCTCGGTTGCATAAAAGTTAAAATGTAGTAGTCTACAAATGTTTCCACTTACCAAGGATACCTCCAACAAAATTTAGAGTTGGCATGATTTCATTAGTATGGTGTTCACAATACTGTATTTAAATAAAACCAATGAAGAACTGATTTATGTGATTATGAAGGCCAAATATCATAGTCTACCAGCAGAAAGTTGGACACCTAAAAATACAGTAATATACCCCATAATGTGAACTAGTGGCTGCAATGAAGTAAATTCTCATCTGAGACCAAGAGAAAATATTATATATATATGAAATATACAAATATTCCAAGAAGATATCCTGGAAACCAATGAATAAGTGCCTTCTTCATTGCTGTCTCAAGGATCACAGATGTTTACTTGCTCTTGAGAGAGTTATCTGCTTTACTTAATCTCCAGACTCAAATGTCACATCTTCAATAACATCCAGAACTGACCTTAAAGATACACCTAGAAACAATGTTTACTCTGGGTACTTCCTTTTGTATTCATTAATAGGCATGATTTATTAGAAGAAGTGACTGTTCATTCTTAACCTTGTTTATTCAGTAATATAAGGTTTCTACAAAATACTTGTATTATGCAATAAGAAAATACAGGCACAATCAACTAAAATGATTTAATCTCTTTCTGACTCAGCAATATGAAAGTAATTGAATCTAGCTTTTAAGGGCTGGGGAGTTCTTGTCCCGGTGTGGCTGTTTCTTTTGATGTTATGCCAGCAACTGACCATTGCAGATGTGGATGCTTAGAGCTCCTTATCAGACTGAGCTCAGGGACCCCAGTTGGGGAGCTGACAGAAGGACTGGAAGAGTAGAGGGGGATTGCGAACCCATAGGAAGAATAACAGCTGGCTCTCAGGGACTGGCTCACCAGGGAGGAATCCATCGCTACAGATACATATGTAGAAGAGGATGGCCTCCTCTGACATCACTGGGAGGGGACATCATTGGTCCTGTGGAGGTTTTATGCCCCAGCATAGGGGGATGCTGTAGTTTTTGGGCAGGAGAGGATAGGTGGTTGGGGGAGCACTCACCCTCAAAGAGACAAAGAGGATGGAGGAGAGGGCAGATGTGTGATGGGGGGAGGGTTGTAGAGGGATAACCCAGAAGTGGGATATTATTTGAGATGTATATGAATGGAATGGTTAAAAAACAAAGAGCTGGGGAGTTGAGAAGAGTTTGACTTTTACAGGTCACCCTCCTTCCATTATTTTATTACTTTTTAAATTTATTTATTTCTTTATTTACTCAGCCCCCAACCCCTTCTCTTACTTCCCCTTTGCAACTATTCCTCTATTCTCCCATCCCCTTTTCTCTGAAGAAAGGAAAGCACCCCTGGGTATCACCTCTCCTTCCCCCTGGACATCAGTCACTGCAGGACTAGGCACATCCTCTTCACTGAAGCCAGACAACACTTTATTTTTAATTTGAACTGCATTTGAGAATTTAATACATGAGTATTGAATATAAATAACTTGTACCTCACCAAATTCCTCTGATGCCCATGCCCACCTTCCTTTAATGTAACTATTCATTTCTTTTAGGTTTTTATTCATTTATTATATATAAGTATACGTAGTTCTCTTCAGACACACCAGAAGAGGGCATCAGATCTCATTACAGATGGTTGTGAGCCACCATGTGGTTGCTGGGATTTGAATTCATGATCTCTGGAAGAGCAGTCAGTGCTCTTAACCGCTAAGCCATTCCTCCAGCCCCCTAATGTAACTTTTTAATGCTCACGTTTTGTATCATGAAAACTAAGCAGTCATAATGTGACTCTGATAGCAACTTAAGAGTATTCTGCTCCTCATAATAACAGCAAAAGAATTTGTTGATTTCCCGAGTTTTATGTTCCTTCATTGAACAAATATTTGCTGACTCTTCATCAAATCATAGACATATGATAGATGTGATCTCCATGGCAGAATTATCAGTGGAAAATGCCAGAAACTTCTGCCCATTAGAAGCCCATGGCTTGGAGGACAAGTCAAGGAAGTTGTACATAAAAATCAAACATTTTACAGAATAATGGCTATTGAATTGAGCAATGATATTTCTTTTTTTAAAATATTTTTTTATTACATCTTTTCCTCAATTACATTTCCAATGCTATCCGAAAAGCCCCCCATACCCTCCCCCCTACTTCCCTACCCACCCATTCCCATTTTTTTGGCCCTGGCATTCCCCTGTACTGGGGCATATAAAGTTTGCATGTCCAATGGGCCTCTCTTTCCAGTGATGGCCGACTAGGCCATCTTTTGATACATATGCAGCTAGAGTCAAGAGCTCCCGGGTACTGGTTAGTTCATAATGTTGTTCCACCCATAGGGTTGCAGATCCCTTCAGCTCCTTGGGTACTTTCTCCAGCTCCTCCATTGGGGGCCCTGTGATCCATCCAATAGCTGACTGTGAGCTTCCATTTATGTGTTTGCTAGGCCCCTGCATAGTCTTACTAGAGACAGCTATATCAGGGTCCTATCAGCACAATCTTGCTAGTGTATGCAATGGTGTCAGTGTTTGGAGGCTGATTATGGGATAGATCCCTGGATATGGCAGTCTCTAGATGGTGGAAGGAGTTACAGAGACAAAGTTTGGAGCTGAGACAAAAGGACGGACCATCTAGAGCAATGATATTTCAACAAGAGAAAGGGTAGAGTATGACAGAAAACACTTCTTTCAATGAGTGTCAGGCAGAATATCAATTTCTGAGAAGTTGATATTTGAGGAGAAACCTTAAAAGAATGGAGGAGGTGTTTATGCAGAAGGCTGAGAAAGGCTTACTACAAGCAGAACACAGCAAATGCTAACACCTTATTGAAAGATCATTTTTATGTCTTTGAAAAAAGCTGGGGCTTCAGAAGAGGGGGGGGTCATGGAAAAGCAAAAATGTAGGACAAATGGTGAGGACTAATTCTAGAAGGGAGTAGTCTGAAATGTTTGGTTCAGGTTAGCAATGTTCTCAAATGGTCTCCCACTCATCTCTAAATATAGTACAACTGTCTGAGTGTGCAAAATAACAATAATCTACTACATGGTGAAAATCATAATGATTTCTATATTCATTCTACTATTACAGAACCAAAGGAAAGACTCAAATATCGCACCCATTTGTGCTTTTTACTTTAGATTGTAATTTACCAAACCTGGGTTTTTCATTTGTAAATATACTTTGTATTAATTCTTTCATATATGTGTGCATACAAGTGTGCAATTCACATGTTCTCTTTCTCTCCTTTAGAAAACCCTCAAATTCATATCAATTTCTGTTTTATATTCCACCAAGTTCATGTGTAATTTTCATACACTCATGGATATTGTGTTATCCACTGGAATATAGTAAAGCTAAACACCACCACCACCACCACCACCACCACCACCACCACCACCACCACCACAACAACAACAACAAAACCCATAGCTCTAAGGAAAACTGACTCTTCTTCTAGAAGCCCTAAAATATCAGTAGCTCCTTAACTATGGACAGGAGCTTATGAAACTCTCCATACTTGATCTCCCCAAGTGCATCTTCCATAATCCATTTCATCTTCCATCCTCCATGTTCCAATCTCCATTCTACATCCTCCATCTGGCATGTTACAATGTTGACTAGTTTGGTCTTATGGAAATCTAGTAAAGGCAAATCACAGTTTATGAGTGCATTAATTTTTCTCACATCCAGCAAACACTTTTTTGTCTTTGTTCTCCCCAATCTTACCACTTATATTTTTGTCCTATTTTTTAATGACTTTCCCCTGAACCTATGTTGCAGAATGTCTTACATTCTTCACTTATGCTTGAGTTATCCATAAACACATATTATTTGTACATTAGCCAGATGCAAGTTTCCATATTAATTGCCAATTTGTGTACAAAGAAGTCTTTTTGATAAGTACTGAGAGCTGCATATCTATATCTATATATATCTGTCTATCTATGTATCTATGTATCTATGTATCTATGTATCTATCTATCTATCTATCTATCTATCTATCTATCTATCTATCTATCTATCTACCTATCTATCTATTATCAACAGAGATGAATTGGTTACAATGCCCCTTTAACAAAACAATTTTAGAAGATTCATGTGTCATCTCATCATATTCATTCTTTTACTACTTCCCCTAACATCTCCCCCTGGAGACACTTTCTTCCCTGTAGCAACACCCAAAGGTCATATCTGCTTCTGCTGCATACCTCACAGATTGTTTCCCAGTTATTGATTCTTTCTACAGGAAGATATCATATCAGGTGGGTTACACTATAATATTTGTAGCCACGAATATACCTTCAGGTGGTCATTGGTGCAACTCAAAATGTTAATAGCTGGGTAAAATTATTGATGAGTTGTGTTCCCAACAGCCCATATGGCAAGTCTCATACTATGAAATTAGCCACCAGGAAGGAAGTTTCTCATCCCAACAAACCTATCAGCAAATATTTTATATGCATCTCTTTTAAAAATTACTACCAAATGATTTCTTTGATGAATCCTTCATTAAATATTTTTATATCATTTTAAAGTTTCTAGAATAAAGAACCCTTCCTTTATTATAAACATTGCCAGATGAGCCCAACCAGTTTGGCAGCAGAAAGGATTCTGGAGTCTAGATATTGCTGACTTCAGTAGTTCTTATTGGTAGCAGGGGAATTATCATATTGACTTTAATCTTATGAACACTTGACCTAGTACACTTGTAACAGCAGAACGGGGGTGTGGGTTTCAAAATATTCTTGTCTCAAATCTCCAAACCCATAACCAGTGCTCGAAAGACAGAAACAAAGAGAATTCTTGAACACCACTTGCCAATTAACCCTAGTCACGTAGTCAAGCTCCAGGTTCAGTAGAAATCCTGTCTCAAAAATGTGAAGAATAATGGATAAAGATACATAACAATGATGTCTGGCTTCTACACCAAAGTTCAAACACACATTAACACCAATACCCATATGTAGATAAGAACATATACATTCATACCCACATGCATGAACACATACATATTCAAAAAGGTAAAGCCATATGTCAAAAGCACTTTTGACTTGTTGAATTATTACCAGCAGTTAACTACAGACATAATTTGTCTTATAGACGTTATGGGACTTCATTATCATCATCAGCATTTAATTAATGAAGATAGATAATGAGAACATAGCAACTTTAAATTCCGTTATGGGAAGTCTAAAACTCAGGGGTAATGCTCACCAGTTCAGTTCCCCTGCCCCCAAGTTGTATTAAACCTGGCTTTTAAATGAAGTTAACATATTTTCTGCCTTATAATATTTGTATATAACCAATATTTACCAATATCTTAAAAGACACATTTTTTTTCCTTAAAAGCAATTAAAATATTTTCCTTCGAATAAACAAATGCTGAGTAGTTAAACCATTTCAACCACGTCTGTAGTTTAGAAAATTGGCTTTTACACAGTGGTTTGGCTCAAAAGCCACATTTTCAGATTTGAGATTCAAAACAATTGTCTGTGCACATGTTTTTACTTCTTCTCACTCCTCATATATCATTGAAATTATCTAAAGTTTAAAAATGCAAATGCCTCTCTCATGCCATCAAAAATGTGAAAGGTTTGTTAGACCCTGAACATCTTTAAGAAACACCACACAGATAAAGGCAATGGAGAGGACAACTGACTAAGTAGGTGGGCAGATTGTTGACCAGGAGATAAGAGAAATACTTTTGGAGTCTGTCTTGGGAATAACAAGAACAAAAGGAGAGTCCAGAATAGTGAGTCATGCTGAGATGTAAGCACTAGGAGACTGAGGAGAAAAGAGTCTAGGCTGGCCCCTTTACATGGTGACTTGGAGTTTCAGTGTCTCAAACAACAAAAAACAAAACAAAACAGACACAGAAAAGGGTAAGAAGTAAGGGCGATTTGGAGGTGAGTAGCACACCTCCGTGTTCTCTGTTTTCAAGGAACTGGGCTCAGAGCTTTCTTTAAGTAACCACACTGAAACAGGAGGAACTGCATGACTTGCCTTATCTAAAAGTGTAGTACTGTAAGAATTTTACCTTACAATTTGATGATGATACTCACACCCAATAATTGGCCCCCAAATAGGAAAAGTGGGTTTCAAGGATCCACCAGCTCTGTCCTTGTTTGTGGGAGTACTTACAACCAAAGGTAAAAAAAAAATGGCTCTTTCATAAAGGCAGATCTCCTGTCTAGCACGACCAAAATTACACAAACTGTTAGCTTTATTTTTTCTTCTTTAACAAAAGATAAAAATTTAACCACAATGTCTGAAAATAAATCAGAATTTATATTGACAGCCGAGCAAAGCTCTCTGCTTAACAAAATCACCAAGTGAATGAAGAAATTCAGCCATCCAAAGAAGATGTGTTGGACAGTCACAGCAGAAATGAACATGAGAAACAGACTCCATGAAACAACTGAGCAGAAAACCCAGTTCTTTGTCTGTATATGGGGTTACATCAAAACCCATCTGGATCATCAAGGAACCTTCTAAAGTCACATAATCTTGCCTCTGTGTGAAAAAAAAAACAATAACAAAATTAAAATAAACTTCAAATAAAAATGAATATAGTTAACAGTTGAAGGAAGCTAAAAAATAAGCTGATGAAATTTACATGGAAGTATATACAAATGAGAAAAATAAGATACACTTTTATGAAAGGTGATGTTTATAATATAGATAGTAGAGAGCAAGGTAGAAATAATAAAAGAGAAATAATCAAGAAATAATTGAAGAAAGCGTCCTTTAAAAAGTAAAGTAAGGGGCTGGTGAGATGGCTCAGTGGGTAAGAGCACCCGACTGCTCTTCTGAAGGTCCAGAGTTCAAGTCCCAGCAACCACATGGTGGCTCACAACCATCCGTAATGAGATCTGGCGCCCTCTTCTGGAGTGTCTGAAGACAGCTACAGTGTACTTACATATAATAAATAAATAAATCTTAAAAAAAAAAGTAAAGTAATACTTTTAGAAGGTTGATATATAGTAAAAATATAAAGAAAGACATGAGAGATGGCTCAGATGGAAAACATGTTAAAACAATGTAGTGACTTGAACTTGGGTGACTTGTACACACGGAAAAGATGTGGAGCATAACAATATATACCTATAATCCAATGCTGGAAAGGCAAAGAGGTGGACCACCGGGGCTTGCTGGCTATGCAGTCTATTCAAATTGCTGAGATCCAGATTCAATGAGATACCTTGTCTCAAAAATGTAGGGTGGGTAGTAATTGAAGGAGTTATGTGACCTTGATCTCTAGTCTCCTGCTTTACATGCACTTGTATATATACCTGCATTTGTGTGTGTGAGTGCGTGTATGTGTGTGTGTGTGTATGAATCTGTGAATCTGTGAGGAAATAAAGTCATTCTATCAAGTTAAAAGGTAGAAAAACAATTAAATTGATTAAGAAAGAAGTGGGGATTCAAGATTCTAGAATTATAAAGCCTATGTTTGGAAACAATGAAATGCATAAAAACTGAAATGTATAAATGTATGTATGTGTATGTGCATGTACATATGTATATGTATGTAATAGTAAAAAGAGTTATGCATACACATAAAACATTCATGAAAATGTACCAGAATGTTGTTCAAAGGTCCCAGTAAGTATATATATAAAACTTGACTTTGCTTTTTAAAAAAGTAGTACGACAGATAAACACAGACATAAAAATATAGTTTTTCTAAATTCTGGTAATTCAGATAGACCATAAGTTAATGGATCAGTTTTGTCAATATTTCTAAGATCAATTATGTGATATTTTCTTAATTCAAAAAGAGATGATGTATATCTAGTGTCATTGGTCAACCCTAAAACTGTTTATATACAAATAACATATAGACTAAGAAGGTAGTTTTTAAAATATGTTTAGGAGTACATGGACACACACACACACACACACACACACACACACACACACACACATATATATATATATATATATATATATATATATATGATGTATTATACATACTGTCTTAGTTAGGGTTTTACTGCTGTGAACAGACACCATGACCAAGTCAGGTCTTACAAAAAACCAACATTTAATTGGGGCTGGCTTACAGGTCCAGAGGTTCAGTCCATTATCATCAAGGTGAGAGCATGGCAGTATCCAGGCAGGCATGGCACAGGCAGAGCTGAGAGTTCTACATCTTCATCCAAAGGCTGCTAGTAGAAGACTGACTTCCAGGCAACTAGGGTGAGGATCTTAAGCCCACACCCACAGTGACACACCTACTCCAATCAGGTCACATCTCCAAATGGTGCCACTCCCTGGCTCAAGAATATGCAAACCATCACACATATTATATATATGTGAATATATGGAATAACAACTTTTAGTATCATTACCAACTATGTGAAAAAGTTTTTCATATCTGGTACTGGCTTTGTGTGTGTGTGTGTGTTCTCTATGGTTCTTGTGGGTTGCATTGTCTGCCCAAGTAGCATAGTTACTTTAGATATTTGTTTCTTATCCTGCATACATGGTTAATAACACTCTGTTGTGTATTACAACTCAAATCTCAACAGCATTATTTTCTCTGATACACTGGTAATATCAAGTACTTTAAAAGTACTCACAAAGATTTACAAGAGAAGTCCAAGGTTAGTGTAAAGACACCAGAACACAGAGATTTTAAAGAAAAAAGGTCCCACTTTCTCCCATTTCTTTCATATCTTTTTACTATTTTCCATTTTTGTCTTAGTCAGGGTTTCTATTGCTGTGATGAAAAACAGACAAACAAACCAAAAAAAAAAAAAAATCCCCAAACCAAAACCAATACCAAAAAACAAAAAAGAATAAAAACAAAAATAAAACAGCAACAAACAAAGAAACAAATCATGACCAAAAGCAAGTTGGTAAAGAAAGGGTTTCTTTTAGCTTAGTAATTCTCAGGTCATACTCCATCATTAATGGAAATCAGAGCAAAAACTCCAGGAAGGAAACAAGGCAGCAACTGAAGCAGAAGCCATTGAGGAGTGCTGCTCCCTGGCTTGCTCCACACTGCTTGCTCTGCTCTCAGTTTTAGGGACCATGAGTCAGGTGTGAGTGCAGCACCACCTCCAGAGAAATGATTTCCACATCAATTATTAACCAATAAGCTCCCACTGAGATGCCCAAGGCAATCAGATGAAGGAATTTTCTCAGCTGAGGTTTTCTTCCCAGATCAATCCCCTCTAGTTTTATAAGAGGATAGTTTTACTTCTCACAGTTTGGCTTCTCTGAGTCTTTGGCTGACCTAATAACCACATAGTAAGAATAATGAAATTTACAAGTACTCGTTCTGATGACTATATATACTATTCAAGCAGCCTAAGCCTGTGAAAGAACAATGGTTTCTCAGTCTTGGTCATAAACAAACTTCAGCTCACTAACTAAGACTCTGTTATGAATATCCCAGAGCACCTGTGGCTAATAGCAAACACTTCTATAAAGTAGAAGCCTTTGAATAGATGCTAATAAGAATTCAAGTAGGTTTTTTTTTAATATATGGTTTCTGTTCTTGGTAAGTTATGCAGTAATGGAATTAGTTAGAATTGCAATAATTGTTAGAACCTTAATTTGGTAGAAATTCTGTTTAATTTTACATTGTCATCTTTATAGAATGAATAATTAAACATAAAACTCCCAAATGCAAGTGATCAGCTACTCTACACAAGGCTCTTCATGATATGGTCATAACTGACTTCTCTAAACCCTTGTTTTGTCAACCTGGCATTTCAGTTTCACCCCCAAGTAAACTCCTTTTTTCCCATTTTATTAGATATTTTCTTTATTTACATTTCAAATATTACCCCCTTTCCTGGTTTCCCCTCCAAAAACCCTCTCCCCCTATCAACTGCCCCTTCCCCCTGCTCACCAACCAACACACTCCTGCTTCTTGGCCCTGGCATTCCTCTACACTGGGGCATTGAGCCTTCACAGGACCAAGGGCTTTTCCTCCCATTGATGACCGACTAGGCCGTCCTCTGCTACATATGCAACTGGAGCCATGAGTCCCACCATGTGTACTCTTTGGTTGGTAGTTTAGTCTGGGGGGTACTGGTTAGTTCATATTGCTGTTCCTCCTATGGGGCTGCAAACACCTTTAGCTCCTTGGGTACTTTCTCTAGCTCCTTCATTGGGGACCCTGTGCTCAGTCCAATGGATGGCTGAGAGCATCCGCTTCTGTATTTGTCAGGCATTGGCAGAGCCTCTCAGGAGAGAGCTATATCAGGCTCCTGTCAGCAAGCATTTATTGCTATCCACAATAGAGTCTGGATTTGGTGACTGTATATCGGATGGACCCCCAGGTGGGGCATTCTCTGGGTGGTCATTCCTTCAGTCTCTGCTCCACACTTTGTAACTCCTTCCATGGGTATTTTGTTCCCCCTTCTAAGAAGGATCAAAGTATCCACACTTTGATCTTCCTTCTTTTAGTGTTTCATGTGGTTCTTGAATTGTATCTTGAGTATTCTGAGCTTCTGGGCTAATAGCCACTAATCACTGAGTGAATATCATGTGTGTTCTTTTGTGACAGGGTTACCTAACTCAGGATGATATCCTCCAGATCCATCCATTTGTCTAAGAATTTCATAAATCCATTGTTTTTAATAGCGGAGTAGTACTCCATTATGTAAATGTACCACATTTTCTGTATCCATTCCTCTGTTGAGGGGAAAGAACCTATATGTCCCAAGTAAACTCTTAAAAGAATGTTCTTTTCTTCAATTCTCTTCGCCTTTGTTAAGGGCAAATTCAGACACTTCTATCTTTATTTCCTCATCTGGACATAAGGACATTCTCTTGCAGATTCTGGGCAAGAGCAGAGAAGGATAAACTCTGAAATGATGCACCATTACTGTAATTCACTTTTAAGTAAATTTCTATCTGCAGTTTGTAGAATATATGACACTTTGATCACCATAGACAACAGCTAAGACAGTTAATTTAATCCAGATGAGATTCTTGTATGAAGGAGTTCATTGAGAAAGAAGACAGCATATAATCTAAAAATGCACAGTGGCAAAATCCTAGGGCTAAAAATAATGTTGTGATGGGGAATAACCAAAGAAGCCAGAATAATGAATGGTACCCAGATTGAAAGATGTGATAACCTGAGTGGAGAAGTCCTTACCTGCAAAGGAATATAGAGGTAAGACAATCTTGACTTTTATTGATTTGGTGATAGTTTTGCACATTCTTTTAGATGTAATAGTTATGAGTTGAATTGCTAATACCTTTTCCTTAATCTTTTTCCTAGGTTAACAAAAATTGTTCTCATGGAGAAATACTGCTTTACCTAAAAGCTTTTGTTATTTAGCAATCCCAAAAAGAAAACCTACTTTAGAAGAGCAAATGATTCTTTTGGGGACTCAAATAGTAGCTCACATAAAGAGTTCTCTTGAGGCAAATGGGATTTTAGTGGCAGAATTTAGCTAGTCATACAGGTTAGTGGTATGTTCAAGTATGTTTGAATGTATTACTAGATGTTAGGTAAGAAAGTTCTTTTTAATTATTTGTTTATTTATTTATTGTTTGCTTTTTGTTTATTAATAGTTTTCTTTTTAAAAGTGTAGACTCTTAAATCTGTTTAGCTTCCTAGAGTAAGTTGTAGCCTATATGTACATCCTGTATATAATTCATTTCATCAAGAAAATCTCTGTAATATTCATTATGCTAATTAACACTACTTCTGGTCCTTTTTAGACAGAAAAACAATGTTGAATCACTTGAGACAGACAGTTCTAAAATATGACCTTTTAAATAAATGCCAACAATCCACCCTTACAGTGTTTTCCAGATTAGGAAAACTGGCTGGCTCTAGGGGGTGGACAAAAACCAACACTCACACACATGGATTCAACTGACAAAGTTGAAGTGATTTGAGTAAATTGCAGACAACATAACAAAGAAGAAGTGATGTTTTCAGTTTGGGGACAGATTTAAATGGAGATGGTAAGTGGAGATGGCTCAGCAAGTGTTCATATACATGACTCTCATCCTTGGGAAAAGATGTGTGTACATGTCCAGTTTTCAAATTATCAGTGTAGGAGGTGTTCTATCATTCTAGTTCACAAAAAGATGCGATGTAAATGTATTATTTAGTAAGTGTTTGTTGAATATGAGTGTATGTTTCGGAAGTCATGATCACAGACTATGCGTTTGAGAAGTCACATTTTAGAAGAGATATAGGGATGCCAGTGTGATTTAAAGTAAAATTGTTTAGGAGAGTAAATCTACGGTAACTTCTCCTATGACCACTATCTACTCAAAGTTAGAATTTACCTCTTCCAGAAATGGAGACCAGTGTTGACAGTATTGGAAAAGTTATAAAACAAAGGTGGCATTCAGAATATATCCTAGATTACTTTGTAGAAAAGTTGCCTGAAGAATCGATTAGGCTGTCCCACAAAAAAGCATATTTGAAGAGCCTTTGGTTGCATCTATGATATGCTATAAGCAGAGTTGTCTGCAATCCCAACACACAGATTAAGGTTTGGACTGGAGGATTTCACTTGGTGAAGGAGTGAAAACATGGGGGAATACTCTCAAGTCACATGATAGGATTTGCTTGAGAACAAATATTTTTCCATATTTTAAAACTTCTTTCACAAATTCATTGAAGTATTATATAAGCAATGGGACTGGGGAGGCACAATGCTGGGTTCTCAAAAGGGAACTAGAAAAGTTCTGAAACCCAGCAAACCATTGTATTCACTCACACACACAAGCACGCACGCATGCACGCACACTTTCTTTTCCATGTGTACATATTTATTATGCTTTTTAAAATTTTGAATGGAAGAACCTAGCCTGTTTCAAGTTCTCAAAAACATCTTGAATGCCTTTCAAATGTTACAAAATTTCCAAAACTGTTTTGCCAATCACTGTTTCTTAATTTTATAACTTAAGTGGATGTCAAGGGAAATTTAATCCTTATGTTTCTGGCTCTTTTATATTTGGCCTGTCCAAGTGTTTCATAACAACCATTTGATGTTGAAAAGTCTTACAGGCTTTTTGTTTCAAGTATGTTCAAGATAGTTTATTCAGAGCAAAGAAGCATGTATAAGAATCATGAGGGCAGAAAACTCAAAGAGCCTTAAATTGTTCAAAAAAATTGAAGACTAGTAAACATCATCAATATCTATTTAGCGTTTGAAAGTGTATTCTGGTCAAAATGTAAACACACCAATGGAATCTTACGCCACTTTACTATATTTATAAGATGTTAGTATTTTTTTTCATTCTGAGAATATTAAAAAAAATTAAAGCAAGCAACCATTTGAATAAACAACAAACTAGAACTTACACGGTCATATAATTATCTGATGTTATAAGTAAAGATGTTTGTATTGATATCTAAGATTGTCTGTCATCCCTAACCAATCTTTAAGAAAACCAAACTGAGGTGAAATGTAGATAGTAAGCAACAAGACTATGAGAGTGCCATACTTTGTGTCTCAAATCAAACATACCACTCTATGGCCTAAGAACCACTCATGAATCAAATTGTTCCAGTTTGTGTAGGTTTTGTACCATATGGACTATGGGTTCATAGTGTTTGAGTTGAATTATTTTGCCATTTATTAGCTCTATAATATTAAGTACTTAGGTGACTCTGAGAAACTTGTAAAATTTGTAGTCCTACATAGGGATGGTCACAATTCTTTTTTGTTATGATGTGCCTAAATTATCTTGAGAGTTTCAGGGTGCCATTAATATACTGAGGAATGATCTACATAAGGGAACAATATTGGAAGGTGATTATGTGAATTGTTTCTTGCTAGTATCTTACTGGGGAGAATGTAAAAAATTGTTCATTATTTTTGAAATATATTATTTGCCTTGTAAAGGTTCCTTTTTATTATTTTAAATTATGCACATGTGTGGGTATGGTCACGTAAGTTATCAGTTACCCCTGGCACTAGATGTGATTATGACCCACATGACATGAGTTTTGGGAGCTAAACTTTGGATGAAAAGATGCCTGTTCATAACCATTGAGCTATCTTCCAACCACACATCCCATTCTTTCATATATTCAGAAACTCTATTAATTATGGTTTAGAAGGTAAAAAGGAGGATGCATTGGAAAGTAGAGAAAAACTAGCGAATGAAGGTGGTTTCCTTCTTACAAACACATATTAATAGCTAAACTGTCTTGTTGTATTGGGAAAGGGTTGATATGCCGAGACTTTATTGTTAATGTTTAACCTTGAACAATTTTACACAGGGAATATGCTATTTTAAGGTCAGATCTTATAGGCTTTTCATAAACAGAAAAGGTACTGTGTATCTGTTCCAAGCCAAATTTTGGAAGCATTTATTCTTCTTGAAAGTTATTTTTCCCCCTGTGGCATTTCATGGAAAACAGTTGCTACAGCCAACAAGTTATAGTTGCAAGGTTTTTAGACTGAAAAATTTTTTTATTACAAGTATGCTAATTGAAGCCATGGGAATAAACACAATTAAAGTTTTTTTTTTTGTTGTTGTTATAATACAATCATGAAGTTGGAAGAATCTTGAAAAATCATCTATTTTATTCCTTCCATTTTGGCTAAAAAGACCCCACCCCACTCTTAATATATAGATACAGGTCTTGTTTCAAAGATATATGAAAAACATCAGCCAAGCCTACCAGGCATATTCTGCGCCCTTGTTGTCATTGTGACTTGGAAGGCATTTCACAAAATTTATTTGATTATGTTTTGTGGTAAATTAAATGACAATGCATATCTAAGTCCTCAGTTATTCTTTCTGATTTGCGTTTGTGGTATGATTCTTTACTATTAAAACAGTACAAGTGGTCCTTTAACCTGTACAGAAAGATGTAGCATGCATGTGATGGTGTTAAGTTGTATCAGTGTGGTTATGGTGAGTCATTTTTTCCCAAATGTCATGATATTTTTGGACATGTTTCATCGAGGTGAAATACAATGATCAATGTCTCCAGAGCCAGAGAAGAAGACAGGAGTTGTTTCATGGCAAAGCCTGTGACAGCTGCATCATCTCAGTGGCATTAAATAAGCCTGGTTAGAGTTTCTCACTTTCATTATCAGGTCTTCAATTTCACTTGACTTACCATGTGCGCCATTCTGAAGTAGGGCCCGAGTTGCCCCACAGTAGGCTTTCCTCACTTCATGATATGTGTCAGCATGGACTACAGTTTGTCTCTGTGGGATTCCAGTTTAGACTTAAGTATTGTGTAGTCTGCTGAAGATTTTCATTTTTGATTGCCTGCTCTGGCCTCTAGCAAGAGATGTGGAATCAGACACATGGAGAATTTTAAGACAGCACCTCAAAGTGAGCTAGGATAAGCATTGTAATAAACCCCTTAGTGTATGTCAATAAACATATTGGTTCTGCTTTTCTGGCTGACTGTTGCAGATAGCCCTGAGGCTAATTGTATTTGATGTTAATTCTATTCTCCTGTGAGGGGTTGTGAACAAGGAAGGAGTCAGCACTCAGGTAATTTCCTGTAAACTTGCTTCCCACCTTAATTTATAAATAAAGGCTAGAGCCAGTGATTGGGCAGAGAAAGAGGGGAAGGTGGCGCTGAAGGTTTTGGGAGAGAAAGAGGTGGGGGGGCGGACAACAGAGACAGAGGAGGAAGAAGGAAAGTGGAGCAGAAGCACCTGGCTTGGCTCAAGTTCTAAGGGGCCTCTTATATGGGGAATATAGAATTTAGTAAGTGATAACTCAGGATTATCTCCTGGAGATGGATTAACCTCATGGAGGTCAGGAAGTGACCCAGCTATTGTGCTGATTAAGATATTTTAATATACAAAGGCTCTGTGTGACTTTCATTTGAGAACATTAAGTATTGAGGCAGGTGGTGAACCTGCTGCAGGGTCTTTTATTAAAATTTAATTCGGCAGGTGGTTCAGACTCTGAGAGCCCCAAGGATCTAGGTTAGTTGACACTGTTGGTCTTCCTGTGAAGTTCCTATCCCCTTAGGGGCCCACAACACCTGATCACAATAGTTCATATACACTATTCTAATGAAGTCTGTGATTCTTTTGCACAACATTGACTATTGTCTAAGTGCAATGCCACTCCAATGGCAGGGGAACATAAAAGTGGGCAGGAACACGAGAGTACTGTCAAGAATGAAGAATTTAACAAGAGAGCAAACAGTCCTATTTTAGATGAAGTAAAACACTGAGTTCAGTGTAAAGTAAACCTGGTGTATTTTTGTTCTATAATTTACTGTGTTTGGTTCTTTGGTGCTTTGTTTTGTTTTGTTTTGTTTTGTTTTGTTTTTCTTGTTTAATTTTAGAAGGCACCAAAATGTACAGCTTACACTTGAATTTTGTTAGCTTACAACCTATTTGAATCTGCGTTCATTTATTTATCATTGCAATATAAATTTTCAGGTATAATACTGATAGGATGATTCTGAGAAAAAAAAACATAATTAAAATGAAAATGTTTAGTAGTGGAGCAATACTTATTTTAATTTACTAGAGAATTTTAATTCAATGCATTTTTAAAAATCACCCAAATTGAATTTTTCAAATATAGTTTCAATAGTTTCAACACACACACACGTATGTATGTTTGTCCATTAATATGATCCATGTTGTGAGAAGTTTTCTGAATATTTAACCATCCTTACATCTGTGGGATTAACTATGATTGATTTATTTATTCTCTTGGATATAATCTACCAGAAAGACATTTTATTTTAAATTTATGTGTCGGAAATTTTAATCTTCATGAACAGGCCCAATTGTGAAAGAAATATCACCATATGCTATCTTCTAGGTTGGGAGGAAATTCAATGCCAGTTATTCTTGAGTCTCTTTCCTATTCCTAAGGATACGATACAATTTCTAGAGTCTTAGGAAATTCTACCCCATTGCTTGTAACCTCTTATCTGCAGTGTCTGTAGTTCTCACAAGAGGCCAAGAGACACTCCTCAGTCCCAGCTGTCCATGCTGCCATTTTTCTTGAAAGTTTTGGTGTTTCTTAGACCATCCCAGAGCAAATGGCTCAGGTCCCTGATGTTTTAGATGGTTGTACTCTCTCCTGTGTCACCAGTATGGAGAAAATTCTGCATTTTTACCTTTCAAGTGGGAGCTGACTTCACTATAAAAACACTTCATTTAATCTTTTCAATGACATTTGTATAAGAGAAGGGCAATTGGACTCAACAGATTCTCATGGCAGTGAGTTACAGACTCTAACAGTTTAGGGCAGAGTGTGGAAGTATAGATAGAGAACTGTATGCTAATCTAATAACATGAAGCATGACAGTCCATGCTTTGTAAGTGTTTAAGCAGCATATAACTCTTAGCGAGGGGTTCTTGTGAAGCCATAAGAGCTTCATGTCCTTTAAGAAAATAGCCCCTCTATGAGTAATTCCTTTTCTTCAACAGTTATTGCTCTATTCAAATTTTCTACTTCATCTGAAATCTTCTTTGGGGATGTTGATTTTTCTAGGTAAAAATAGTCCTTTCACTGAGTTTATTGAGTGTGGCAGATAGAACCATAAGGCTACTGTAATTTAAAAAATAAATCTTACCTGTTCCAGGCACTGCATAAATTTTCTTACTTTTAAGTTTTAATAATTTCAATTTTTCCTTGATTGTGTTGATTGTATGTTGTGTAGTCATTTCCTGGAAGATTAGGTATTGACTTTGTTTACTATTCTTCTTCAATTTGTTTTTTTACCTTTAAATTTATTTATTAACATGTTTGGTTTTTTTTTTTTAGTTATCTGGCTTTTTCTTGTTCGAACTCCTTTCAATTATTTATTTGTTCAATGATACATGTTGAACTGTTGTGCACACTGTCTCTAGTATTGGTGACACTTTATATTTGATGTAATTTATTATTGAAATTAAGTGATCAGGGAATAGTTTTGTTTTCATTGACTAAAGGTTTTCCTGGTATTGGCGTGTTGTGAGATTCAAATAGGTCCTTGGACATTTCAGCTTTGATGGATTTTCATTAATGAATTCATGATTTTAATATTAATATTAGCCATAATACTCTGGAAACCAGGACCAAGGGAGCTGAATAATCCATGCTCCAGCTAAAGAAGTTAGGAGAATTCAGGCCAACTCTTCTCCATAATTTTGTTGCTGTCCATTAATCATTGAGTTGGAAGAAGCCCAATCTAACTGGAAAAAACCCATCTCTTAATATTCTATTAGTTTTCATGTTTACTTCTCTCAGAAATACACTCTTTGACAGCTCTAGAAATAATACTTAATAAATCTGATTATCCCATAGCTCAGTCAAGTTGATATATAGGATTATCCAATATAAGATCACCTTTTCTCAACTTAGCACTCTTACATATTTTCTCAGGCAGTATTTACTGTCTAATAAGGAAAATATTATGTTTTTAAAGTTTTACTAAATTGAAATAAATATTCCAGATGAGAAATTAGTCTTAAAGTGGTATTTAGTCTTTATTTTTACATTCTGTAATTTAAATACTATGACTTAAAATTAAAAGCACTTAAATAATTTATTTATCTCATTCTACATGTTATTAGAATAAGACGACATAGAAGTGTCTGTTTATCCATAATCTCATGGCAAGAATCACAATGGATGTAACATAGAATCAGCTTTGAGGTCTATCAACAGATGAATGGATCAAGCAAATGTGGTATTTATAGAAAAAGTAATTTCTTCAGCCACAGAAAGAAATAAAATATCATTCAACTTATATAGTTATAAGGTATGTATTAGAATTGCAGATCCCATTGTCCTTCCTCTTTTATAAAATCAGAAGCATAAGGATGAATATCGCTTCTAATGAAAGAAGATGTTTCTAGAAAAAGCATGGGGCTCTATCTTGTAGAATTAGTTAAGTTAGCAACTTATTATACATGAATTTAAGTATACCAAACTTTTGTCTTCTATTATGGCATATGTGACTATTCTTTTTAGAATTTGTTTGCTGATGATCTTATCAAGAAGGGTCCAGCTGGTAGATATAAGAACTACAAATAGCCTCCAATGGCAGCCAGGGAAATACAGAAGACTTGTGTGTAGCTTCAATGCACACTATGGCCTTTCCAGGGAGTTGCTAGACTACCGACCCATTCCCAGCTCCCTTTTGTTCCACTGCCAACACTGAACAGGCTTCTCTTTCCTACCTGTCTTTGCTTTAGGATCAACTGCTCCATCAGCCTTCTCCTAATACCCTTGCTCCGGGAGAGGTCGAGTTACCAGCATGACCTTGTTGTTGGGCACAGATACCTCCCTCCTGGTTTGGTGTGCCTTACCAAACTACCATCTCTGTCTCTCATTCTGTCCTAAAGTCAGTGGCTTGTCCAATCAGCCCCTGAGAAACACCTCTGGCAACCCGTCAGCGGAGCCGCAGGCCCTGGCTGCCCCGAGATCATACATGATTGCTGTGTGCTTCTTGTTCCAAAGCCTGGCAGAAAAATCCTGTCTCTCTTTCCTTCCATCTATCTTTTCCTCCTGGGACCCGGAAGATCCACATGTACCTTTCACCCAGCAACTGGCTTCTGGCCTTCTTTATTGACAAAATCAAGAACCAATTAGGGAACTAGACCTTAATATCAGCACCTCCCTTACAGACTTGAAACCCTGATGCAATAATTGAGTCTGCCTCTCCTCTTGGTGTTTGATAGCAGTAAACAACCACTCTTTCCCCTAAACTATATAGTTATGTATTTAGACGGATATATATTTTTCTTTATGTAAAATCCATTTAAAAGTACAGGCTTATTTTATTAATTTCTTCTATTTATGTTAGATATCTGAACCATAGCATCAAAGGTAAAGAATGTTTTCAGCAACTTTTCTTCTCGATATTTGCATTTGTTTGTTTTTATTGTTTTATTTAAAACAATAAAACTAACTAACTGCAAGAAAATGTGTTGAATAAATCAAAGAGGTCCTTTAGTAAAATTTCATTTTTCCCAGTTGGCTAAATCATATAATTATTGATGGTGAGACAACATTTTGAAGATTTGCTGTTTCCATAAAATTTTTATATAATAAATAAATACACACACACACACACACACAGGCTAGAGATGAAACTATTTATACCAATTATTTTTTCTAAGATATCACTACAGAGATACAAAGCGATCCTCCACATCGATATTACTATTATTTTTCTTAATGAAAGTTAAAAGAAAGTAAAACCTGTAGTGTGAGATCAAGCGGAAATACAAATCAAAGAGGTGCCCTTCAATCAAGCATCTGGGAACCCTTCTACGACCACAGAACTCTTGTTAATGTTCTTGCTTTGCTATTACTTTTTTCAAAACATTCTTTCCTAAATTGTTAATTTTATTTCTGTCATTCCATTCAATATCTTACCTTCAATGCTCATCAAACAGGCATATGAAAAATTATTTCTTGGTGTGTTTGTTCATTCATGCAGGTGTGCGTGTTCATGTGTGTGGAGGCCAGAGATGGAGATTGGGTGTCTTCCTCAATCACTCTTTGCCTTGGGTTTTCAGATACTTTAATTTAATTTGAAATATGTGTGACCCTCATCTACATATGAGTACATAACTGCAGGGGCACACAAAAGCCAGAAGTGAGTATCAGATGTCCCTGAACTGGAATTATAGGAAACTTACAAATGGGTACTTGGAGTCTAACCAGGATCCCACGTGATAGCAGTAGGCACCCTTAACTGCCAAGTTATGTCACTAGCTCAACTCCATCTCACTTTTAAAGAAAATATTTCTTACTGAATCTGGATCCCATTGATGGCAGAGCCTTGCTGATCTTCACTACAGATTCTCCTTTCATCCTCATTGACTGCTGCTGGAGTTACAGACACACAGTGTCTTGCCTGAGTTTGTGTGTGTGTGTGCGTGTGTTGGGAAAATGGACACAGTCTTCATCCTTCAGTGTCAAAACACTTTACTTAATAAGGCATTTCCTCAGCTACCTCATCTTGTACTGCCTCCAAACCAAGCATTTAAATATCGCTTTTCTCTTCTCTTGTACCTGCTCTCTGTTCTGGAATTCTTACTTTGATAGAGAGCAGTATTTGGTTTCTTAGTTGTTTATGCGCTAGGTTTATATCTAGTTTGAGGAACAAGCAGGAAATGGGAAGAGAAGAGAGGGGGAAGAAAAATAGTAAGTATGTAGGTAGGTATGTAGATGAATGATACATAGATGGATAAATAGGTAAATGATAGATGATAAGGAGGGGAGTATAGTACTATTCTTTTCAATGGTCCATGTGCCAATCAAAGGGCTGGATCATCACCTTTAACTGGAGTCAGTTTTTGTAGATTTAGTGAGGCTTATGTAGTATCCTGCTCATTGGGCCCAGGATTTAATCATGGCTTTTCTATTATTGCCAGCATGTGACTGCTTCTTGGTCCCTATTGGTTTTCTTATCTCTGCCCACATTTTGCAAATTGCCCTTTCACTAAACCACAGCTAAGTCTCATTTAAGTGGACCATATGCTTTTCCTTAGGATACTGAAAAGTGTAAGGCATTTACACAAGAGCAAATTTATTTTCTATAAAGAGAAAATAAGAAAACACCACTGCACCACCTAGCAAGCTCCTGAATGCTTTCCATACATTGTGCTCTCTGGCTCCTTCAATTCTTATGCCCATCTGTAGCCTTATTGTGAAAAAAACAAACAAACAAACAAACAAAAAAAACGGAGAAGTAAATGCTGTGGCAATGTGCCTTTTGCCTTCTGGCTCTTAGCTGATACCAGCTCTTCACTGAATTTCCCCAGGTAAAGGTTACTGAAGTTCATGGCTTTAGTCTCGGGGGCAGATCAGGAGAAGAACATTCATTGGATCTCAAGAGACAAATGAATCACAGCCTATACAACCCATAGATACTATATTTCAATACTTGAGAGTAGCATTGTTTTTCTAGATCTGGAGTGTCTAACACAGAACATGTAAGCAGCATATGACCCAGGATAACTATGCATGTTTACTGAGGCAATATTATAAACTTAAAAGATTATGACTCTTCTCTTTCTTTCTCTGTTAACTTGATTGCAGAATCCCTAAGCATGAGCTTTCTAGATGACAAGTCTTATCACAATATTACACAAAGTAAACATACATATAGAATTATATTCTCTTTATTTGTTTGATTTGAGGGCATTATACTAAAGAAATCTATAAAATTCTCTGGGTATTAAGGATTGTGAAAAAAAAAAAGACAAAAAGCTGTATTGGAAAACAAAAAGCAACAAGAAGTCTGTCATCTCTCCAACAAAAAATTTTCTTTTAAAGTTAACAGTCCAATATAGAGAGAATATCTTATGTCTGTAAGGATGTGAGACCTGTCAATAATAAGTCTGATAGTCTATGGCTTAGGCAGGAAATAGGAGGTGGGACATCCCAGTGGGGAGAGAATTCTGAGATAGAGTCAGGCATGGGGAGATCTGACATGGCAGATATGAGGATGCACAGGTAACCAGCCACATGGCAAAATGTAGGGTAAAATAGTTGGGTTCTTTAAGTTATGATTTAGTCAGAGAAGTGCCTAGCCATATGACCAAGGTATTTGTAAATGTATTTTGAGTCTGTGTCTTATTTCTGGGAACATGGAACTAGGAGGCAGAAGCAGGCCTAACTTCAACACTCAGCTTCTTTTATAAAAGCTAATTATGCAGCTATGTGCTTAATTAATAGTAAAACATTAAAGTCATTTTCTGATGGTGAGGTTACTAAGCAATGTCTAGAAGATACAATATGCCATAAATAAAAGGAAGATATTTCTGCAATTGATTTGCCACATCAAGCCACAGCTAACCAAATTTAAGAAATTGTAAAATCTATGAAAAGTGATTTGTGACTATAGCTGCTGTTTCAATTTGCTTGTTTCATTAATGAATGACAATACTGCTGGTACAAACTGGGCTCATTTGGCTGTTTGCTCTATGTGTTGACACTTATTAGTCATTTGTTTTTATTTTCTCTTTTGATAACTTTGTTTCATGGACCCACTTGTTTAAAAGTTTTGTGTGTATTGTATTTAATATTTTTGCAGTTCTTTTTCAGTTATGTGTATTAGCCCCATTTCTGACAAGATCTGGTAAAGATTTGTCCTTATGCTGTGGCTAGCTTTTCTATTGACAGTTTCCTTTGCTGTGAAGAACTTTTCAAATTTCATTTGGTCTCTTTCATTGAATAATGGAGCATGTTCCTGTGCTATTGGAGCTCTCTTCAGAGTTCTTAAAGTCAACCTCTCCATTGAAGTATATTCCCTCCATGGTTGCATTGAGCATGTCAGCATTCTAGCTAAGTAGGTTAAAATGTCATCTTGGTTCTTCAAGGGAAACCTCAACTGATTAATATAGTATATTAATATAACATAACAACTTTCCAATGGGACTGAAATTACAAGTTCAATTTACATTAAACAAAATTATTAACACTTGGCTAACCACAGTTCTGTGAAGAACAATAAACAAGCAGCCTTGACTTTGATAAAAAATGTCAAGATATCCTAAAACAAAAAAAGAAAAAAAAAGAAATATATTTGTTATTTCAGTTGAAGTCTGCATTGATATGGTACCCAGCAATTTTCAAATAGAGTGCATGGAGCTACAATCTGACATTTACCTTAAAGAAAAATCTGATAATGTCTTCTTGAACTTTTATATCACGCACCATCTTTATAACGTCAAATATCTCTTGCTTCATAATCATGCTGTATTCATGTTATTATTTTCTGCATATCCTAAATTTGTGAGCAACTATTCTCAAGAATGAAGCCCAGTAAGTGTAAATCGAAGCAAGATCTGATGTGTACCTTGGGAACTCTTTGAGAATCAGTTACTTCTGAGGCCTCAAATACTGAAACATTAGTATAGCCAATTAGTTTTATATTGACATCTCTTATTTTTAGAATAAAGATATAGAAATAAATTAGTGAAGTTGAAATAATAATATTTCTTCATTTTCTGTATTCATGATGGGCCTGTGCATTTTGGTCGGTACTCACTAATGGTCATATTGTACCTACCCTCATGAAATGTGATACCATGGCTAGAAAAGAAATTAGAATGTTGTATTCAGCAGGACATTTTTTTCTACATTGGAGTTTATGGAGGATACCTTTTGAGACCAGTATATAACACATAATTATCTACACCCCAAGCATCTTGTCAGTAATCCCCCTACTTATTTTTAGTCACTGCTAGTGACTCTCAGCAAACCCATTCCTGAGACTGTTAGAAATTCTTCCCAATTAAAAACATTTCCTTAATTATCGTTTTTGAAGACTTCTAGATGTCCTCATAATGCAGCAGCATTTACTTCCAGCTGGTATGGCTTATTGTACTAATCCATCCATAACGATAGCTTGATGTTTACTTCCTCTGCTAATGGGTTATAGAGAAGTTCCCATGGGGATACTGGTTAGAAATTGAGGAAAATACAAGGAAGGCCTAAAAATTCTCCAGAGGTGTGCTCTGATCTGATTTTCATATCATTTACTTGATTTGGAGCCTTCCTCAAGTCAGAAGATATGGTATTTTCATGTGTCC
This sequence comes from Mus caroli, assembly GCF_978045245.1. NCBI lineage: Eukaryota > Metazoa > Chordata > Mammalia > Rodentia > Muridae > Mus > Mus caroli. The sequence goes on along the minus strand of NW_028227259.1, from coordinate 50,425,936 downwards.
CTTTATATTCTACTAAAATATTTTGCAAGCAGCTTTACAGAGGCATATTTGATATAAAATATATTATCAGCAAACCATAAAGCATGATATATACATATATATGTATATATATATGCATATATATATAGTCATATATAGCTTTTAGCCCCATTCCTGATGATGTTAAGATTTTTTCATGCTGGGAACTGTTTTTTTTTTCTTTCTATTGTTAGCAACCTTCCTTTGTTGTGCAAACATTTTAGATTTAATCTAGTCTCATTTGTTGTATCTTGAAGCAAGTTCTGGTGTTAATTGAGTTCTATTCAGAAAGTTTTTACTAAACCTGTCTGTTGAAGTACATACCCCTATGTTTGTACTGAGCACTCTCAGAATTTCAGTTAAGCATTCATTAAGTGAGTTAATCATGGGTCTTCAAGTGGAAAACACACACACACACACACAATGTTTATGTGTGCAATGATCTCTCTCTGTCTCTCTGTCTCTGTTTCTTTGTTTGTGTGTGTGAGTCTCTGTGTGTGTGTGCATCTCTGATACAACCACCATAATCCGGAAAAAGAATGTATCCATCACTTCAAAACTTGCTTGTTCTATGTACTGCTGCTAATTGGATAATGGGGTTTTGTCTATATGTATAGATTAATTTCTATGTTTTCATATTTTAAATTAAAATTTTCAGGATATTGCTTTTGTGTATCATATTGCTTGCACAATATATAATTATTTTGCAATTCACCCATGTTTTCCTGTGTATCAGTGGCTTGTTCTTTTTATCATTGAGCAGTATTGCATTGCAAAGATCTATAATACTTCATTGCTTCATTTCTTTTGTTCATTCCATTTTGTTTATGCAAATTATTAGTGGTATTAATACTCATCATCATGATGTTATTGACACTGTCATCTATGATACCTTTGAACCTGTTACCTTATGTTGTAAACAATGTTGCAGATGTGACTAAGAGTCTTAGACATGGGACAATTATCCTGTTTTTTCCAACTGTGCCCAATCAGAGTAAAAGAGAATGCTGAAGTTAGGTAAAACTGTAACCAGTTCTCATAGATTTCTGGGTGGTCAGTTAGCATTTAAAAGTGCAAGTACAAAGTTAATTTTCGATGGAGATATATTGTTGGTAAGTAACTTATAAAAATGGAAGAATTCTGGACATTTGTGTTCCTTTTGATAAATTCCAGAAGCTCCTTCCATGTAACATCTTTATATCCTCAGACAAGTCCTTCTGATCACAAGACTCAAGTTAGATCACATTTGGCCCTGGAGCCCAGACACACTACAGGGTCTGTTTTCACTCATGCCCCAAGACACGCTGATGTTTTATAGATAAGCTGATATGTGATCAGACAATCATAATTAAGTATAGTAAAGTTGGCTTCAGTAATTTTAAAAGTTCCAATAAGTTTTACCTCTCTGAAAAGGGGAAGGGGTGAGATTTGATTCAAGTGAAGGCCCACACAGCTTTGGGGCTTTACAACTCTTGGCAGCAGTTGCAGAAGCTCCAAAACCATGGTGAGGATCAGATATGACCCAGAGACTGGGCTGCTTCAGACCAGAATCTGTATATATAGTAGGCAGCAGCCAGTGAAGGGACTCATCATTGGCCAAAACATTGAGAGTATAAGACTGAGAATCCTGCTCTAAATGGGCCCTCTTGACCAATACCAGTCTGCCAACTTTCCCCATCCCAAGGCTCAGTGATCATTTCAGAAGAAAAGTTAGATAGAAGGCAAGAGCAGAAAGATTGAAAAGAATGATAGGAAATGCTCACTTCTGAACATGACATGATTGTTGCACTTATGAATTCCAGCAGCTATGGCTACCTGCACAGAATCTGCATAAGATTCTGTGTTCTTCAGGCCCCCACCCCTTACTGGGAAACGCCAGACATCTGACTGCTGCTGGAGGAGGGATAGTCATTCTTCTTTAGAGTATAGTTGCTGGTAGATTTCTCATGCTCTCAGGAGGGGCTACTGCCCTGAGCCCACATGGAAAGCACTTATTGAGATGAATGGGAAATTTACACAAATGAGAAAAAAAGACATGAATTTGACTTTGGTAAGGTGATGTGTCCGGGGTCACATGGATGTGCTGGGTGGGAATAATCAGGTGTGGGATGAATATATTTCATTGTATTTGTTTATGAAATTTTTAAAGAATTGAAATGATTAAAAATATTTGGTTTATATTTCAGTAATTCTTCCCTTATATTTATATAAAATATTCTATTTTATTCTTATTTATATATATTTCCTCAATCTACCTATTTGATAAACTTAGACTTTTGAACTTCAAAGAGTTTATCTCTCTACATTAAGCCTAATATACCTTGATAAGGCATCAAATACTGGCTTTCTCTTATACATTCAGCACAAGGCCACCAATATCAAGGTCAGTGTGATGCTTTATGAGAGAAGAACAGGCTTAAGTTCTCAGTATAGATTATAAAGGAAAACAGAATAGTTGAATTTCTAACGTCACTTTTTCATATTTAGTTTTTCAGGATAGAATTAGGGTAAGGTTAACATTTTACATAACTGTGACAGAAACTGTGAAATCCATGAATGTGTGTTAAAACAGAGATCTGGGACCTCACATCTAGAATACCTAATGGTGTGTGGTTTATGGTATGTGTATATGTGTGTGTGTGTGTGTGTGTGTGTGTGTGTGTGTGTGAGAGAGAGAGAGAGAGAGAGAGAGAGAGAGAGAGAGAGAGAGAGAGAGAAAGGTGGCACTCAAAAATTCCCATTTCTAATAAGCTTTGGAGTAAAAAGTATGCCATTGATCAAGAGCCACACTTTGAGGAACACTTCAAATGACAGAGGTGGTATTTTTCTCTAGTAAAAAGATAGCACATACAAAAGCATTGATATAGGCAGAGATGCCTGGTTTTTTGTTTTGTTTTGTTTGTTTCAAAAGTCAATTCCTTAAGATTCTTCTGATTTTTCCATCAAACACAAATATGAGTTTTTGGCCATGTCAGGATTGGTGTTTAACCCTTACTGTATCTCTTCAGATCATTTGATGGTCAGTTACCTCTGCGCCTCTCCAGGGATGAGCAATCGCTTTGAGTAGGCTGTCTTGACAGTACGTTTCAGAGGTTTTTTGTGTAATCCTACAAGAAGTACTCACACACACTCCACAGGATAAGAAAATCTTCTTATTAGGCTCATTCTTTCATAGATGCAAGTCAAGATTCAAGCTATACTCTGATATGCACAAATGCCTATGAATAGTGGTTAAGATTGTGTTTAAAGTCTCTGCTAATCAGCATTAGTTCAGAGTCTGTAACTAATTCTGCTTCTGAAGTCTCTTTTCATGCCTATCCTGGTAAATGGTTGAAGATCACATTATGAAAGACTTGAGAATGAATGGTTATCAATACATATATTGCAAATCATTTCTCAAAGGAAGTCCTTAAGTCTTGGTGAAAGAACTCTGACCTTCATATTGTTTTCCTGAATCCGAAGCTATTGGTTTTCAATTTGCTAATGGGAATGGGATTTGTAGGTTAAGGCTACAACTTTTTGTACTTTTAAGTCATATTCTAGTAGGCTGCACAGCTATTTCATTCTAAGGGGTTAGAGGTTAGTAAGCCACGGACACAGGTTAATGTCAGTCAGAGTGATGATTGCTGGTTCTCCACATTCCTTACTAACATGACTTCAAGCATCCCCTGTCTTATATCAAAGCCTCTTTACTGACACACCATTTTTCCTTGTAAATTATGGAGACCATTCTATTATTCTATCAGACATGTTTCGTTTGTAAAACAAATAAATACTTCTGGGAATTTCAGAGATGTTTTGGTAAAGGTCTTAGAGACCCTTTCCTGGTAGCCATAAAGAAGCTGATAAAGAAATACATGGTACATCTACGTTAATACTCTCATCTTCTAAAAATTTTCTGATTCATTCTTCAATCACAGTCATTTCCAGGTTTGGCTGCCCCATAGAGTCACCTAGGCAGCTTCAAAAACCAGTGCCCAAATGTCTCTTGGGATAACCGTCTCATACACTCCCCCAAAGTGGGTCTTATACAGAAATGCTATTCAATGTTTCCTTGATGATTCTGATGTCCAGCAACAGTTGTCAATCACACTGCTACATCACGCCAACAACAGGACATCCTTAAGCTCAGAATCTCATTATATTTGCTTTTACATATGAACTCCATTCCTCAGGTACTTAAAGACATCCATCACTTTTCAGATCTCAAGTGAGGACAATTAGAACTTGGAGGTTCAAAATTCTTACCCTCTGCTCTGTACGGTCAAGTGTTTTAAGGTCATATTCTTTTCCTATGAGTACCTTTATTTTGGCCTGAGCTAGCTGAGGTTTTTCAGTTAGTTTGGCTTAACAGCAGTGCAATTACCTTTTAGGCCTTGGACTTGATTTTTCTCATTCATATCTGCTCCATGGCTACTGGGGATAAAGAACCCTTTTAAAGCGTGCGTAGAAGCTTCCTGATTTTTCATTCATGTTCTGAAGCAGGCCTTCATTTTCCCCCCTTCCTGCTACAGTCTTTATAATAGCCATTGTTGCCATAGTGACTAAGTGCCACAGCCACTTGATCTTCCAACGCCTTCATTGCATCTGCACTTTATCTTATGCCACCACCCGTGATTATTATACCAATCAGGATGTCACAACATGTCAGAGATTATCAGTGTCCCATTTCCCAAAGCAAAAATGCTGCATGTGAGTGTCTTAAATATGGAAGCTGCCCAACACCCGAACCTATTTTAAGGATGTTTCTCGGGACCACTTTTTGTCAATTACCAAATCACTTAAGATCCTGACAGGAAACAGAAGGTACACTCAAATGGCCCAATTAAGGAACATTTAATAACGAAACTATTTAAAGAGGTGTGAATGGGGATAAGGGAACCCTAAAAGAGGTGGTAAATCACCATGCTGCTAGAAAAGGCTTGGGGTTTTATCCTTCCTCAGCATGAACTTTAGTCTACTTTATTTTTTTCTGCTGCATCTCAGGGGATAGAGCCAACCCTAACTAACCTGACTGGAAGTAAGAATGGTGATTTGCTCTTACTGCTTATAAGGATTAGTCTCATTTGGACATACAGAAATGGGAAGAAAGATCAAAGGTGGTCACATATGAAGAAAGCAGCAGCAGATCCTGACAGATGAATCTTGCAATTTTGGTAACCTCATTTGGAGGACTTTAGGGCTTGGGAGAGCCAATGTTCTGGAAAACATATGAAAAAAAAATTATCACCTACTTAAATCCAACCTGATTGTGGCAAAAAATTAATTAATAAGAAAACTAAAAGTAATCTTATTACATCCTCTCTTCTAATTCACCTCTGTGTCATTAAAAGCTTAAAATTTTTTAATTTTGAGAATTTGATGTGTGAGTTATTTATTTCTGTCTTTCTTCAACTCCTCCTGTACCTACCCTTTTTCTCAAATTCATTATCTCCTTAATTGTTAATTGTTAATGCTACACACATACACACACACACACATACACACACACACACACACACAAACAAACACACACACACAGATAGATAGATAGATAGATAGATAGATAGATAGATAGATAGATAGATAGAGAGAGAGAGACAGAGATAGACAGAGACAGACAGAGGCAGACAGAGACAGAGACAGACAGAGACAGACAGACAGACAGAGACAGAGAGACAGAGACAGAGACAGAAAGAACAGTTACCTTCTGAGTCATCTCCTTAGCCCAGAGTATTTCTTCTTCCTGCTGTTAAATGGAGGCTGCTGTTTGACAAAAAGGTTTTTTTGTTTTGTTTTGTTTTGTTTTTGTTTTTGTTTTCCTGTGCTCCTTGATCTCAGGTTTCAGATTTTGACTGAGACTCAAGGATCTTAAAGAAAGTCATATTATTCTTTCTTCTTGTTCCTTTTCTTTTGGCCTAAGGGTTTGTGGTGTTGTTCTACTATGATCTCTGCATAGAGTAACTATTGTTTAAAAGCTTTTTGAAGGCTACAGCTGAAGATCAGTTTGGAAACTGCTTACTTAGCATATATAAAGATACAGTTTCAATCAGAAATACTATATAAAACAGATAGTGACATATGTCAATTGTTCTACAGTGGAGGATTACAAATTCAAGGTCATCCTCAATAATACAGCAAATTTGAGGCAGCCTGTGCTACAAAATATTCTCTCTCTCTCTCTCTCTCTCTCTCTCTCTCTCTCTCTCTCATAAACACACACACACACACACACACACACACACCACTCAACCCCCCCCCCCCGAAAAAAATCATGGAATCCCTTTTTATTTTGACAAACTACTCATGAGCATAAGGCTTGGCTCAGAGTGAGTTTGAAACTCAGTGACACTCCATTGGAAAAAAAACTGGCTTTCCCTTCCCCAACTCATAGCAGTTATGAATGGCTTCTTGGCTAGGGATGATTGTGCCCACTTTCCATTCTCTGCGCTGGGATTCTGCATGCTGTCATAATCTCTATGAATTCATATTGCATTAGCCCAGTTTTATCTGGATGATGCTGTTTCCATGGTTTCATCCACAACCTCTGGCTTTTAAATTCTTCTGGTACCTCTTCCACAGAGATCTCTGAGTTTTAAAGGGAGGGTTTTGATCAAGACATCCCGTTTAGCCGGGCGTGGTGGCGCACGCCTTTAATCCCAGCACTCGGGAGGCAGAGGCAGGCGGATTTCTGAGTTCGAGGCCAGCCTGGTCTACAAAGTGAGTTCCAGGACAGCCAGAGCTATACAGAGAAACACTGTCTCGAAAAACAAAAAACAAACAAACAAACAAACAAAAAGACATCCCGTTTAGGGTGGAGTGCTTCAAAGTCTTTCACTCTGCACACTGTCCAGTTGTGGATCTCTGTGTTAACTGCCATCTCCTGCAAGAAAATGCTTCTCTGGTAAGGGGTGAGCAATTCTTCGTTACATGAGGTTAGCAAAATGTCTAGGAGTTATGTTGTTATGCTCTTTAGCAGAATAATAGTAGTGTTTTCCCCCTGGTGCTCATAAGTTATCCAATCTCAGGTTCTTGGTCACTTTAGCAGTGTCAGATATAGGTTCCATGTGACAGAGTGGGCCTTAAGTTCATTTAAAGAGTTCTTGGTTACTCCAGTGATTTGGACCACCATTGTACAAGTCTACTTTGCATACAGGCCATTGTTGTTAATCCCAGGTTTTACGTCTGAGTCGTGTGGATGATTACACTTCTACTCTAGTACTATGCAAGGTACTGTTCAGCACCACCAATACTTGTCAGTAGGGGGTGAAACCTTTACTTGAAAAATAGCTCTATTTCTCTATTTTTGATAATGTAAGTAAATTGCATCTTCAACAAATATGGCCTTGTTATGGAGAAAACCAGTCTGGGATGTTATGGATTAAAGTGAATCTTTTAGGCTAAAAACTCAACAAGATGGTTTTGAGTTTTTATTTTAAATTTTGAAGTGATTCTGTTGAAATTAGATTTAAGTGTATTAGAATGGATTTAAATACTTTTTTAATTACTGTTATTGAATAACATCTGGTTTTGTATTAATTTTATATACTCATTTATTAGTTATAACAGGTTTTGTGTGGATTTTCAAATAATTTTAAAATAGATCTCCAAGTAGAGGTATTTTTTACATCTTTTTACTTTTTTCTTGCTTCAGAAACACAGGGATTTTATTGTTGTTTGTGAAGAAAAAAAATATCAAATAATTTGTTGTTGAGATTTAAGTATCAATAAAGACATTAGATAATGCTCACAGAAGCATCCAGGACCCAGCCATGGTCAATGGTAATAATTCCCTATGTTCATGGTGATCTGCACGCTGTATAACTACTTTTGAAGCCTACCACAGCATCCTCCAGGAGCAAAACATTTTGTCTGAGGTATCTTCTCAAACTTCTCTACATATTCCATATTTTATCTTCTTTACAATCAATTTAAAGTGTATATGAATGACGGAGTATGATTTGTTTAAAATAATATTTTTATTCTTTGAAAAATTCACACACTTATACAATATATACTTGCCATAATCATGCAACACTAGTTGCCTGCAACTCCTCTGGTGTCCTCTACCCCATGTCCTTCCGAACTCCATGTCCTCATCATTTTTGTTAGTGATAACTCTGGGTCCTTTTAATGCTGCACACGAGTGAGTGGTAATCTATTGCAGCATGAGGAACCTACTAGAAACCATGTTCCCAATGGACACTGGCTCTTCCTTTCTCAGAAGATATCAATTATCAATAGTTCCTCTGATGTGGGTAGGTCTTGAGGGTTGTTCCTTTGTCCATTCTGGAACTTTGCCAACTTTGCCTTGATCTTAAGCACATCTTTTCCAGGTATCCTCTGGGTCAAGATGTCCAACAGTTACATTGTATCCATAAAACAGCATTTCACAGCTCACCAGCTACTGGCTCCTTTGCTGTTTTCTGCACTTTCACCTGTACAGTTCTGTGATCCCTACTTAATGGGCAGTGGATATAGATGCGCCATCTACAGCTGGGCACTTGAAGTTATTTATACCTGGCACTTTGACCAATTATGAGTTTCTGCATTAACCTCTACCCGCAGCAAAATACAGCTTTCTTGACCAAAGAAGAGAGCACCACAGATCTATGGATATAAACATAAATATTTAGAATGTTGTTTGACAGCAGAGCCATTTAGCAAAACATTAGGCGCTTCCCTTCTGGGCGTATGGTCTCCTTCATCATATGCTTCTTATTAGGTTTCAGTATTAGGCATGAAATTCCTTCTGTGTAACAGTCTTCAAGTTTTTATAGTTGAGTTCAAACTATGTAGTCAAAATAATACTAGTATTTTATATTGAATTTTTAGAGAGATATTCTTCACTCTTAATCTATTAAGGTTTTTTATATTTTAGGAAATTTTTAAGAGATGATATATATTGTAAAGTTTGACCTTGTTTTTAATTTTTATAAGAAATATTCTGCCTGCCAATTTGAATGTTCAGTCCACTTGTGTTTAATATGACTGATGAACTGGGGGCTACAAATTCACTCTTTTCGTTTGTTTCCATCTGCCATGTGCATTGTGCTCCTTTGGTTGTTGGCTTTATGTTAATTGTGTATTTTCTATAGTTCCATTGTATTTGTTGTCTTATTGGTTATTAATTTTGTTGCTTTCTTTTGGCATTTGCTTGTGATTTATAGTATACACATTTAACTCAGAGTTGTTAAATAGTAGATTTTTAGTTTGCTGCTAACTTCCAAGTGAGGTTTTGCTTGTCTCTTAGTGCTAGAAGCAACAGGCCCTTCTCTACAGCCTACTAGTAAAATTATCAATATTGTTGTTATGATGTAGCTTGTAGCTGAAACCCAATAGCAGTCCTAGTCACCATCTCAGCTGCTTCTGATCCTGTTATCATACATGCTATATCTGCATACGATATAAACCTCAGAATGTACTGATGTTCATTATGCTTTAAACAGTTACCTACCTTCAAAAGCTCCCTAATTATTATTAAAATTATTCTCTTCTGTGTGCAATCACATGTGTCTATCTCTGGTCTTACATGTCATCCCGTGTTGCTACCTGAAGAGCTGTGAGATTTCATAAGGTGTGTTCTCCCAGCTGTGAGTCTGTTTAGCTCCACCTGTCTGAGAAAGGCTCTCCCTTTTCCTCTTCTCTTTTCTTTCCTTTTTTTCTTCTCTTCTCTTCTTTTTTCTATTTATTTATTTATTTTTTCTTCTCTCATTTTTTTCCCCTACAGCTGCTGCAGCTAGATGTAATTTCCAGGCTATAATTGGTTTTCATTTCAGTGCTTTAAAACTTCTACTTCTTGAGTAGAATGTTGGACTTTCTTTTTTCTTTTTTTTAAAATTTTTAATATTTTTTATTACGTATTTTCTTCAATTACATTTCCAATGCTATCCCAAAAGTCCCCCATACCCTCCTCCCCCCCCACTTCCCTACCCACCCATTCCCATTTTTTTGGCCCTGGCATTCCCCTGTACTGGGGCATATAAAGTTTGTGTGTCCAATGGGCCTCTCTTTCCAGTGATGGCTGACTAGCCCATCTTTTGATACATATACAGCTAGAGTCAAGAGCTCCGGGGTACTGGTTAGTTCATAATGTTGTTCCACCTATAGGGTTGCAGATCCCTTTAGCTCCTTGGGTACTTTCTCTAGCTCCTCCATTGGGAGCCCTGTGATCCATTCACTAGCTGACTGTGAGCATCCACTTCTGTGTTTGCTAGGCCCCAGCATAGTCTCACAAGAGACAGCTATATCTGGGTCCTTTCAGCAAAATCTTTTTTTTTTTTTTTTTGGTTTTTTGGTTTTTTCGAGACAGGGTTTCTCTGTGTAGCCCTGGCTGTCCTGGAACTCACTTTGTAGACCAGGCTGGCCTTGAATCTTGCTAGTGTATGCAATGGTGTCAGCGTTTGGAAGCTGATTATGGGATGGATCTCTGGATATGGCAGTCTCTAGATGATCCATCCTTTCGTCACAGCCCCAAACTTTGTCTCTGTAACTCCTTCCATGGGTGTTTTGTTCCCAATTCTAAGAAGGGGCATAGTGTCCACACTTTGGTCTTCATTCTTCTTGAGTTTCATGCGTTTATGTTCTTCTCACTTGTATCTTTGTTCTTCTAGAAGCAACAGGCTGGTTCTCCACAGGATACTAGTAAATTATCAGTATTATTGTTGTTATCATGTAACTTATAGATTGTATCATATTTCTTCTGCTCCACAGAACAAAAATGCTCATATTTTTGTTTAAATTTTGAGAATTAGAAATTTTTCCTTTATCTACTTTATGTCCTTCTAATATCTTTGCTTAAATATAGGTTCAACTTCTCTAATTTGTATTTATAAATATTGATAAATAAAATACATTTATCACTATCATTAGTTTTACTTGTGCATTTTATTTTGTACTCTTTCTATTACATTTGTCTTAAATTCATTTCAATTTTTTCTTCTTAAACGACTTACCTAAAACTTAATTTCAATACATGCACATATATATAATTTAAAATATCATACTTCAGTCTTTAGACCAGTAATATTTCCATTAATGTGACTAATTATCTCGTGAATTTGACAAGAAAACATAACTTTTCATATTTTTGTTTACTATTTTCACATTTTTATTATCTTTGGTTGATTTTTGGGCAATTTATTGTTCTAAACCAGGGGCTGTATTTTCTCTCTCCTTAGCATATTTATTGCTATTTAAATTTCATCGACTTGAAGTTGATATTATTTTGGATATAGATATTTTAGCACTGCTATAATATTCTTATGCAGTTTCTTCTTTGGGAGTCATTTAAATTATCTGGATACAATTTATGTCTTCCAGGTTGTTGCTTTAACATTGAGTCCAGGCAACTATGTTACTGATCTCTATATACTGCATTTTTAGAATCATGTTTTTTCTGTCCTTGGGTACTATTCTGACTTAATTCCTTTGGGCTTTTTGTCGCCTATCCTCATAAGCATGTGACAATCAACACTTATTGAAGACTCAAGGGTGACCCTCTATACATCTCTAAATTGCTCACTGTGTGTAGGCATTTCCTCTTTATTAAAGGCATTTCCTCTTTATTATGTGCCCTGAAGAATTTCTTTCACATCCACATTGCCTGGAATTGTGTCTGAAATTCTGGTAGGCTGCTCAGTTCCTGCCTCATTGATAAGTAGCCAGGAAAGTCTAGGGTAAGATGGAACAATGACATGGTTGCCCTCAGTTTCTGGCTTCTTTTAGGGATCACTACATGATGGCTCATGAGTCTAAACTGATTGATGAGAGATTTGATTGTACTTAGTTGTTTCAGTTTGAGACAGAAGAGTAAGTCTGGATTCTGTTACCCCATCTTTGTTGAAAGCAGAAAAATGCTTCCTTGTTTTAATTGGATTTTGTCTTTTAACCAGTGCCTCTTTCAAAGAATTTAATGCAATATGTGGGAAAAAAAATCACCCAAGACCCTATACTGTGTTTTTTTCTATATTGTTTTAGTTATTTTAAAAAGCTTACGTAATTGTGTGTCATAGTTAATTCTTGTCAAGATGACATAAACCTACATATATATCTGGGAAGAGGAACCCTGAACTGTGGAATTGCTTCCAGGAGTTTGATCTGTCACTTTGTCTTTCCCAACTTCATGTCCTTGAGGAAAGGCCCAGCCCATTGTAGGTGGAGAGATGCCTGCCAGTTGAATCTGCCCTAGAAGAAAGTAGGGTGAGCAAGTCAGAGAGCAAAACAGTAGGCAGAGTTCCTCTCTGGTCTCTGCTTCAGTTCCTGCCTCCAGGTTCCTGCCTTGACTTCCCTTAATGACACACTACAAGCTGTAAGATGAAATAAGCCTTTTCCTCCCAAAGTTACTTTTGACTGTGATATTTATCACAGCAATCCAGAGCAAACTAGGACACTGGTCCACTTATAGAATTTGTTTGAATTGAGATTGTCTGGTGTTTACCCTCTATTTAGCCATTTGAGGAGGAAGACATGAATAGTCGAACATTTTTATCATCCCATGTTGAGGGAACATTTATCACAGTGGGTGTTAAACTCAAAATCCAGGCTAAAGTAGTCATTTTTCGGTTTTTGTACTATGAAGTGGTTTTTCAGCCCTAGTTACTAGGCTGTATTGTTTGTAAAAAAAATATAACTTTTGAGCAGGGCATTTTGCTACTGTATTAATTCTTGGTATACATGTGTGAGCATGGGACTGATTTTATACTACTATATTTTTACTTCATACTATAGATTCTCCTATCAAATGGTAGGATCAATCATTTCACTAAAGGTCCTGGTACTTGGTTGATCGGTGAGTGACATAAAGAAACCCCAATATGGTTGCAAGGTGTGTTCATTGATTTTTAAGGGAAAATATTTTTAAACCTTTTCAAGACAATGCATGTATCCTTCCTAATTTCTACATATGCACATTCTTATGGAGATGATTTACATTTATACTAAGTGAAATAGGATTTTCATTGATATATCTGCCTTATTAAGACAATATCATATGGAATAGTCAAGTTTTCTCCCCTTTAATTCCCATTCACCTACTGTAATGGTTTATATTTCTTATCAGCTCGACACTATATCCTTGACACTATATCACTATATACCATGAGCCAAGCTCACGGTAATGCCTGGGATGGACTAGTTGAGATGAGAAATCTAACCTTAACAGTGAGCTTTACTTTCTGCAGGCTGGAATTATGAGAGGAGGAAAATGGAGAGACTAGGCTGAGCATCACATGCATTTCCCTCTGCTTTGTCGTTAAGCACATTGTGTGACCAGATTCTTCAGGCTTCTGGCCCCACAACTCCCTTTCATTGTTGTCTGAACTGACAATCTGTAAGCCAAAACATCTCATTTCTTTTGTCAGATATTTTATCTCAGCAAGTAGATCAGTAACTGAGATCATATCCGCCAAATGAAATTCTGGTTCCTATCAACATGCATTCATTATCTTCATTGCCCACATCAAATGTAACCATGTACCGATATCAGAATTCTTAATTTGTATATCTCTTGGAAATAATTCTATTAACCAAAATAAAAGTTAATATATGATTACTTTGTCTTTGGTCTCTTACAGTTTCATTACAACTTACAACTTCCTTCTCTGTAGTAACACGATTTTATTCATTTACAATACAGTCACATTTTTCTTTTTTTTTTTTTTTAATATTTTTATTACATAATTTCCTCAATTACATTTCCAATACTATCCCAAAAGTCCCCTATAGCGCCCCCCACTTCCCTACCCACCCATTCCCATCCTTTTGGCCCTGGCATTCCCCTATATTGGGGCATATAAAGTTTGCAAGTCCAATGGGCCTCTCTTTCCATTGATGGCAGACTAGGCCATCTTTCGATACATATGCAGCTAGAGACAAGAGCTCCAGGGTTCCGGTTAGTACATCATGTTGTTCCAACAATAGGGTTGCAGATCCCTTTAGCTCCTTGGGTACTTTCTCTAGCTTCTCCATTGGGAGCCCTGTGATACATCCAATAGCTGACTGTGAACATCCACTCCTGTGTTTGCTAGGCCCCGGCATCGTCTCACAAGAGACAGCTATATTTGGGTCCTTTCAGCAAAATCTTGCTAGTGTATGCAATGGTGTCAGCGTTTAGAAGCTGATTATGGGACGGATCCCTGGATACAGCAGTCTCTAAATGGTCCATCCTTTCATCACAGCTACGAACTTTGTCTCTGTAGCTCCTTCCCTGGGTGTTTTGTTCCCAATTCTAAGAAGGTGCACAGTGTCCACACTTTGGTCTTCATTCTTCTTGAGTTTCATGCGTTTAGCAAATTGTATCTTATTTCTTGGGTATCCTAAGTTTTGGGCTAATATCCACTTATCAATGAATACATATTGTGTGAGTTCTTTTGTGATTGTGTTACTTCACTCAAGATGATGCCCTCCAGGTCCATCCATTTGGCTAGGAATTTCATAAATTCATTCTTTTTAATAGCTGAGTAGTACTCCATTGTGTAAATGTACCATAATTTCTGTATCCATTCCTCTGTTGAGGGACATCTGGGTTCTTTCCAGCTTCTGGCTATTATAAATAGGGCTGCTATGAACATAGTGGAGCATGTGTCCTTTTTACCGGTTGGGACATCTTCTGGATATATGCCCAGGAGAGGTATTGCTGGATCCTCCGGTAGTACTATGTCCAATTTTCTGAGGAACCGCCAGACTGATTTCCAGAGTGGTTGTACAAGCTTGCAATCCCACCAACAATGGAGGAGTGTTCCTCTTTCTCCACATCCTCGCCAGCATCTGCTGTCACCTGAATTTTTGATCTTAGCCATTCTGACTGGTGTGAGGTGGAATCTCAGGGTTGTTTTGATTTGCATTTCCCTGATGATTAAGGATGTTGAACATTTTTTCAGGTGCTTCTCTGCCATTCGGTATTCCTCAGGTGAGAATTCTTTGTTCAGTTCTGAGCCCCATTTTTTAATGGGGTTATTTGACTTTCTGGAGTCCACCTTCTTGAGTTCTTTATATATATTGGATATTAGTCCCTTATCTGATTTAGGATAGGTGAAGATCCTTTCCCAATCTGTTGGTGGTTTTTTTGTCTTATTGATGGTGTCTTTAGCCTTGCAGAAGCTTTGTAGTTTCATGAGGTCCCACTTGTCAATTCTCGATCTTACAGCACAAGCCATTACTGTTCTATTCAGGAATTTTTCCCCTGTGCCCATATCTTCAAGGCTTTTCCCCACTTTCTCCTCTATAAGTTTCAGTGTCTCTGGTTTTATGTGAAGTTCCTTGATCCACTTAGACTTGACCTTAGTACAAGGAGATAGGAATGGATCGATTCGCATTCTTCTACATGTTAACAACCAGTTGTGCCAGCACCATTTGTTGAAAATGCTGTCTTTCTTCCACTGGATGTTTTTAGCTCCCTTGTCGAAGATCAAGTGACCATAGGTGTGTGGGTTCATTTCTGGGTCTTCAATTCTATTCCATTGGTCTATTTGTCTGTCACTATACCAGTACCATGCAGTTTTTATCACAATTGCTCTGTAGTAGAGCTTTAGGTCCGGCATGGTGATTCCACCAGAGGTTCTTTTATCCTTGAGAAGAGTTTTTGCTATCCTAGGTTTTTTGTTATTCCAGATGAATTTGCAGATTGCACTTTCTAATTCGTTGAAGAATTGATTTGGAATTTTGATGGGGATTGCATTGAATCTGTAGATTGCTTTTGGCAAGATAGCCATTTTTACAATGTTGATCCTGCCAATCCATGAGCATGGGAGATCTTTCCATCTTCTGAGATCTTCTATAATTTCTTTCTTCAGAGACTTGAAGTTTTTATTATACAGATCTTTCACTTCCTTAGTTAGAGTCACGCCAAGATATTTTATATTATTTGTGACTATTGAGAAGGGTGTTGTTTCCCTAATTTCTTTCTCAGCCTGTTTATTCTTTGTGTAGAGAAAGGCCATTGATTTGTTTGAGTTAATTTTATATCCAGCTACTTCACCGAAGCTGTTTATCAGGCTTAGGAGTTCTCTGGTGGAATTTTTAGGGTCACTTATATATACTATCATATCATCTGCAAAAAGTGATATTTTGACTTCATCTTTTCCAATTTGTATCCCCTTGATCTCCTTTTGTTGTCGAATTGCTCTGGCTAGGACTTCAAGTACAATGTTGAATAGGTATGGAGAAAGTGGACAGCCTTGTCTAGTCCCTGATTTTAGAGGGATTGCTTCAAGCTTCTCACCATTTACTTTGATGTTGGCTACTGGTTTGCTGTAGATTGCTTTTATCATGTTTAGGTATGGGCCTTGAATTCCTGATCTTTCCAAGACTTTTATCATGAATGGGTGTTGGATCTTGTCAAATGCTTTTTCCGCATCTAAGGAGATGACCATGTGGTTTTTGTCTTTGAGTTTGTTTATATACTGGATTACGTTGATGGATTTCCGTATATTGAACCATCCCTGCATCCCTGGGATGAAACCTACTTGGTCAGGATGGATGATTGTTTTGATGTGTTCTTGGATTCGGTTAGCAAGAACTTTATTGAGGATTTTTGCATCAATATTCATAAAGGATATTGGTCTGAAGTTTTCTATCTTTGTTGGGTCTTTTTGTGGTTTAGGTATCAGAGTAATTGTGGCTTCATAGAATGAGTTGGGTAGAGTACCTTCTGTTTCTATTTTGTGGAATAGTTTGTGAAGAACTGGGATTAGATCTTCTTTGAAGGTCTGATAAAACTCTGCACTAAACCCATCTGGTCCTGGGCTTTTTTTAGTTGGGAGACTATTAATGACTGCTTCTATTTCTTTGGGGGATATAGGGCTGTTTAGATCATTAACCTGATCTTGATTCAACTTTGGTACCTGGTATCTGTCTAGGAACTTCTCCATTTCATCCAGGTTCTCCAGTTTTGTTGAGTATAGCCTTTGGTAGAAGGATCTGATGGTGTTTTGGATGTCTTCAGGATCTGTTGTTATGTCTCCTTTTTCATTTCTGATTTTGTTAATTAGGATGCTTTCCCTGTGCCCTCTAGTGAGTCTGGCTAAGGGTTTATCTATCTTGTTGATTTTCTCAAAGAACCAGCTCCTTGATTGGTTGATTCTTTGAATAGTTTTTCTTGTTTCCACTTGGTTGATTTCACCCCTGAGTTTGATTATTTCCTGCCGTCTACTCCTCTTGGGTGAATTTGCTTCCTTTTGTTCTAGTGCTTTTAGGTGTGTTGTCAAGCTGCTAATGTGTGCTCTCTCTAGTTTCCTTTTGGAGGCACTCAGAGCTATGAGTTTCCCTCTTAAAAATGCTTTCATTGCGTCCCATAAGTTTGGGTATGTTGTGGCTTCATTTTCATTGAACTCTAAAAAGTCCTTAATTTCTTTCTTTATTCCTTCCTTGATCAAGGTATCATTGAGAAGAGTGTTGTTCAGTTTCCACGTGAAGGTTGGCTTTCTATTATTTATTTTGTTATTGAAGATCAGCCTTAGTCCATGGTGATCTGATAGGATGCATGGGACAATTTCAATATTTTTATATCTGTTGAGGCCTGTTTTGTGACCATTTATGTGGTCAATTTTGGAGAAGGTACCATGAGATGCTGAGAAGAAGGTATATCCTTTTGTTTTAGGATAGAATGTTCTGTAGATATCTGCCAGATCCATTTGATTCATAATTTCTCTTAGTTTCACTGTGTCCCTGTTTAGTTTCTGTTTCCATGATCTGTCCATTGGTGAAAGTGGTGTGTTGAAGTCTCCCACTATTATTGTATGAGGTGCAATGTGTGCTTTGAGATTTACTAAAGTTTCTTTAATGAATGTGGCTGCCTTTGTATTTGGAGCATAGATATTCAGGATTGATAGTTCCTCTTGAAGGATTTTACCTTTGATGAGTATGAAGTGTCCCTCCCTGTCTTTTTTAATGACTTTGGGTTGGAAGTCAATCTTATCAGATATTAGAATGGCTACTCCAGCTTGTTTCTTCATGCCATTTGCTTGGAGAATTGTTTTCCAGCCTTTCATTCTGAGGTAGTGTCTATCCTTTTCTCTGAGATGAGTTTCCTGTAAGCAGCAAAATGTTGGGTCTTGTTTGTGTAGCCAGTTTGTTAGTCTATGTCTTTTTATCGGGGAGTTGAGTCCATTGATATTAAGAGATATTAAGGAAAAGAAGTTGGTGTTTCCTGTTATTTTTGATGTTAAAGTTGGCGTTTTGTTCTTGTGGCTGTCTTCTTTTAGGTTTGTTGAGGGATTACCTTCTTGTTGTTTCTAGGGCGTGGTTCCTGTCCTTGTATTGGTTTTTTTCTGTTATTATCCTTTGAAGGGCTGGATTCGTGGAGAGATAATGTGTGAATTTGGTTTTGTCGTGGAATACTTTGGTTTCTCCATCTATGTTAATTGAGAGTTTGGCTGGGTATAGCAGCCTGGGCTGGAATTTGTGTTCTTTTAGTGTCTGTATAACATCTGTCCAGGATCTTCTGGCTTTCATAGTCTCTGGTGAAAAGTCTGGTGTAATTCTGATAGGCTTGCCTTTATATGTTACTTGGCCTTTTTCTCTTACTGCTTTTAGTATTCTATCTTTATTTAGAGCATTTGTTGCTCTGATTATTATGTGTCGGGAGGTATTTCTTTTCTGGTCCAGTCTATTTGGAGTTCTGTAGGCTTCTTGTATGTTCATGGGCATCTCTTTCTTTAGATTTGGGAAGTTTTCTTCTATAATTTTGTTGAAGATGTTTGCTGGTCCTTTGAGTTGAAAATCTTCATTCTCATCCACTCCTATTATCCGTAGGTTTGGTCTTCTCATTATGTCCTGTATTTCTTGGATGTTTTGAGTTAGGATCTTTTTGCATTTTACATTTTCCTTGATTGTTGTGCCGATGTTCTCTATGGAATCTTCTGCACCTGAGATTCTCTCTTCCATCTCTTGTATTCTGTTGCTGATGCTCGTATCTATGGTTCCAGATTTCTTTCCTAGGGTTTCTATCTCCAGTGTTGCCTCATTTTGGGTTTTCTTTATTGTGTCTACTTCCCTTTTTAGGTCTAGTATGGTTTTGTTCATTTCCATCATCTGTTTGGATGTGTTTTCCTGTTTTTATGTAAGGACTTCTACCTGTTTGATTATGTTATCATGTTTTTCTTTAAGGATTTGTAACTCTTTAGCAGTGTTCTCCTGCAATTCTTTAAGGGATTTTTGTGCTTCCTCTTTATTGTCTTCTTCCTTTTTAGCAGTGTTCTCCTTCATTTCTTTAAGTGTGTTATTAACGTCCTTCTTGAAGTCCTCTATCATCATCAGGAGATATGCTTTTAAATCCGTGTCTAGCTTTTCCGGTGTGTTGGGGTGCCCTGGATTGGGTGAAGTGGGGGTGCTGGGTTCTGATGATGGTGAGTGGTCTTGGTTCCTGTTAGTAAGATTATTACGTTTACCTTTCGCCATCTGGTAATCTCTGGGGTTAGTTGTTATCGTTGTCACTATTTAAAGATTGGAGCAGAAGCTGTGTTCCACTCACCAGCAGTCTCTAAATCCTGCGGCGGGGGTCGTGGGTAGCTGAAGGTACCCTGGTGCTGGTCCAGCCGGAAGAGGCCTGTGGTCCTACTCAGGCCGTTTTTCTGCTTCCCTAACTAATGCAGTCTCTGGTCCCGCGTGCAATTGGATTGGAGCAGAAGCTGTGTTCCTCTCTCCAGAAGTCTTAAGATCCTGTGGTGGGTGTTGTGGGTAGCTGGTGAGTGTCAGCCGACCCTGCGACCCAGCTGCCCCGGTGCTTTTCTGACCGGAAGAGGGTTGTGGCCCTATGTAGGCCGGATTTCTCTCTCCCCAACCAGAGCAGTCTCAGGTCCTGCGTGATTGGACTGGAGCAGAAGCTGTGTTCCACTCACCAGCAGTCCCAAAATCCTGCGGCGGGGGTCGTGGGTAGCTGGCGGGTGTCAGGCAACCCTGCGCTCCCGCTACCCCGGCGCTGATCCGGCCGGATGAGGCCTGTGGCCCTACTCAGGCCGGTTTCTGCTTCCCTAACTAATGCAGTCTCAGGTCCCGCGCAATTGGATTGGAGCAGAAGCTGTGTTCCACTCACCAGCAGTCCCAAAATCCTGCGGCGGGGGGTCGTGGGTAGCTGGCGGGTGTCAGGCAACCCTGCGCTCCCGCTACCCCGGCGCTGATCCAGCCGGATGAGGCCTGTGGTCCTACTCAGGCCGGTTTCTGCTTCCCTAACTAATGCAGTCTCAGGTCCCGCGCAATTGGATTGGAGCAGAAGCTGTGCTCCACTCACCAGAAGTCTTAAGATCCTGTGGCGGGTGTTGTGGGCAGTTGGCGAGTGTCCACATTTTTCTTTTTTACGTGCTACATTTTGTCTTTGATTCCATCAGCTCCTTAAATGTCTTTTTATTGAATTTAAATATGTATTTGTGTTTAATGTTCTCCACAATTTAAACTACAATGTGATGTGTGTGAATACTCATACTCTTCCTTGGGTATTTTTAGTCTTCTTTTTCTTTTTCTTTATTAAGCCTTTTAATCATTTTACTGTAATGCATTCTTGTAAAGCAATAATTCATATTTATGAAAACCTTATATATTTTGCTTTTTATGCATCAACTATCCCTGGACATCATAATGGAGACCTTTAATGCATCACTATGAATTTCATCTTAATATTACCACAAATCAGAAAGTTAGGGAGTGTTATGACAGTACAAAGCTATTGCATCATCATCCTTTGTCTTAAGTACATCCCTTGTCTTCTATATTTTGTTTCTATGTGTAATCAGCCACAAAACATACTATTTTATATTTTTTAAAAACACCTGCCTTTTTAAGATTTTGTTAAAAAATAGTATATGCATTTTCCATATATTAACCATTATTACTTTTCCTAGATCCTAGAATTAATTTACTATCATTTATTTGTAGAAAAAATGTTTCTTTATTCAATAATTTATTCCATTTTTAATTATGTGTATGTGTTTGTGTGTGTGTATACACTGAATCTAGAAGAGGACAACAGATCCTAAGAAACTGCTATAAAAATTGTTGTGAACCACCCAATGTGGGTACTAGGACTTAGTTCTAGTATCTGAACTTAGTTCCTCTGGAAGAGCAGAAAATGCTCTTAATGGCTGAGCCATCTCTTCAGGCCCCTGAAACGGGCTTTTGCAATTTTGTTTGCTCTTTATTTGTTTTTGTCATTGTTTTTTGTTTGTTTGTTTGTCCCATCCTCTGAGTCCTGGTTTACTGGCTGCTGCTTTTTCCCACTTAGTTTTAATCTGTGCCTTTGTGGTGTATTTTTAGTTTGAAATACATTATCACTAGGAATAGGAATAGAAATTGTTTCTACTCTTCTTTCAATGCTTTGAAACATTCATTGCCACCTAACTCTGCCCCTTCTATAGTCATTGTATTAACATTCTCTAAAGAACAAGAGTTTATATAATACACATGTGCACTGGTGCAAGCACACACACTCATACACACACACACACACACACACACACACACACACACACACCCCAGATGTATTAGAGTGACTTACAGGCTATGATCCAACAATAGATAATAGATATTTCCTGACAGAAAGGCCAAGGATCCAGGAATTGTTTGGTCCAAAAGAGTGGATGTCTCAGCATCCCCTTAAGGGGCCAGAGAGCTACCAGTCTTCAGTCAAAGTAGGAATCCTGAAGAAGTAGGTTCTAATAGCAGAGAATAAATGCTACATGCAAGAATAGGACATATTAATTTGCCAGCAAAAGTGGCAGCAGTGAGGGAAAACAAGCAAACAAAAAAACAAACAAATAAACAAACAAATGCTGCCTTTTTCCATGTCCCTTTATGTAGGCTGCTATCATGTGTGGCCCAGATTTAGGGAGGGTCTTTTCAAATGATCCAATCAGGAAAATTCTTCAGGAGCTTGACAGCCTGCTTGACTTTCAGATGATTCCATTTGTATCAACTTGAGAGCCACGATTAGCTATCACAAGAATAGCTCCTGTTACCACAATTCCATCTCTTTGTCATGCTGAATTTCTAAAAAAAAAAAAAAACAACAAAAAACAACAACAACAACAACAAAAACAAACAAACCAGTCTCAATTCACCTAATATAACTGTCTGGAAAAAAAAACCCAAACACATTACATACATTAAAATATCCTTTGTAAGATATAACTTTAGTGTCTCATAGCTTAAACATAATACTCATTGACATTCTCTCAACTGATGTTACACTACATGATATACTATTTCTTTTATTTTAAATATTTTTTATTACATATTTTCCTCAATTACATTTCCAATGCTATCCCAAAAGTCTCCCATACACTCCCCCCCTCTCCCCACCCACCCACTCCCACTTTTTGGCCCTGGCGTTCCCCTGTACTGGGGCATATAAAGTTTGTGTGTCCAATGGGCCACTTTTTCCCGTGATGGACGACTAGGCCATCTTTTGATACATATGCAGCTAGAGTCAAGAGCTCCAAGGTACTGGTTAGTTCATAATGTTGTTCTACCTACGGGGTTGCAGTTCTCTTTAACGCCTTGGATACTTTCTCTAACTCTTCCATTGGGGGCCCTGTGATCCATCCAATAGCTGACTGTGAGCATCCACTTATGTGTTTGCTAGGCCCTGGCCTAGTCTCACAAGAGACAGCTATATCAGGGTCCTTTCAGCAAACTATTGCTAGTGTATGCAATGGTGTCATCTTTGGAGGCTGATTATGGGATGGATCCCTGGATATGGCAGTCTCTAGATGGTCCATCCTTTTGTCTCAGCTCCAAACTTTGTCTCTGTAACTCCTTCCATGGATTATTCCCAATTCTAAGAAGGGGCAAAGTGTCCACACTTTAATCTTCGTTCTTCTTCAGTTTCATGTGTTTTACAAATTGTATCTTATATCTCAGGTATACTAAGATTCTGGGCTAATATCCACTTATCAGTGAGTACATATCATTTGAGTTCTTTTGTGATTGGGTTAACTCACTCAGGATGATGCTCTCCAGGTCCAACCATTTGCCTAGGAATTTCATAAATTCATTCCTTTTAATAGCTGAGTAGTACTCCATTGTGTAAATGTACCACATTTTTTATATCCATTCCTCTGTTGAGGGGCATCTGGATTCTTTCCAGTTTCTGGCTATTATAAATAAGGCTGCTATGAACATAGTGGACCATGTGTCCTTCTTACCATTTGGAACATCTTCAGGATATATGCCCAGAAGAGGTATTGCGGGATCCTCCGGTAGTACAATGTCCAATTTTCTGAGGAGGGACAAGACTGATTTCCAGAGTGCTTGTACAAGCTTGCAATCCCACCAACAATGGAGGAGTGTTCCTATTTCTCCACATCCTTGTCAGCATCTGTTGTCATCTGAATTTTTGATCTTAGCCATTCTGACTGGTGGGAGATGGAATCTCAGGGTTGTTTTGATTTGCATTTCTCTGATGATTAAGGATGCTGAACATTTTTTCAGGTGCTTCTCAGCCATTCGGTATTCCTCAGGTGAGAATTTTTTGTTCAGCGCTGAGCCCCATTTTTTAATGGGGTTATTTGATTTTCTGGAGTCCACCTTCTTGAGTTCTTTATATATATTGGATATTAGTCCCCTATCTGATTTAGGATAGGTAAAGATCCTTTCCCAATCTGTTGGTGGCCTTTTTGTCTTATTGACAGTGTCTTTTGCCTTGCAGAAGCTTTGCAGTTTCATGAGGTCCCATGTGTCAATTCTCGATCTTACAGCACAAGCCATTGCTGTTCTATTCAGGAATATTTTCCCTGTGCCCATATCTTCAAAGTTTTCCCCACTTTCTCCTCTATAAGTTTCAGTGTCTCTGGTTTTTTTTCTTCCCTTTCTTTTTTTTTATAATTTATTTTTTTATTAGGTATTTTCCTCGTTTACATTTTCTATGCTATCCCAAAAGTCCCCCATACCCACCCTCCCAGTCCCCTACCCACCCATTCCCCCTTTTTGGCCCTGGGGTTCCCCTGTACTGGGGCATATAAAGTTTGCAAGTCCAATGGGCCTCTCTTTGCAGTGATGGCCGACTAGGCCATCTTTTGATACATATGCAGCTAGAGACAAGAGGTCCGGGGTACTGGTTAGTTCATATTGTTGTTCTATAGGGTTGCAGTTCCCTTTAGCTCCTTGGGTAATTTCTCTAGCTCCTCCATTGGGGGCCGTGTGATCCATCCAATAGCTGACTGTGATCATCTGTGTTGCTAGGCCCCGGTAGAGTCTCACAAGAGACAGCTATATCTGGGTCCTTTCAGCAAAATTGTCATTTGATGGGCACTTAAAGTGGCTACTGTGAATAGAACTGCAATTAGGTCCTTAGTAGAATTTTCTCTTTGATATATTGCTTTCATTTCCAGTGGCAATCACTAGATGGTCCATCCTTTCGTCACAGTTCCAAATTTTGTCTCTGTAACTCCTTCCATGGGTGTTTTGTTCCCAATTCTAAGAAGGGGCACAGTGTCCCCACTTTGGTCTTCATTCTTCACAAGTTTCATGCGTTTAGCAAATTGTATCTTATATCTTGGGTATCCTAAGTTTTGGGCTAATATCCACTTATCAGTGAGTACATATTGTGTGAGTTCCTTTATGATTTTGTTACCTCACTCAGGATGAGAAGTCCACATTCTTATACCCATGTATAACTTCCATCTCTACCAACATGCCCACTTTGTTCATGACACATTGGATAATGACAACGATGGTCATGGAAAGGAGTGAACTGGTCACAGAGTGAGTCATGATATATATTTGATTACTGTATTTCTCCTCTGCTGAAGTCACCTTCATGTGGGACACAAATACCTTCACATCCTTTGTGCACTGCCTGAATTTTTTTTCTAATACTGGTCTAGCTTGTTTTATCTTATCTGTTCCTTCCATTCCTTCCAGAGGACTCATTTACAGCAAGGTAACTGAAGCCATATTTAGAAAAGAACATAAAACACATTTCTGTTTCCCTTGTGGGTGATAACTTTGTTTTGTTACAGGAACCATAAGACAATTCCTCTGTGGGACTGTTTTAGCAAATGACACTTTTTAATGAGATGTTTTTAAATCATCAGTTTATCTCTTAAAATAGCTGCATTGTGTGGCCATTGTACTTGTTGTTCCTTAAAGAATTTGCTCATTCTTCAATTGTGGAAAGGCTAGTAAAGTTGGTAAACTGGGACTTCCTTAACAAAATGCCAGCCAGTACCAAACATAAACAACAGAAATTTATATACTGACAGTTTGAAAAAATTAAAATCATGGGAAATAAGCAATTGGACTTTTATAAAACACTCACTTCTTCATTTGTAAGTGTTCTTACATTTTGTATATGTTTACATGGAGTTTCAGTTTCATTTAAAGATATAGAAGAGGAGGGGCCACAGAAACTAGGAAATTAGAAGGCAGTGAATCAAAGGATAGGATAGGGAGAGCTAGGGTCTATTCTTTTAATGACGCCTTAGAGCTCTATGATTTAAGTCCTAATCTAAGATTTCGTTTAGCATTAGTTACTTCTATAAACTCCTTTTATATAAATATAGTCACACTGGTGACTGAATTATCAGCATACAAATTTTGGGCAGAGAAAAATAAGTTAGTAACACTTTGTCTTAATGCTGTCTCTGAAGTTTGATCGCATATTTTATTGTTGACCATGAATTTTGGAGGCTCTTCTAGTATCATATGTGTCTGGTCAGTCAGGTACCTAAGGACTTGACCATGGTTACACTGCTGACTTAGTCAATGATCTATAACCTAACAAGAAGAGATGCTTTTGCTTCAAATGACATTGAGTCAGAGGCTAAACATGCTGGGTGTTTGCTTATTTGCTCAGATTCGTTGTGACCCACCTGTAATTAAGTGAGTCAGGGCAGATCTATGGGTGACTTTCCTGTCCTGTGATAGAAAACAGTTATCTCACCATTTTCTGTAATTTGGCATATCTATCAGCCTGCCTAGGAAGAGGAGAAATGAACCCTTAACAATTTCTTGAACTGTGCCCCTCAATTTACTTTTCATTGCATCTTTGGTTGACGGAAATTGGTCAATAACCTTATGAATCATATTATGCATATTATGATGAACTTCCAACACCTATTATAGTCTTTTAGCAAATTATGGTTATTTAACTTTCCCCCTCAACCCTTCTTGAGTAATGTCTTAACTCTTTACTGCGGGTTGAAAGTCCTCTAGGAGTTCATCCCTACTAAGTGATATTCAGAACAAGTGCCTACTGAGTCTTGAGGGACTAGGAGGAGACCCATCACCATCTTTGGCTCACATTGCTTGTATGACTCACACTGAATGTGGCAGAACAGCATGATAACATAGGTTATTTCTTCTGTTAAAATATGAATTAATTAACCTTGTGACCTACTCTATCTGAAGATCTCACATTATATGTTACTAAGGCTGTTTTGGTCACGAATCTGGGGAATTAAAGAAAAATGTCCTCCAAGGGGGCTGAAATAATGTCTCAGTGAATAGCATTTGCTACTTTGAGAGTACTGAAAATTTGCCCCTAATACCCACATGACAGGTAACAACTATTTGTACTATTTGTAAATCTTTTTTCTGGCAATCACACACGTAGTGCACACAGGCATGCACATGTACACACACACACACACACACACACACACACACATACACACAGAGGGAGGGAGAGAGGGAGGGAGGGATGGAGGGAGGGAGGGTGAGGAGGGAGGGAGGGAGAGAAGAGAAGAGAAGAGAAGAGAAGAGAAGAGAAGAGAAGAGAAGAGAAGAGAAGAGAAGAGAAGAGAAGAGAAGAGAAGAGATATTTAGGTAAAACGTAAATCTGAGTTTAGATTTACTTCTATAACTTAAATATTATTCTTTCACCATAACTTCTCCTTTAAGGGCTTTCTGCTACATTTGAGGTGATCTTTATATGACTTAAACCTGTGTGAGCTGTCATACAGCTATAATTCCAGCACCTGGAAGGCAGAGGCAGGCTGATACTGAGTTTCTACCTCACAACCAAACAAAACATAAAAATGACAACGACAATAATAGCAAAAATGACTAAATCAGCAAGATGTCGAGTGCAGCTCTGAGCCAGAAACTCTACTTTTTATATGTTCTCAAGACAGGTAAACTTTCTGGTTACCTTTAACAAATTGTTCTTTTTCTCTCATGGCCCCAAATCAACATGTCTTTCATGTGCCATTTCTGTTTAATTCCTTTTTTTAAAATTTTTTTATTAGGTATTTTCCTCATTTACATTTCCAATGCTATGCCAAAAGCCTCCCATACCCCCCCCCACTCCCCTACCCACCCACTCCTTCTTCTTGGCCCTGCATTCCCCTGTACTTAGGCATATAAAGTATGTACGACCAATGGGCCTCTCTTTCCACTGATGGCCAACTAGGCCATCTTTTGATACATATGCAGCTAGAGACATGAGCTCTGGGGGTACTGGTTAGTTCATATTGTTGTTTCACCTATAGGGTTGTAGATCCCTTTAGCTCCTTGGTTACTTTCTCTAGCTCCTCCACTGGGGGCCCTGTGATCCATCCAATAGCTGACTGTGAGCATCCACTTCTGTGTTTGCTAGGCCCTGGCATAGTCTCACAAGAGACAACTATATCAGGGTCCTTTCAGCAAAATCTTGCTAGTGTATGCATTGGTGTCAGCATTTGGAGGCTGATTATGGGATGGATCCTAAGCACAATATTGCTTCTTAATAAAAATTTATGTAGCTCCTCAAAAGAGATCAAATTTTCTTTTTGCGTACCTTCAGAGTCTCCCAGGGAGGAGGCAGCTGCATTTCATTTGTGTCTCATTATTTGTATATTACATTTTCTTGAATCAGTTATTTAAAAGTTGAAGTTATTTTATAGATTTATTCAACTTTTGTAACTTAGAGTCCATTCCCAGGCTTGTGTGGTGCCTACTGTCTTATTCCCAACACTAGATAGGCTAAGGTAGGAATATTGTGGTCTCAAGATAACCTGGGTACATACTGCAACATCAGCAGGCAGAGCAGCAAGAGAATAATGACAACCAAACAAGAAAAAAAACAAAAAACAAAACAACAACAACAAAAAATCTAGTCCTGTTCCACTTTGTCACTAGGGAATTCAAAATCAGTTATTGTGTCTCCTTAGACTGGTAGGAAGAAAGACAAAGGGAATAGTGTGGTTAAGATTGAAGGTGGCAGTTTTAGCTCTGGGTGCAGAGGGGATGCTGAGGAGGATTCGGGGAATCTTGGTTTGTGTTTTATGATTGTGTAAATCACTGACTGCAGATGGGTGAAGGAGTATATGGATTAAGTTAGAGACCATTGACATAATCCATGCAAGAGATCATCTTGACAAATAACACCTTTGCCTAGAGTGTTTTGGCGGAGGTGTGGAAATGTGGTCTGATACAGGACATATTGTGAAAGCAAAGCTCATAAGGACTTGCTGACAGATACAAGGCATATGTAGAAAGAGAGACCTTGAGGAGAGTTTTAGGATGTTTTCTCCACTTCATAAACTGGGACAGTGGGGTTGATAATTACGAACGGGGGAAATATTATTGTACCAAATGTAAGCAAGCTTTCAAGAGGAGACCAGGCCCTTAGTTTTAGACAATTGGGTTTTAATATATTAGCAATTCTAATATGGGTTTCATTTTGGATTGAATATTTATTGATCCAGGTTACAAAAGGGCTAGAAATGAGAGAGTTAAGTCATAAGAGTAGATGAGATCTCATAGACAGTGAACAAGCAGCTGGGAGTCAATGGTGGTATGTCAGAACAAACAGGAAAGTATGATCTCTCAGATTTGAAAAATGTTGGAGAGGGTATGGTGAGGATTTAGTCCACATTTTTCTGACAGGTCCAGAAAGATAAGGATGGATGATTCATGACTGGACTTAGTAACATGTAGGTTCTTTTGGTAATAAATACACAATCTCATGGGGACTGTGAGAACTGAACTACATGTGCAGGAATTTCAGAGAACAATAGAAAACTTCTAATATCCATTTTACGTCATATCATAGCTTGTTTTCCCCTCAAAAAATGTGGTCAAAGGTAGGTATGATGGCAAATGCTTCTTAATAATAGCACCCAGTAGACATAAAAAAGCAGGTAGCTTGGAGTTTGAATGGAACTTCTATATGAGGAATTCGAGGACATCCCAGACTATACAATGCGATACTGTCTCAAAAAACAGACAAACAAACAAACAACAACAAAGTAAAACAAGATGGGCTGTGTGGATTAGTGGATACAGCTATATCTCACTCACAAGAGAAAACCTTTGAAGTCAGTGTGCGCTGAAGCAATGCAGTTCAAGAAGAAATAAATCTCTGGCTTGTGGTTCCCTGAGAGAAGGCTAATTAGCAGAATAAGCTATTAAGATTGCAAGAGGCGGCAGGGAGCGCCATCTTGGCTCCGGGACTCCGCCGAACTTAGTCTACAGGTTAGAGTGAGGACCACAGAGGCAGACAGCTTCTGGGACAGGCGGGAGCCACAGAGCCGCTGAGGCAGCACCCTTTTGGGGCCGCAGACATCCGGCACCCTCCCAGTCGGAGGACAGTGACCTGCCCTGCAGGGAGCGCCATCTTGGCTCCGGGACTCCACCGAGCTTAGTCTCTACAGGTCAGAGTGGGGACCACGGGGGCAGACGGCTTCTGGGACAGGCAGGAGCCACAGAGCCGCTGAGGCAGCACCCTTTTGGGGCCGCAGACTTCCGGCACCCTCCCAGCCGGAGGACAGAGACCTGCCCTGCAGAGAGTGCCATCTTGGCTCCGGGACTCCGCCGAACTTAGTCTACAGGTTAGAGTGAGGACCACAGAGGCAGACAGCTTCTGGGACAGGCGGGAGCCACAGAGCCGCTGAGGCAGCACCCTTTTGGGGCCGTAGACATCCGGCACCCTCCCAGTCGGAGGACAGTGACCTGCCCTGCAGGGAACGCCATCTTGGCTCCGGGACTCCGCCGAGCTTAGTCTCTACAGGTCAGAGTGGGGACCACGGGGGCAGACGGCTTCTGGGACAGGCGGGAGCCACAGAGCTGCTGAGGCAGCACCCTTTAGGGGCCGCAGACATCCGGCACCCTCCCAGTCGGAGGACAGTGACCTGCCCTGCAGGGAGCGCCATCTTGGCTCCGGGACTCCGCCGAACTTAGTCTGTACAGGTCAGAGTGAGGACCACAGAGGCAGACAGCTTCTGGGACAGGCGGGAGCCACAGAACCGCTGAGGCAGCACCCTTTTGGGGCCGCAGACATCCAACACCCTCCCAGCCGGAGAACAGTGACCTGCCCTGCAGGGAGCGCCATCTTGGCTCCGGGACTCCGCCGAACTTAGTCTGTACAGGTCTGCTGACAGAGGATACTCAGAATCCCCAGAAGAACAACCTCTGAACAGAGACAACTATAACAACTCCAGAGATTACCAGATGGCGAGAGGTAAAGGTAAGAATCTTACTAACAGAAACCAAGACCACTCACCATCATCAGGACCCAGCACTCCCACTTCGCCCAGTCCAGGGCACCCCAACACACCTGAAAAACTAGACCTGGATTTAAAAGCATATCTCATGATGATGGTAGAGGACATCAAGAAGGACTTTAAAGAACTACAGGAGAACATGGCTAAAGAGTTACAAGTCCTTAAAGAAAAACAGGAAAACACAACCAAACTGGTAGAAGTCCTTAAAGAGAAACAGGAAAACACATCCAATCAGATGATGGAAATGAACAAAACCATACTAGACCTAAAAAGGGAAGTAGACACAATAAAGAACCCAAAATGAGGCAACACTGGAGATAGAAACCCTAGGAAAGAAATCTGGAACCATAGATGCAAGCATCAGCAACAGAATACAAGAGATGGAAGAGAGAATCTCAGGTGCAGAAGATTCCATAGAGAACATGGGCACAACAATCAAGGAAAATGGAAAATGCAAAAAGATCCTAACTCAAAACATCCAGGAAATACAGGACACAATGAGAAGACCAAACCTACGGATAATAGGAGTGGATGAGAATGAAGATTTTCAACTCAAAGGACCAGCAAACATCTTCAACAAAATTATAGAAGAAAACTTCCCAAATCTAAAGAAAGAGATGCCCATGAACATACAAGAAGCCTACAGAACTCCAAATAGGCTGGACCAGAAAAGAAATACCTCCCGACACATAATAATCAGAACAACAAATGCACTAAATAAAGATAGAATACTAAAAGCAGTAAGAGAAAAAGGCCAAGTAACATATAAAGGCAAGCCTATCAGAATTACACCAGATTTTTCACCAGAGACTATGAAAGCTAGAAGATCCTGGACAGATGTTATACAGACACTAAAAGAACACAAATTCCAGCCCAGGCTACTATACCCAGCCAAACTCTCAATTAACATAGATGGAGAAACCAAAGTATTCCACGACAAAGCCAAATTCACACATTATCTCTCCACGAATCCAGCCCTTCAAAGGATAATAACAGAAAAAAACCAATACAAGGACAGGAACCACGCCCTAGGAACAACAAGAAGGTAATCCCTCAACAAACCTAAAAGAAGACAGCCACAAGAACAGAATGCCAACTTTAACAACAAAAATAACAGGAAACAACAATTACTTTTCCTTAATATCTCTTAATATCAATGGACTCAACTCCCCGATAAAAAGACATAGACTAACAAACTGGCTACACAAACAAGACCCAACATTTTGCTGCTTACAAGAAACTCATCTCAGAGAAAAAGATAGACACTACCTCAGAATGAAAGGCTGGAAAACAATTTTCCAAGCAAATGGTCTGAAGAAAAAAGCTGGAGTAGCCATTCTAATATCAGATAAGATTGACTTCCAACCCAAAGTCATCAAAAAAGACAGGGAGGGGCACTTCATACTCATCAAAGGTAAAATCCTCCAAGAGGAACTATCAATCCTGAATATCTATGCTCCAAATACAAAGGCAGCCACATTCATTAAAGAAACTTTAGTAAATCTCAAAGCACACATTGCACCTCATACAATAATAGTGGGAGACTTCAACACACCACTTTCACCAATGGACAGATCATGGAAACAGAAACTAAACAGGGACACAGTGAAACTAACAGAAGTTATGGATCAAATGGATCTGGCAGATATCTACAGAACATTTTACCCTAAAACAAAAGGATACACCTTCTTCTCAGCACCTCATGGTACCTTCTCCAAAATTGACCACGTAATTGGGCACAAAACAGGACTCAACAGATACAAAAACATTGAAATTGTCCCATGCATCCTATCAGATCACCATGGACTAAGGCTGATCTTCAATAACAAAATAAATAATAGAAAGCCAACCTTCACGTGGAAACTGAACAACACTCTTCTCAATGATACCTTGGTCAAGGAAGGAATAAAGAAAGAAATTAAGGACTTTTTAGAGTTCAATGAAAATGAAGCCACAACATACCCAAACTTATGGGACGCAATGAAAGCATTTCTAAGAGGAAAACTCATAGCTCTGAGTGCCTCCAAAAGGAAACTAGAAAGAGCACACATTAGCAGCTTGACAACACACCTAAAAGCACTAGAACAAAAGGAAGCAAATTCACCCAAGAGGAGTAGACGGCAGGAAATAATCAAACTCAGGGGTGAAATCAACCAAGTGGAAACAAGAAAAACTATTCAAAGAATCAACCAATCAAGGAGCTGGTTCTTTGAGAAAATCAACAAGATAGATAAACCCTTAGCCAGACTCACTAGAGGGCACAGGGAAAGCATCCTAATTAACAAAATCAGAAATGAAAAAGGAGACATAACAACAGATCCTGAAGACATCCAAAACACCATCAGATCCTTCTACCAAAGGCTATACTCAACAAAACTGGAGAACCTGGATGAAATGGAGAAGTTCCTAGACAGATACCAGGTACCAAAGTTGAATCAAGATCAGGTTAATGATCTAAACAGCCCTATATCCCCCAAAGAAATAGAAGCAGTCATTAATAGTCTCCCAACCAAAAAAAGCCCAGGACCAGATGGGTTTAGTGCAGAGTTCTATCAGACCTTCAAAGAAGATCTAATCCCAGTTCTTCACAAACTATTCCACAAAATAGAAACAGAAGGTACTCTACCCAACTCATTCTATGAAGCCACAATTACTCTGATACCTAAACCACAAAAAGACCCAACAAAGATAGAAAACTTCAGACCAATATCCCTTATGAATATTGATGCAAAAATCCTCAATAAAATTCTTGCTAACCGAATCCAAGAACACATCAAAACAATCATCCATCCTGACCAAGTAGGTTTCATCCCAGGGATGCAGGGATGGTTCAATATACGGAAATCCATCAACGTAATCCAGTATATAAACAAACTCAAAGACAAAAACCACATGGTCATCTCGTTAGATGCGGAAAAAGCATTTGACAAGATCCAACACCCATTCATGATAAAAGTCTTGGAAAGATCAGGAATTCAAGGCCCATACCTAAACATGATAAAAGCAATCTACAGCAAACCAGTAGCCAACATCAAAGTAAATGGTGAGAAGCTTGAAGCAATCCCTCTAAAATCAGGGACTAGACAAGGCTGTCCACTTTCTCCATACCTATTCAACATTGTACTTGAAGTCCTAGCCAGAGCAATTCGACAACAAAAGGAGATCAAAGGGATACAAATTGGAAAAGATGAAGTCAAAATATCACTTTTTGCAGATGATATGATAGTATATATAAGTGACCCTAAAAATTCCACCAGAGAACTCCTAAGCCTGATAAACAGCTTCGGTGAAGTAGCTGGATATAAAATTAACTCAAACAAATCAATGGCCTTTCTCTACACAAAGAATAAACAGGCTGAGAAAGAAATTAGGGAAACAACACCCTTCTCAATAGTCACAAATAATATAAAATATCTTGGCGTGACTCTAACTAAGGAAGTGAAAGATCTGTATAATAAAAACTTCAAGTCTCTGAAGAAAGAAATTATAGAAGATCTCAGAAGATGGAAAGATCTCCCATGCTCATGGATTGGCAGGATCAACATTGTAAAAATGGCTATCTTGCCAAAAGCAATCTACAGATTCAATGCAATCCCCATCAAAATTCCAAATGAATTCTTCAACGAATTAGAAAGTGCAATCTGCAAATTCATCTGGAATAACAAAAAACCTAGGATAGCAAAAACTCTTCTCAAGGATAAAAGAACCTCTGGTGGAATCACCATGCCGGACCTAAAGCTCTACTACAGAGCAATTGTGATAAAAACTGCATGGTACTGGTATAGTGACAGACAAATAGACCAATGGAATAGAATTGAAGACCCAGAAATGAACCCACACACCTACGGTCACTTGATCTTCGACAAGGGAGCTAAAAACATCCAGTGGAAGAAAGACAGCATTTTCAACAAATGGTGCTGGCACAACTGGTTGTTAACATGTAGAAGAATGCGAATCGATCCATTCCTATCTCCTTGTACTAAGGTCAAGTCTAAGTGGATCAAGGAACTTCACATAAAACCAGAGACACTGAAACTTATAGAGGAGAAAGTGGGGAAAAGCCTTGAAGATATGGGCACAGGGGAAAAATTCCTGAATAGAACAGTAATGGCTTGTGCTGTAAGATCGAGAATTGACAAGTGGGACCTCATGAAACTACAAAGCTTCTGCAAGGCTAAAGACACCATCAATAAGACAAAAAAACCACCAACAGATTGGGAAAGGATCTTCACCTATCCTAAATCAGATAAGGGACTAATATCCAATATATATAAAGAACTCAAGAAGGTGGACTCCAGAAAGTCAAATAACCCCATTAAAAAATGGGGCTCAGAACTGAACAAAGAATTCTCGCCTGAGGAATACCGAATGGCAGAGAAGCACCTGAAAAAATGTTCAACATCCTTAATCATCAGGGAAATGCAAATCAAAACAACCCTGAGATTCCACCTCACACCAGTCAGAATGGCTAAGATCAAAAATTCAGGTGACAGCAGTTGCTGGCGAGGATGTGGAGAAAGAGGAACACTCCTCCATTGTTGGTGGGATTGCAAGCTTGTACAACCACTCTGGAAATCAGTCTGGCGGTTCCTCAGAAAATTGGACATAGTACTACCGGAGGATCCAGCAATACCTCTCCTGGGCATATATCCAGAAGATGTCCCAACCGGTAAAAAGGACACATGTTCCACTATGTTCATAGCAGCCCTATTTATAATAGCAAGAAGCTGGAAAGAACCCAGATGTCCCTCAACAGAGGAATGGATACAGAAATTATGGTACATTTACACAATGGAGTACTACTCAGCTATTAAAAAGAATGAATTTATGAAATTCCTAGGCAAATGGATGGACCTGGAGGGCATCATCTTGAGTGAAGTAACACAATCACAAAAGATCTCACACAATATGTATTCATTGATAAGTGGATATTAGCCCAAAACTTAGGATACCCAAGATTTAAGATACAATTTGCTAAACGCATGAAACTCAAGAAGAATGAAGACCAAAGTGTGGACACTGTGCACCTTCTCAGAATTGGGAACAAAACACCCAGGGAAGGAGTTACAGAGACAAAGTTCATAGCGGTGATGAAAGGATGGACCATTTAGAGACTGCCGTATCCAGGGATCCATCCCATAATCAACTTCTAAACGCTGACACCATTGCATACACTAGCAAGATTTTGCTGAAAGGACCCAAATATAGCTGTCTCTTGTGAGACTATGCCGGGGCCTAGCAAACACAGGAGTGGATGCTCACAGTCAGCTATTGGATGTATCACAGGGCTCCCAATGGAGAAGCTAGAGTAAGTACCCAAGGAGCTAAAGGGATCTGCAACCCTATTGTTGGAACAACATGATGTACTAACTAGAACCCCGGAGCTCTTGTCTCTAGCTGCATATGTATCGAAAGATGGCCTAGTCAGCCATCAATGGAAAGAGAGGCCCATTGGACTTGCAAACTTTATATGCCCCAATATAGGGGAATGCCAGGGCCAAAAGAATGGGAATGGGTGGATAGGGAAGTGGGGGGGCGCTATGGGGGACTTTTGGGATAGCATTGGAAACGTAATTGAGGAAAATATGTAATAAAAATATTAAAAAAAAATAAAATGTGAAAATCATGTAAAAAAAAAAAAGATTGCAAGAGGTACAGTCAAGGCCATTGTGTGGACATAGATGAAGGTAAATATGTTATTATACAGTAGGTTCTGGGAAGTCAGTTCTGATGGCTTTTGCACTTGAATATCTACAAGAACTATTTTCAGCAATAATGAGGGTTACTGTTGGAAGACAGAGAATGAGATGTGGACTTAACTTCAAATGTGAGAGAAATGCTGCACACAGTAAATACAGCAAACTTGTTGGCTGTCTGTGTGGGTCAATGCTCACAAATACATCAAAACACAAGGCTTCAGAATTCCCTAGGTCCTTTCTTCTAGGAGAATGAAGAAAGAGAGTGGGGAGAAAGTTGCATTCACTTAAACTTGGGTTTCTTTAAATACCAAGAATAGTAAGGGATTAGTAAGATAGATTCATTCCAATAAGTAGTTATAAGAGTTACAACAGAATTCAAGCTGAGTAAAGAGGAAAGAAACAAATGTTGAGATGATGTGATGGGTATTCTAGAAATAGATTTTTAGCACAAAATTGATTTCTTCCAGACATTATATTCAACATAGTAGGGATTTTTTTCACATTGGATAAACACAAGCACATATTATCTGTTCTAAATATCTCCACATTATCTAAAACCTTATTCACAAATGATAAAATTATCAATAACAGTGTCTAATATTTTATTTTTCATTTACATATTCAAAGCCACTGGAATGCTACAACATGTCTGCACATGTGCAAAACCTTGCTTCTCTGAACATGCACATTGTGTGCAAGTGCTTAGAACAAGTTTTTGAGATCCAGGATAAGTAAGGATTGCAAAGATTTCATAATAGTTTTTCTGGACTAATAAGAATGAGAATTTTTACCTAAAGAAGATGGTAAGAAGTATTCCAATTAGTGAAGAAATCCAGATTAATTGATTTGATAACTTAAAAGAGTAAGAAATTACTTCTAGAGAAAAAAACCCATTAATTTAAAAGATAAAATAATGCATTGTGTCATGGTTTTATGATAGCCTTGAATAATTTGACTCAATCAATACATTTGTGGATCATAAAAATTATAATATTTTGGACTATTCAGTATTTTCTTTCATCTTCCTTCTATTTTTCCTTCATATGTTGAAGAGGCATGAAAACTAAATTTCCCTGAATTGTTTTTACCAGTGTTCTGCATCTAATTAAAACTTTACGAATCCAAAACAATTGCACAATATTTGACAACAGAGCTGAGCTGGCGTGAGAGAGAACTGGGTCACAGAGCACCAGTATTTAGGCTCATGTGGTGTAGATGGTCAGAAGCTGGAAGTGGTCATGAGCAGAACAGCCTGTTTCATCCCTTCTGAGGTTTGGAGGGTCAGAAGCTCCCATCTGACTCTAGATTTGTTGGGTACCTTTGAGAGTCTTTCTAGATCCCTAGCCTCATATCTCTTTATGCTGATTCCAAATAATTTGGAATATCATTCAATACCTATTGACAAATATTTAGTTATTTGAATGCATGAAATCTGTTCTCTGGAAGAACCTACAACAGAAACATGGAGTGTTCAATGAAGTCAGGAAATTAATAAGACCATTAAAATAACTTTGAGTCCACGTTAGAAATACACATTCCTGGTGTCCACCCTCTAACTGATGCATTAAGGAACTGAATACATGTTTCTCCAGTGTTCTGCATAATAGTTTTGCATGCAGTGCTATTGTTTGGCTTTGGATGCAGAGAAATGACTCAGAGATACTTGTAAACTCTGTTAGAGAAAATATTCCTTTCTATGTCTTTGGAAGTCACGTAGGGGAATTGGTAGGAAAAAAAGAGAGACATATTAGGAAGTCCTATTTATCAGTCCAGCCTCAAAAGAATGGTACCTTTCTGGCCT
This sequence comes from Mus caroli, assembly GCF_978045245.1. Taxonomy (NCBI): domain Eukaryota; kingdom Metazoa; phylum Chordata; class Mammalia; order Rodentia; family Muridae; genus Mus; species Mus caroli. Next base: position 50,388,026 of record NW_028227259.1, on the reverse strand, counting down.
AGAAAGACACAACATAGAGTAATTACTTTATCTAGTTTGCATTAGTTTTAGAAATACATTGGGGACGGGGGGAGAAAGAGAAAGAGAGCAGAGCAGAGCAGAGAAGAGAAGAGAAGAGAAGAGAAGAGAAGAGAAGAGAGAGAGAGAGAGAGAGAGAGAGAGAGAGAGAGAGAGAGAGAGAGAGAGAGAAAGAGAAAGAACCTGAGTATATGATCCCAGTATCTTTATAGTGTACTTACTTTAGATAATAACTCTCATGTTTCTTAAAAATTATACTTTAAAAGTAGTTTGCTGAGAAACATTAACTTTTAAACACATTTAATCATTATTATAAATATCATTACAAGTCAAAGAAGGCATCACAAATATTTGATAAAAAGTTAACAAATATCTTAGATTTTTAATTAGCCTACTTGCATATATGCCTATGTGTGTGCATGTGTGCATACAGTTATATACACTCTTATAATTCCAACAGTTGTAGCAGTTATCACATCTCAGCGTTAAGCCTACATGACAAGGTAGTCCCATGATATCTAGCATTTGCTGAACATTGATCATGTTTTATGGAGTGTTCTACTATGTTAAATCATTGTTATTCACATCTGTCCTATAGGATTCGTTTCCTTTGTATTGCATCTTGATCTCACAGAGTGAAACTGCATCTCAGCAGTAAAATAAGAACTTCTCACATAAAGAACACAAGCTGTTTATGAGCCTTTGATAATAGGTCCTCTGTGTGTTACTATAATTTTGGAGTTGTGTTTTAAATACAGATGTGCACCTTGTTAGGAACAATTTTAAATAAGCAAGATGTGATGTGTCTCAACTGTCTTCACACTAAAACTGCCTTAACTCTCCATCTTAGAGTTTCCTTGATTTATTCTATTGCTGCACAGAAAGGATATCCCATGAGCTCCTTAACAGTTATTTTATTCAAATCAAGACACAATATGGAGAATGGATCTAAAACTCTTACCATTTTAAGAATTTTGACTGGGAGATCCCTAACACAAATGCAGAACCAGGTTTTAAATATATGATTAGGTTATTTCTTTAATTTTTGACAAGAGGTATTTAACACTTTAAGATTCTAATTGAAATATAGAACCTGGTACTTCAAGGTGGTTTCCATTCTCACTGTCATCATTAATGCACTAAGACTTTCTAACATTATTTTTTAGTATTTTATGGTTGTTAACTAATAACCTTTCCCCACCTAGGAGGAAGAATTATATAGCAGAAGAGAGATGGTCTCATCACAGACTCAATAACCTCACTAAACTCATCTACAGTTAATTAACTTTATGTGAAAATTATAACTTCATCAGGATATGGGAATATGTATAAATCAAATGTATATGATTTATTAACATAATAGTAAACATAATCTAAAATGTTAAACATCCTTCATTGTTATCACTATTAACTTTTATACATTTCTTTGCAATGTACGTTCACAAGAGTTTTACAACCTGTGTAATTTCCTACTATGAGAAGTGAGATTTAGCCATATAGACGGAGCAAAAGAGATGCCTTGCTTTACACATGTTTTGAATTGGTGATAGGAAAAGGGTATTCATTAGAATTTACTCCCTAATAAAATTACTTTTGATTAGGGAGTAAATTGCAAGCAAATCAAATAGCCTCTTTACATGTTTATGTCAATTAAAATTTAGTGGATCATATGGAAATTCTAATTTTAATTGTTTGAATAATTATATACTTCTTCCCAGAATGACTCTATTCATTTACATTCCTATGATACGTGTGCAAAGTTCTCCTGTTCTCCACATGGTCACTAGAAAGTACAAGTTATAGTCTCTTTAGTACCAGCTATTCTTACTGGAGTTTAGTGACTAATCTTGATGGTTCCGATTTGCATCTTTCTGGGGATTAATGCTCAGCATTTTCACATCTTTGACATTATTTTGACTTTTTTTCCATTTTGAAGAATATATTTTTATTTGCTATTGAGTTTTCAGGCTTCATTATACATAAACTCTATATTAACCCCTTGTCAAATGAAAGATGTGCACATTGTTTTCATCCTGCCAGCAAACCAATACTGCCATATATGTCCACTGGAAATGAAAGCAATATATCAAAGAGACAATTCTACTAAGGACCTCATTGCAGTTCTATTCACAATAGCCACTTTAAGTGCCCATCAAATGACAAATGTTTAACTTACTGTAGTACAAACACATAGTGAAATACTATTTAGTCATGAAATTGGGATACCACTATTTGTAATAAAACAATTGAAACTGGAGCTTATCTAGTTAGTTGACATAAGGCAGGCGAGAAGATAAGTAGTGCATGGTTTTACTTATTGTGGAATCTAAAGTGATGGTGTACTTTTATCCGCGTTGAGAGTACCATGAGACTATCGGAGGCTAGGAGAGGATATTGATCAAAGAAAACTACGTTGGTGAGACATAGAGTAAAGGCCTCTTTGTGTCTATGCAGAGTATTGTCACTAGAAAAAGTGACAAGTCACTGTACATTCTCTGTGTTTGTGTATATCTGTTTATTGTATTTTTATTATTAAAACAGTTTTGAAATTTAAACATATTTTGATCATATTTTCCCAAGTCCTTCTAGGACTTCTCCTCTTCTACCCACCTAACTATAATTTATTTCTCAATAAACAAACCAAAAGCACTATACAACAACAAATCCCCTCTAACCAAAAAGAAATACACCCCGATATACCTGTAACCAAGTAAAAGCACATAAAAAACTGTGGAGTCCTTTATATGCTGGCCAACTACTCCTGAAGTTAAGGTTTGACCTGATGTAGTTGATATGCAGTGTCACTCTATTAGAGAAAACAGATTTATTTCTTTCACCAAAAGGTATAAGTGATAGTTCAATTATTTTCCTTTACCCTAGAAGCTACGTTTTCATTCATTCATCCATCCATCCATTTGTTTGTTCATTCCTTCGTTCATTTCTAAAAAATATAACAAAATAAATTATAATATGGTAAAACAAAAATTATTAAATCATAGTTGGGCAAGACAATAAAAAGAGCCCAAGAAAAGGCAAAAGAATTAGAGACCCACTCATTTAAATACTCAGGAATTCTAAAACAGCACGAACCTGGATGCTACAGTATGTACACAGAGGATGTGGTGCAGATCCATGCAGGCCCTGTGTGTGTCGCTCCATTCTCTGTAAGTTTGTATGAGCTTCGCACAGATGAATTTAGACTGCCTTTTTTTCTTGGTGTCGCTTATACCTTCTTGCTCTTTATTGCTCTCTTTGCCTCCCACTCCATAGTGTTTCCTGAGTTCTGAGGGGTGTGATTTGATGGAGACATCCCATCTGGGGCTGAGTGTTCCAAGGTCACCCACTCTGGGTATTATGTGCCTGTGGGTTTTCATATTTGTTGTCATTTTCTGCAAGAGGAAGCTTCTCTGATGATGGCTGAACAAGGTACTGATCTATGAGTACGGAAGAATAGCATTAGGAGTCATTTTATCACTACATTTTTTTTTCCTTTTTTCGATCAGTATTATTTGAATTTACCCTAGGGCCCTGGTCTGTAGTCTCAGTTCCTCATCTAAGCAGTGTTGAGCATGGGTTCCATCATGTTGATCTGCACTGTCTTAAAAAGTCAAAAGAAATGATTTTGTATTCACTTCCAATGAAGAAATAATAAATGGTTGGAGAAACAATGATCTATTTTAAACATTACAAAATGTACGTGTTTATCAAAATCTCTGTGGTGCTTACAAGTGTGCACGTTTTTAATCTATATATTAAGAAGAATTTATAAAATTTGGCTTAGTGGTTCTATAATCAGTATCCTTTTGTTCACATGTTTTAAATTATGAAATCACTTTAAAATAAAATAAAGTTTGCATAATGAAACTAAATAAAATCATACTAAATAATTTTTCAAATAGAAAGAAATATCTTTTTTAAACAAATTTTCAATAAATTGAGGAGGTTAAAAGTAAAAGGACTATGTTAACGATTATTAGGGGGCTTTACAAGTGAAGCTGAAAGCACAAAACACTCAGTGTCAATTATTTTTCATTTCATACTTACAGTTTTTTCAAGGGAGTAAAAGAAAAACCTTTAGTGCCTTAAAATTTACAATTATTTTTATTATCATCACATAATTTCAATGGACAGATTTTCTTTCAGTTCCCCCTTCCAAATGTACGAAAACTGTATGCATACAAACATACTGATCCTATCCTTAGCAGTTTACAATATTCATGATTCTCCTATCACTCCTCTTCAAGTTTAATCCAACAATGATTCTTCTTGCAAAGACACCACCATCCCCCCAGATGTAAACCCCTCCTCAGGAGGCAGCCACCCTCTGACAGATGGCATCCCATCTGCGGTTCCGTTATTACAAATAAAATTTTTGGCTATGTTCAACAAATGTACGATATTCTTATCCATTTTCCCCCAAGAAATGTTTAGTTTTCAACCCCAAGTTTAGCCAACTGAGCCACAAAATTCAATTCTGTATAATTCCTTGAGTAACAAAATAAGCTGCACGCCAGATTAAAACTATATGTTTATGCTAAGAGTCTCAGAAGAGGAAAAGTAGAAAAAGAAAAATGTAAATTAATTTCTTTAAGTTAATATAGTGTGGAACTGACTTGGCACTCTTCGATGGGAAAGACAAGATGTTTTGTAGTCAGCGTTAAGGCTTAAGCAATGGTGGATGGGAACACAGAATCCAAAGCACTTGCAATACTTTGCACACTGTCCACAATGTTTGTCAGTATTTCCTCTTCTACTATGTCTTCAAACATTCAAATTAGTACTTTTTTTTCAAAGTTTTTAATGTCAAAATCACTTCGAGGGAAAAAAATGAGAAATGCCAGTAATAAATCTCTACTCACCATTAAAGAGTCAGAGGTTGTTCAAAAAAATAAAGAAATGCCAGGAACATCACTGACAAGGTTTAATAAGGTGGCCATCACAAGCTGAACTGGGGACTTTTTCATCTTTGAGACAGAGGTTTCTAGACAAAGTGATTGTGAAGAGAAGAATAGCATGTCTTAAAGTGACAATACAAATCAAAATAGCAGGGACGACAATCATTCTCTCTCTCTCTCTCTCTCTCTCTCTCTCTCTCTCTCTCTCTCTCTCTCTCACACACACACACACACACACATACACACACACAAGGCCAAGGGAGATGGAGACAGAGACAGAGGGGGGGGGGGAGGGGGAGTAAGAGGGAGAGAGAGACTGAGAGAGAAAAGGAAAAGGAAAATGGAGAGGGTGGGGTAGAGGGAAAGGAAGAGGGAGAGGAAGAAGGAGATTTTATTTGTGAATTTCCAATTTTCCTTTTGTTAGCATCCTGATTCTGGTATCTGAAAGTAGAGATACCAAAAAGCACTAAAAGCTAGGCATGGGAATGCAAGTTCACAGTCCTAGAACTTGTGAGTCAGAGGGAGTAGGAGAATTTTGAGAGTAAGCCTAGCCTAAGCCGTAGAGTAAGAATCTTTCCAAAAGAAGGGAACAATATTTGAGGAGATCCATAATTTAATCTCATTTGAATGCTAACAGGCATTAAAAATCACATATGTGCTCCATTCCTATGTGCAATTCTTAAGCTCTTAAATCAAATTGAGAAACTCCTAGCTCCTACCCCTACAGAATTTATAGTGTGTTGTGAACTTAGGCCAGTGAACAGGCGAGTGAAATACATCAAATATCATAATTGGAGAGGGCTATGTGGGGAAGGAGGAGCATGAAGTGAGGGAGAGCAAGAGCTAAGTAATTCATAGGTATCTTCACTAAGGACATACTTCAGATTTTAAAAATGAGTTTCAATTCTCTTGGTTTAACTTTGTAAGGTGTTTCTTCCTTCTTCTTACATAGTTGTTTTTCTTTAAAACTTAACTTTAGCCGGGCTTGGTGGCACATGCCTTTAATCCCAGCACTTGGGAGACAGAGGCAGGCAGATTTCTGAGTTCCAGGCCAGCCTGGTTTACAAAGTGAGTTCCAGGACAGCCAGGGCTATACAGAGAAACCCTGTCTCGACACCCCCCCCCCTCCCAGAAAAAATTAACTTTAAGATGTGTAGAAGCAAGAGACTTCTTACCATTGTCTCTCCCATAGACACAGAGCAAGTAATTAGAAAAGCATGGCTTTACAACAAATAAATAAATAAATAAATAAATAAATAAATAAATAAATAAATAAAATAAAAATAAAAAAATTAAACCAAAAATATAATTTTTGGTGATGAGGCCACAGGAAGATATCGGGTGTCCTGCCCTAATATACTATGTCCTATTTTCTTGAATTAAAGTCTCACTGAACCTTGAACTAGACTGGCAGCCAGCAAGTTCCAGCAAGACCCCCATTTCTATCCATTTGGGGCTATGACATGGGTAGCCAAGCTATGCTTTATATGTCAGTGGTAGGATTTTCACACACTGGTTTTCATGTTTGTGAGATAAGCACTCTTATCTGTAAGGCCATCTCACCAACCTTTCTGCCATTGCATGTTGTGCTGCCTAGTTTTATGTCAGCTTGAGTCAAGCTACAGTCAAGTGAGAGCAGGGAAACTTGATTGAGAAAATGCTGCTTCTATAAGAGAAAATTTCCTATATAGGGAAGCCTACAGAGCATCTCTCTCTCTCTCTCTCTCTCTCTCTCTCTCTCTCTCTCTCTCTCTCTCTCTCTCTCTCTCTCTCCCTCTCTCTCTCTCTCTCTCTCTCTCTCTCTTCTTCCTTTGGTTTTTCATTTATTTATTTATTTATTTATTTTACATCCAAATCATAGTTCCCTCTCTCCTCCAGGTAGCCCCTCACATAGTCTACCCTCACCTACCCCTCCCTTCCTACTCTGAGAAGGGGAGACCCTCCTAGATATCCCCCCACCATGACACATGTCAATTCACTGCAGAACTAAGCTCATCCTCTCCCACTGAGGCTAGTTAGCCTCTTTATGGGAACAGGATCCACTCTACCTACACCTTCACTATTCTCTCCCCCCATCTGTTCTCCAACCCAGTTCACTTCCTCTGTATACCTCTGATGTCTACTTTATGTTCCCTCTGAGTCAGACTCAAGCATTCTCTCTTGGGAATCTCCTTGTTATTTGCATTCTTTGCATCTCTGGATTGTACTGTAGTTATTCTCTACTTTATGGCCTATATCCATGGTTAATGGGAGAAGTTTGAATCTGATGGTTAGAGTGCTTAACAATAGATCAATGAAAGATACTATGTAAACGGCCTATTGCAGTTGAAGCAACCTTTAAAAACTTACCATGAATGTAGACATTCAAGTACCAGTCAAGAGAATAAAACAAGCAACAAGGTTCCCACTATACAAAGACTGGGCTGGTTTTATGCTTTAAACAAACAAGGTCAACGTGAAAACTTATCCAACACAAGGGAGAGACAATAATACAGAAATCCTACCAAAAGAACCAGAGGCACTAAGGAGTGTTGCAAATGGGAGAAATAGTCTTGCCCAGGAGGAACACACCAGTTGGTTATCCAATACCAAATTGTAAACGATGAAAACATATATATGATTTACATTATGCAGATTGAGCAGGTTATGGTTAGAAATATAACATGTGTGCATGCACATGTGTGTAAATATGAATGTATGTAATAGCAATTAATGAAACAGGAAGCCATAATTTTGAAAGAGCAAGCAGAGATATTAGGGAGGGTTTTGAGGGAGGAAAGGGAAAGGGAAAAATAATGTAACTGTAATGCAACGATATTATAATCTCAAAAATAAAATGAATACAAAACGAGGTAGAAGACCGTTCTTCTATAGAACATAACAGCAGAGTTTGACATTACAGGGGAAAAAAAAGAGTGAAGTCATTTGAAGTTAAAACAAAACCTTACCCATCAGGTTCACTCCAATCAAGCTCACTCATGAAAACACTAAGGAAATTCTCACATACAGTTATGGGATTGTGGTTTGCAGAGATTTAGGATGGCTCTCAAGATTCTTACCATTTTTATTAACCCCCAAAGAGTCTGAGCACATCCCGAGGACATGATGGTATATCGCTTTTCTGCATATGTAGCAACATATATGGACAGGCAGATCAAAAACCCGCAGCTACTGACTCTGGGTTAATAAATCCGTGTTGGAATAGATATTATGTTGGCATTGAGTCACTAAACCCTCAGGATCTGAGAGTTCGCTGGATTCAGAATCTGGAAAGAAAGTAGTATATCTACATTACAACCCCATAGTCATGATTCCTCCTAACAACCAGGGAGCTGAGCCAACATGTCCTTAGCTTCAGTTGAGATTAACTCTCATCTGCAATGCTGCTAACTGGTGGAAAGTGTAGTTTCCCTTTTAGCTACTGCACTCATGACAATCATGACTGTTTGGGAATGATGTTTCCCCTAATAGAGCTTAGGTATTAAAGTTTGAACCTCAGTGATGGTGCCTTTAAGTGATTATATCAAATGGACACTAACTTCAGTGGGTTCAAGTGTTTATGAGTTTTAGGACATGGGGATTAAGAATTAAGGCCTGATTGAAGGAAGGGGTGGGGGAAAACAATTTTAATCCTCAAGAAAATCTAGGCTAGAAGAGATTATTTTCTTCTTGGAAATGTTAAAGAGTAATGAGTGAAAACAAATGACTGACTGTTGCAGCTTTCTAACATTTTCAGCTGTGACTTATAGCCATTAAGTGTGTTTTCCCTCATTGACCTAACATATACACAAGGTTTACAAAACATTCCTCAAGCCTTATTATGCTTGATACACTGGGTTTTCTTTCCCTTGATTTGATATATTTCCTAGTCTATATTGCATTATTCCGAGCTATTGTCTGTGTTACATATGTCTGTCATTCCTCAATTTCAATTTCATGGGAAAAAAAGCAATTTCTGACCAATTATACTGAATTTGGTCCTCCAGAGTAGATCATGACTTAAAATTAGAAACATCAGCCTGGTACCAAGGAAAAGATGTTTACATCATAGATCTTCAGTTTGATTCTGACTCTGGTATTATCTGTGTAATCTTTCATAACTCTATCAAATGTGTTGCCTCATTTACAATTGGAGAATGAAAATGATAAAGTCATCATACTTACTATTTACTGAGGGTAAATAGTACCATGTGCCAAATCCTTATTAATTAGTGAAAAATTCAAATCATTCATGCTTATTGAAGACCTTCTAGTAATGTAAGAGCCTGCCACATTTTATTTTTTCTACAAAATAACACAGTAGAGAATCAGAAATTCATGAACTGCAACTAGACCAAATCACTTCAAATTCAGACCTAAGACCTTCAATGTAATTCTCTAGAGAGTGTAGAACATATATATATATATATATATGAAAGAAAAAATTCACACTATACATTAAACATGTATTGTATTCTCTTTCTTTTTTATTAGATCTCACTTTCAGTTTTCATGTCAGAAGCAAGTGCAGTTACCTGGTGAATTTCTCCACCACTCTCTACTCCTTGTTCACATCATACTGAAGGTGAGTTTCATGTTGTGTTTAGGATAGAGAAGGGCTTTCGTATCTTAATCACCACAGTGCTTGTCAGGGTTTTGATTAATTCTACCCTTTCTTCCTTGTGCCAAAGCAGGGCAAGAAGACTCTTGAAGCCCCTTGTCCAAAGGTTCTTGGATGACGTGATCCTCTGTTTCTACATTCCATCCTACTAGAAACCTTAATGTCTTTGGATCCCCATCGTCTAACATGTACTGTGCATTTATCCCTGTGATGACTACAGTGGATTAAATGAGAGTAACATCCATAATTTTATATGCCTGAATATTTGCTCCCCAGTTGGTAGGACATTTTGGAAAGGATTAGGAGGTATGGTCTTGTGTGTGTGTGTGTATGTGTGTGTGTGTGTGTGTGCACATGCATGTATATATATATGTGTGTTTGTATGTATTATAGTAAATATTTAATATTAATGACAGGGTTCTATCCTGCTTTTGATCATTCAGTTCTCAGACAAAAGACACAAAAATTTTAAATATAAATATAAGCCTTTAAAGTGCTAGAGGAAGACAGATACCTACCCTCTAAGCTATTAGTATCTACTTAGCTATTAAGTGGATATTAGCCCAAAAGCTCCAAATAACCAGGATATAATTTACAGACCACATGAAGTGCAATAAGAAGGAAGACCAAAGTGTGGGTGCTTCGGTTCTTCTTAGAAGGAGAACAAAATACTTACAGGAGGCAATATGGAGATAAAGTGTTGAGCAGAGACTGAAGGAAAGGCCGCCCAGAGGCTGTCCTACCTGGGGATTCATCCCATATACAGTTACCAAACTCAGACACTATTGTGGATGCCAAGAAGTGCATGCTGAAAGGAGCCTGATATGGCTGTCTCCTGAGAGGCCCTGCCAGAGCCTTACAACTACAGAGGCAAATGTTTGCAGCCAACCATTGGACTGAGGTCAGGGTCCCCGATAGAGTAGTTAGAGAAAGGACTGAAGGAGTGGAAGGCGTTTGCAACCCCATAGGAAGACCAACAATATCAACCAACCAGACCTCTTAACCCCAGAACTCCCATCTGGGAGGACTAAGCCATCTACAAAGGAGTACACATGGCTCCAGCTGCATACATAGCAGAGGAATGAACTCTTCATGCATCAATGGGAGGAGAGGTCCTTGGTTCTATGAAGGCTCGATAGATGCCCCAGTGTAGGGGAATCGAGAGCAAGGATGTGAAAATGGTGTGGGTGGGTGGAGAAATACCCTCATAGAAGCAGAGGGAGGGAGGATATAATAGGGTGTTTCCTGGAGGGAGGAAAATAGGGAAAAGGAATAACATTTGAAATGTAAATAAAGAAAATATCCAATTTAAAAACAAAACAATGATTGTAGAGGATAAATACTTTTTGTTGTTGTTGTTGTTTTCGAGACAGGGATTCTCTGTATAGCCCCGGCTGTCCTGGAATTCACTTTGTAGACCAGGCTGTCCTGGAACTCAGAAATCCTCCTGCCTCTGCCTCCCAAGTGCTGGGATTAAAGGCGTGCACCACCACGCTCAGCTCGAGGATAAATATTTATGGAGAGTTATTAGTATGGCATACCATGTAAAATCATAACTGACAGTTTATAGTTATCTCTATAAATGACAATGAGTTATGATATAAATGATAACTATATATAAAAGAGAGGAGGGATCTGATTATTGACTTTATTCCATTTATAGTCATGTTCTCAGAAGGTAACAAGAGACAAAATAGTTAAGTACAAGAAGTCTAAAGTAAAAAATATAGACCAAACTCTTATTTGAAAATGATATGCTAGTTACTATGAGATATTTATAAATCAATTAATCAAATAACTGACCAACCTTTATGGAAACAAGAATAATATACAAAGATTGCCTGTAATTCAATGTATGAGCATTAAGTTTTATAAACTATGAATATATGTCAATATTACTTAAAACTGATGAAACTATGAAAACAATTAATTTATACCTAAATAAAATATGGTAGTGTCTTCATAGGCAAGCTTCAATATTATATGCATATCGATTATCCAATAATTAATATTTCCATTTTAATGAAATTTTCAAAAATATTTTCATGGACTATGAAACTTTAACTATAAGAATGAGGATCAAGAAGTACACAAGGATTCCTTAAGGAAGAAAAAGAATGAGAACAAATTACATTAGACAGTGTTATAACTGAATAATTAAGTTCCTATTTGTCCTAGTATAAAAAGGTTACACATACACACACACACACAGGAGAAAAATGTACTGAAAGGCAACGCTGAGGCTGTATTTATAATATTAGCATAAATATTATTTTATATAAAAACATCAATTCATAAAGCCCATTACACTGATAATAATGATAATCTACCATGTACCTACCTATCAGGAAGCTCACAACCAAGGCACAGACTGGAAAGCAGGCTTCCAATATGCATAGGCAAAATCAGTACTTACAATGCATAAAGAATCCGAACAACCAATAAAACAACTCTCAACTGCAAAAACAAACAACAAGCAATATGTAAAGAAAAGGCTCAACCTCATAAATAATTTGAAAAATCAATTTCTTGCCTAGTACATGCTGAAAAAAAAATCAGCGTAATAAATTCCACTGTTCTGAAGGATGTGGACAACCAAAAGTTCTTATGCTCTGTGGTGCAAGTTGCAGTATGAGCACAACCTTAATCCTCTCAATGTTAAAGCTACCCACTGGAAAACAAGGCCGACCAACAATGTCACCCCTAGACATCTACTTAGCTATTAATAATCCCCAGTTACAATTTGCTATGTTCCATTTGGGCTGCTCTTAACTACAATTGGCCAGCCCTCATGGTCATGTTTTCGTGACTCACCTACCCCATGGTGTTTTCATTTTCTCCTCTCTCTACCTTCTTCTTCTCTCTCCTCATGGTCCTCCTCGGAACTGAAGCCTAGGAACTGAGACCTCACCTACTTCTCTTCTCCCTAGCTATCAGCATATCTTTATTCAACCAATAATTTAAAATGAAGGAGCAAAGTCACATAGCATGACTTGGGTACATGTGAGGATTCCCTTGTCTCTGAGGCAACCAGGGCCAGTATTTACTATTACAATACATATCAACAGACCAAACCTCAATATGTGCTTATGTGTGTGTAAACAGGGTTTTGAGGACTCAAAACCTTTTATCCACCTTCAATGTGTTCTCTGTTTCCTGTGGACTCATGGCTTCTGCTCAATCACTATGTTTGCCCGTTAGCCACCATGCTCTCTTCCATGACATGACAAATTCCTGTATCTGTGGAACTCTAAACTCCAGTTAAACACTTCCATCAGTAGTTGCCTTAGTCATGGTGTTTTATCATAGCAATACAAAATGTAACTTAGACAACAACAAACAAAAAGCAAACAACATCTGCTCACCTCTGAGCTTAGTTTAGGTTTTCCTGGAGTTGTCATCATGTGTATTTTCCCCTCCTTTCTTTAATAGTTATTCTTTTATTTAATAAATCAATATTTAGATCTTCTCCTATCCTGTTTCTCCAGAACCATCACATCTCTACTTAGTTTCTCTAGGCTTCCATTACTGATTCTAAAATTTATCTAGATTTGCATTTTTTAGCTTGTTCATTTCCATGACTTTAAATTTATTTACCAGTATTAGTTCCACAATTTTGGAGGAAAATTTACTTTCTTGGAATTCTTAAAGTTTTCATTTAATTATTGTTTTTTGGTGCTTTTGTGGTGCTTTATTATTAACTGTTTATTTTTTCATAGTACCTAGAACTATCACAGACCTGGTAACAATGTGGTTATTGTTTTATCCTGGAGATCTTTGGAAGTTCTAATCATATAGCATAACAATTCAATATTCTGACTCAGGAGTTTCTGGGGGAGACTTTTCCTCAAATCTGAACCTGGGGCAGGCTCAGAAAGCCACAGATCTCCACGATTCAAACCATGATGTGTTCCAAACTTTTCTAGTACCCCACATTCACGTAGAGCCAGCCATATAACATTCTTTGGCTTATGTGGAGGTTCAAGGATCTCAATGGAACCCTCATCTTGCATTATCCAAAAACCCTTCTTCCCTGTACCTGCATTGCTTAAAATCTGGGAACAAGATTCGAAAATGCCCACTCCAAAGCAATAGCCACCTGTTTTCAAACATCTTTCTAAATTTGAGGCTTTTAAATTTCCTTTGCTTTAGTATGAACTAATAGTTACAAAGGGGGAATCTCTGCCAGGAGAGGACTCACAGGAGCCTTCTTCTTGAGAATGCAGCCGAGATAGATCATGGCAGAGCAAAGTCAAGTCTCACATCCTGGGAGCTGAGATCAACCTGGCAGTTTCGTTTCTTCCACACATGATTCTGAGACATGTAAATTCTAGGGATTTCTTAGTTGGAGATTCTTAATTTTTGGGAAAATGTAACATGAATAAATAATAAAGAAAAATAGTATAAAGAGTGAGATGATATGTATGGTGATACATTTTAATCTCTGAAGATATTCATAAAATGCTAGGCCTGGTGTGTGAGCTATCACATGGTGGTTATTGGTACAAATTCTTTTAGCTTTTACTTTGTAAAGAGGTTTGAATATGATGAAATGTCATTTGTTAACAAAAGTCAAGAATTAAAGGCTTTTAATGTAAGGCTTTTTTGAGAGTGTATATATTGACACAAATGATTGTTGCTTTTGTATCATTCCAGAAAATGCTATTTCTGGTAGAAAGGCTTGGCCCCTGGAGAGAGCTTTTGAATCCTAGGAGGAAAGGTCATTACTCTGTCTTGGGTTGCTTATGGAGAAACAAAGTGGAATTCTGGTTGACCTTTAAAGTCTGAAAATATTTTAAACAGTGTTTAAATTTTGTCAACCAGTTTTTAAATTTTTCTCACATCTGTTCTTGATAGGATTGTATGTAGATTGTTTTTATAGTTTTAACCAAGGGAAATGAGATTCCCCCTGCTTCTCTTGCTTGGAAGTTTATAACAGGCTTCTAGTTTGCTAATGCCATGGAAGCCTTGCTCTAAGAGTGGACAAGGGTGATTAGTTTTACAGATTTATTTCTCTAGGCATACCTTTTTCACATTGCTATGTTCTGTGGCATGTATATAGTTCCTTCCACATTGAAGGCATTTTCTCTAAGAAAATGGACACTGGAACTAGAACCAAGAGGTTGAATTTTTCTTTTTTTAGTTTATTGTACAATAAATATTTTGTTACTATGTATATATAAAATATCAAGAATTTGATGGAACCAGTTTTCATGGATCTCTCTCTCTCTCTCTCTCTCTCTCTCTCTCTCTCTCTCTCTCTCTCCCTGTCTCTCTCTGTCTCTGTCTCTCTCCATATATATATATATATATATATATATATATATATATATATATACTGTCACTTTTTCCCTGTCTAACTTTTAGGTACATACCAATTTAAAAAAAAAACAAGAGCTTTCTATTGAGATTTAAATATCTAAATTTTCATTGGACATTCTCAAGGGCTTGGGAGATGTTAAAAACATAGTAATATGAAATAACTTCTCCTATTGAGAACAATGGGCTCATATTCTCATTTTCTGTGACTTCAGGGCAATTTGAGCACCCAGTAACCCATCTTGGGATTCTAGCTCAGGTGGTAGTTTTAATTATCTTAATTTCCTACTTTTGGGCAAGGAAAAAAATCCATCTAGTTATTTAATGATTCTGCTTCAATCTGAAACAAATTTTAGCATATTACATTTTGCCTCGATAAATGCTATGTGTCAATTAAATTATAATTGTCAGTGTTCAGGGGGCTGTGGAGAGCAGTGAATCTTACTGTCATAGAAATTTAAGGGGTATATTTTAGAATCAGATGGTTAAATCCTTAAGGAATATATTTGAGTTTTTGAATTTTATTACATCCTTACTTAAATATACATCACAAGCTATTAATCTGTGAAGGTGAAGAAGATGTGTTTTGTTCAACTTTTACCCTCACTGCTATAGGTAAATACTATGTGCTCATTAAATTCTTATAAAATTTGTTAATAAATGGGGCAGTAATGTATATGAAGTTGCATAAGTTTTAAATTATCACAACAAATACATACTTTCAATCTTATGTTGGTGATAGTTAAATAAGTTCCCTAAATATTTCATGTTGTATAGAATAAAATATCAACATATGATTTTACCTGACTTTACCTAACATAAATATCATATTGTTAAAACTAATAATTTTTATCATGCAATGTGAGGTATTGAGCAACATTGTGCCAACCAACTTTCAGAAGTGACATTTCCCATCATGTGTAGGTGGCTAATGTGATCAGATAGAGAAAAGGGATTTAAAAAAAACTGCACGATCTGACAACACACATTTCCACTGCAATTATTTGAGAGAGTTAGTTTCAGTCTAAAGAATTCACTGTGTAACCAGTTAAGAGCTCTTCTGATAGGATGTATTTCGTGTATAAGCATTTATATAAATCTGTTTCCATAGCACCTAGGCTCTCTGAAAACTTGTCTTAGCAAAGACAAATGAAATCTTCTTGAATATCAAGGTGATTGACATCATGATGCAGTCCCTGAACCCATCTGACTAGCATCATGATGATTGTGGGGAAATCCAGCAAAATAAAGACAGAAAGTCGCACAGAGATAATCAATAGGAGAGTTTGCAGTGGTTCTCATCCTTTCTAATCCTGCAAACCTTTAACACAACTCCTCAGCTGTGGGGCCCCATTGCCATAAAATTATTTCATTATGTAATGAATAGTAGTGTAAATATCTGGTACAAAGGATATCTAGTATGCAACCCATGGTGTTCGTGACCCACAGGTTGAGGACAACTGGCTTATAGGGTCTTTGGCAGTGGGAAAAATCTGCTAAGATAATGCTTATATTGTGGTGCTTTATAAGAGGCTCCCTGCCCCTTCTGATAGAGAACTCCATCTAGAGGGAAAGAAGGCAAAGAAAGGAATCCATCAAGGTCTGTGGAAGTCCTTTGTCCTCCTCTCTGATGTAGGATTTTTGGAATAATGGGACTAGAGATGAGGGATGTGGAGAAGGAAATTTTAGACCATGCACTAATAAGCCCAGATAAGAATGCATCAAAATACACAGAAATGGTAAAGAATATAAACTGAGAGTAACAACCAAGTTAGTAGATCCAATTCCTTTGTAACATAAAGAAATATGAAACCAATTTAAGCCCCTGGGATATGTTGACATGGGCTGACTATCTATCTACCCTTCCTCCAAGCTGACTGCAGAATGCCTATAACTTGTTACTGTAGCATCTTAGCTCTAAAGGTAATTAGACACCTTTCTAAAACCTAGGGCAAAGTGATCAGAAAGCTTTTTTAAAAAGAGGCTTTTTAAAAATTAAAGCTTTAAAATTTGTCCTTGAGAAACGTATGCATGCATACAGTGCATTCCAATGGTATGTGCCTCCTATTTCCTCTCCAACTAAACCAAGACCCTCTCAACATGTTCCTCCTCCCATTTCACCCCTTCGTCCTGTCCTTCTGTAACCCTATGAGTCCACTACTGCCTACATGTACATTAGCAGAGATAATCTCCCAGGGACACATTGAGTCTACCAGTGGCCATACTCTTACCAAAATTAACTCCTCTCCCCGAAACTAGAAACTGCCAGTAGCAGTGCAGACATGAATGAGACCCAAATGTCTTCCCCAGTCTATGCTGGAACTAATCTCGTGCAGTTAACCACAGATACTCTAGGCTCAAAATTGTAATGGCCATTTCATGTCTAAAAGAATATTTCTTAGTATTCTTCCTTATCCTCTGACACTTGACATTGTGAGCCCACCCTTCAATGTTTGTAGCATCTCTCCAGACCATGACTTTTACATTTCTTCTCCTCTTGCACTGAAATTCTTCTTCTATCTTGAGTGAGAATATATATATATATATATATATATATATATATATAATTTAAGATTGAATGCTTAGCACTTTGACTAGTTATGGATCTGCATTAGCTGATACCCCTAGAGAAAAGATTCCCTGACCACAGTTTAGAATAACAAAGATCCATGAAACTCAATATAAATACTTAGAAGGCAAGCTTACAAGATATCCATTTAGAAGAATACCAAATGTTCCCTTTTAGGATCTTCTCAGTTACGAGTTTTTGTTTTGTTTTTAAACAAGATTTATAGTACAAAGAACAGACTCAAATCCATTGAGAAAGCAGTTTATTACCCCCATAATAGCGATACCACTGTTGCAACAATGGGCACGTTCTCCTGCCAGGTCAGAATTGCAGCATTCACTTTCCAAGTCGTAGAAAGAACACTGATTTCTTCTCTGCAGTGTGCATAAATCTTATGTCATTATGAAAGCTAGCCAGCACTGAGAGTTTACTGGTCTTTCCAGATTGATGTTGTACAATCTTAATATGTAGGGCCTTCAGATATAAGTTTTTACCATTTAGTTGTGGTGGGTAACCAAGAATTATAATTGGCTGATTTATTTGGGTGATTTTTAAGGTTTCCTTACCCAGTGGCTTATATGGACGTATTCCATGTCTGAAATTGAGATTGTCATTAATGACCCATGCTTTATTGGAGAAGCACTGCTTACCCCAGAATCCTTCATAAACTTATGCTTTTTTTTTTTAAAAAAAATAATTTTAACACTTTATTACCTGATGATGCTTTGAATAGACAATAGATTATGGTGGATTTTCTTTAATCTCAGTTATTCACAGCACCACTTGTTTCCTACTTATCTTTGAAGCAGAACATGCAAACTTATGCTTTTTAATTAGCATGCAAACTAGTTTCTTTGCCTAAGGGTTTTTCATATATCTACAGTTTTTGTTAACTTACACTTCATTCCTTCATTTCTGCCATTCCTAAACTTTGTTCCAGATTGATACTAAATATGTTCTATTGTCCTTTCCAATTATATTTTAAAATTAGATTTCATAATAATAGATATGATTATGGCTTAGTCAAGCAAATTTTATTTGGTTAACTCACACCATAACTCCCTCATACTCCTCTATTCTCACTTTAAGAAATTCTGACCTTAGTAACCTCCACTCTGCTTCCATTTTCCTATGTCCAATTATCTGGATGATACAATCTCTTAACACACATCCAGGCTTCCTGAATTTGTACTCAAAGTTAAATACACAAAGCAAAAGACTCAAAGCTAGGCCAGACATAGGCGAGAAAACATATGGTATTTTTCCTTCTGGGTCTGGGTTATGTCAGCCAATATTTATTATTATTATCATAGTTCCATTTATTGATTTGTGAATTTTAAGATTTAGCTGAATAAAAATCCATTGCTTATATCCACCAAACTTTCCTCACAGCTGATGGACATCTAGGTTGGTTCCATTTCCTAGATATTGTGAAGAAAACACTGATAAACGTGGATGTAAAGAATGTCTGAGTAAGATGCCCTTGAGTAAGTGCCCAGGAGTGTTATAGCTAAGTCACTTCTAGTGTTATTTTTTAATCTTCTCAGAAATCTCCAGACCTGTTTCCACAGTAGCTGCATTAGTTAGACCCTTATCAGCGATATATAAGAGTTCTTTCCCCCCCACATCCGTTCCGCATTTGTTGTCATTTCTGGTCCTGATGATGGCTTTTCTGTCTTGAATTCTTGGTCATTTTCATCTGTATTTCCATGATGAACAAGGGTGACCAGCAATGTCTTTCTCCTTTTGCCTGTTGCTTTGTTTGTTTCCACACATGGAACCTGCTATCTTATTACTTACAGTTTTTTAATCATATGAATATCTTCCTTACTATTTCTGTGCATTTTTATTGCCCCTGTTTTTGTTTATGTTCACTGCTGGCTTGGAAGATCTGCCTGAGGAAGGTTATTCCCTGCTGCAGCAATGCAAAGGAAGAACCAATCCTACTGATTTACAATTTGGTCCAATCAGGATGCTGACACAAGGGAACAGAGGAAAGGACAGCCATTTAGCATTTTACTGGAGCCACACGCTTCTACATAATTCAGGAGATTTTTCCTCTACAGATAAAACATGGTGCCTTGGAGAAACCCCAGTGCCTTACACCACATATCATAAGTAGACATAGTGAAATTAGCAGTGATTTAAAGCTTTCTTTCTGACGATCTCCTGTAAGTTCCATATTCTTCTTCACAGTGTTGTAGTACATTAGTGCTTATATGTTCTTGAAGTGTCACCCACCATCTGGGACATGTGCCTTGCCATATCACAGTCTATATGCCACCTTTGCTCAAAATGAGTCACTGAATTTCTAATTGCTACATATCAAGTTGGCCCACAGCTACCTTCCTCATTATTTTAAATTATGCCAAGCTGCTTCATCTGGGATTTCAGGAACCCGGGGATAGGCTTTTGCCACAGAATGCCTTTCACTGAATATTTTAGCTATTTACTGGCATTTGCAAAATTCCAAAACTTTGGTAAAA
Source organism: Mus caroli (assembly GCF_978045245.1). NCBI lineage: Eukaryota > Metazoa > Chordata > Mammalia > Rodentia > Muridae > Mus > Mus caroli. Next base: position 50,368,139 of record NW_028227259.1, on the reverse strand, counting down.
TTTGTTTTCACAGATATTCTGACTAACCTTTTCCTTCAGACTCTTCAGTGGATGTTTAAGGCATTTTTGTTGTGATCACAAGCTGAATTAAACATTATATATATCAATATCAATTTCATTACCATTTGATCATTTAACTATGGCCATCTTTCATGATATATTGTGATGTTCTCAAGCTCTGTGCCTTTGGAAAATGCATACAGACTGTGCCTCATTCACATACAATTCACATTCAGATTCCTCTTCGTGTAGCAATGGTTCTTATCTCTTTATTTTCTAAGGGAAGAAAACTCTAGAACTAACCCTGATTTTTTTTCTTGCATACCCTACATCCAATGTATTTAGCATTTCCTGTTGGTGTTACACTCTTCAAAATATTTCTAGGAAGCAATATTTCTTCACTAGTAATGATTTGATTTGAATCCATTAGGGCATCATCTTCAATGTGAATTTCTCTAATACAATAGTTGACCTTCCAATTTTGATCCCTACCACTCAACTTATAGGAGCTACCTATATATGATGGTATGAACTTGTATGACATGATACATCTCAGCATCATCAAATCTCTGTAATCTCTATAATTAATATCATATAAAATGACTACACATGATTTAGAATATCTGTATGTATTAATATATTTGTCAATATTACCCTCTAAAATATTCTATTTTCAATTTGTGGTGTGTGTGTGTGTTTGTGCGTGTGTGTACACATATGCACCACAGTGGATGTGTATATCTCAGAATAGAATCTTAGGTGTTGGTGCTCATGTTCAATTATGTTTGAGACAAGGTATTTTCTTGTTCACTATTGCATATAACATATAGGGCTCATGAGTTCTTAGGGATTCTCTCTCTCTTTTTTTAATTTATTCTTTTTAATTAGGTATTTTCTTCATTTACATTTCAATGGCTATCCCAAAAGTTGCACAGGCACTCCCCACCCATTCCCCTCCCCACCTACTCACACTTCTTGGCCCGCATTCTGAGGCATATAAAGTTTGCAAGACCAAGGGGCCTCTCTTCCCAATGATGACCAAATAGGCCATCTTCTGATACATATGCAGCTAGAGACACGAGCTCCTGGGATACTAGTTAGTTCATATTGTTCCACCTATAGGGTTGCAGGCCCCTTTAGCTCCTTGGGTGCTTTCTCTAGCTCCTCAATTGGGGTGCCTGTGTTCCATCGAATAACTGACTGTGAGCATCCACTTTTGTGTTTGCCAGGCCCGGCATAGCCTTACAAGAGACAGCTATATCATGGTCCTTTCAGCTAAATTGTGCCTGTGTATGCAATGGTGTCAATGCGTGGAGGCTGATTATGGGATGGATTCCTGGTTATGGCAGTCTCTAGGTGGTCTATCCTTTCTCTCAGCTCCAAATTTTGTCTCTGTAACTTTTTCCATGGGTGTTTTGTTCTCAATTCTAAGAAGGGGCAAAGTGTCCACACTTTGGTCTTTGTTCTTCTTGAGTGGCATGTGTTTTGCAAATTGTATCTTGTATCTTGGGTATTGTAAGTTTCTGGGCTAATATCCACTTATCAGTGAGTACATATCATGTGAGCTCTTTTGTGATTGGGTTACCTCACTCAGGAGGATGCCCTCCAGGTCCAACCATTTGCCTAGGAATTTCATAAATTCGTTCTTTTTAATAGCTGAGTACTACTCCATTGTGTAATTGTGTAAAACATTTTCTGTATCCATTCCTTTGTTGAGAGACATCTGGGTTCATTCCAGCTTCTGGCCATTATAAATACAGCTGCTATGAACATAGTGGAGCATCTGTCCTTCTTACCAGCTGGAATGTCTTCTGGATATATGCCCAGGAGAGGTATTGCTGGATCCTCTAGTAGTACTATGTCCAATTTTCTAAGGAACTGCCAGACTGATTTCCAGAGTGGTTGTACAAGCTTGCAATCCCACCAACAATGGAGGAGTGTTCCTCTTTCTCCACATCCTCACCAGCATCTGCTGTCACCTGAATTTTTGATCTTAGCCATTCTGACTGGTGTGAGGTGGAATCTCAGGGTTGTTTTGATTTGCATTTCCCCGATGATTAAGGATGTTGAACATTTTTTCAGGTGCTTCTCTGCCATTCGGTATTCCTCAGGTAAGAATTCTTTGTTCAGTTCTGAGCCCCATTTTTGAATGGGGTTATTGGATTTTCTGGAGTCCACCTTCTTGAGTTCTTTATATATATACATTGGATATTAGTCCCCTATCTGATTTAGGATAGATAAAGATCCTTTCCCAATCTGTTGGTGGTCTTTTTGTCTTATTGACAGTGTCTTTTGCCTTGCAGAAGTTTTGCAGTTTCATGAGGTCCCACTTGTCAATTCTCGATCTTACAGCACAAGCCATTGCTGTTCTATTCAGGAATTTCCCCCCTGTGCCCATATCTTTGAGGCTTTTTCCCACTTTCTCCTTTGTAAGTTTCACTGTCTCTGGTTTTATGTGAAGTTCCTTGATCCACTTAGATTTGACCTTAGTACAAGGAGATAGGAATGGATCAATTTGCATTTTTCTACATGATAACCACCAGTTGTGCCAGCACCATTTGTTGAAAATGCTGTCTTTTTTCCACTGGATGATTTTAGCCCCCTTGTAAGTCACCATACGTTTGTGGGTTCATTTCTGGGTCTTCAATTCTATTCCATTGGTCTACTTGTCTGTCGCTATACCAGTACTATGTAGGTTTTTTTTTTTTTTTTTTTTTTTCACAATTGCTCTGTAATACACCTTTAGGTCAGGCATGGTGATTCCACCAAAGGTTCTTTTATCATTGAGAAGAGTTTTTGCTATCCTAGGTTTTTTTTTTTTTTTGTTATTCCAGATGAATTTGCAAATTGCCCTTTCTAATTTGTTGAAGAATTGAGTTGGAATTTTGATGGGGATTGCATTGAATTTGTAGATTGCTTTTGGCAAGATAGCTATTTTTACCGTATGGATCTTGCTGATCCATGAACATGGGAGATCTTTCCATCTTCAGAGATCTTCTTTAAATTCTTTTTTCAGAGACTTGAAGTTCTTATCATACAGATCATTCACTTCCTTAGTTAGAGTCACACCAAGGTATTTTATATTATTTGTGACTATTGTGAAGGGAGTTGTTTCCCTAATTTCTTTCTCAGCCTGTTTATCCTTTGTGTAGAGAAAGGCCATTGACTTGTGTGAGTTAATTTTATATCCAGCTACTTCACTGAAGCTGTTTATCAGCTTTAGGAGTTCTCTAGTGGAATTTTTAGGGTCACTTATATATACTATCATATCATCTGCAAAAAGTTATATTTTTAATTCTTCCTTTCTATTTTGTAACCCCTTGATCTCCTTTTGTTGTCGAATTGCTCTGGCTAGGAATTCAAGTACTATGTTGAATAGGTAGGAAGAAAGTGGGTAGCCTTTTCTAGTCCTTGACTTTAGTGGGATTGCTTCCAGCTTCTCACCATTTACTTTGATGTTGGCTATTGATTTGCTGTAGATTGCTTTTATCATGTTTAGGTATTGGCCTTAAATTCCTGATCTTTCCAAGACTTTTATCATGAATGGATGTTGGATTTTGTCAAATGCTTTTTCCGCATCTAATGAGATGATCATGTGGTTTTTTTTGTCTTTGAGTTCCTTTATATAGTAGATTACGTTGATGGATTTCCGTATGTTAAACCATCCCTGCATCCCTGGAATGAAACCTACTTGGTCAGGATGGATGATTGTTTTAAGGTGTTCTTAGATTTGGTTAGCAAAAATTTTATTGAGGAGTTTTGCATCAATATTCATACGGGAAATTGGTCTGAAGTTCTCTATTAGTGTTGGGTCTTTTTGTGGTTTAGGTATCAGAGTAATTGTGGCTTCATAGAATGAGTTGGATAGAGTACCTTCTGCCTCTATTTTGTGGAATAGTTTGTGAAAAACTGGAATTAGATCTTCTTTGAAGGTCTGATAGAACTCTGCACTAAACCTATCTTGTCCTGGGCTTTTTTTTTTTTTTTTGCTTGGGAGACTATTAATGAATGCTTCTGTTTCTTTAGGGGATATAGGACAGTTTAGATCATTAATCTGATCCTGATTTAACTTTGGTACCTGGTATCTGTCTAGAAACTTGTCCATTTCATGCAGGTTCTCCAGTTTTGTTGAGTATAGTCTTTTGTAGAAGGATCTGATGGTGTTTTGTATTTCTTCATGATCTGTTGTTATGTCTCCCTTTTTTATTTCTGATTTTGTTAATTAGGATGCTGCCCCCGTGCCCTCTAGTGAGTCTGGCTAAGGGTTTATCTATCTTGTTGATTTTCTCGAAGAACCAGCTTCTTGTTTGGTTGATTCCTTGAATACTTCTTGTTTCCGCTTGGTTGATTTTGCCCCTGAGTTTGATTATTTCCTGCCGTCTACTCCTCTTGGGTGAATTTGCTTCCTTTTGTTCTAGAGCTTTTAGGTGTGTTTTCAAGCTGCTAGTGTGTGCTCTCTCTAGTTTCTTTTTGGAGGCACTCAGAGCTGAGTTTTCCTCTTAGGAATGCTTTCATTGTGTCCCATAAGTTTGGGTATATTGTGGCTTCATTTTCATTAAACTCTAAAAAGTTTTTAATTTCTTTCTTTATTCCTTCCTTGACCAAGGTATCATTGAGTAGAGTGTTGTTTAGTTTCCATGTGAATGATGGCTTTCTATTATTTATGTTGTTATTGAAGACCAGCCTTAGTCTCTGGTGATCTGATAGGATGCATGGGACAACTGCAATATTTTTGTTATCTGTTGAGGCCTGTTTTGTGACCAATTACATAGTCAATTTTGGAGAAGGTACTGTGAGGTGCTGAGAAGAAGGTATATCCTTTTGTTTTAGGATAAAATGTTCTGTATATATCTGTTAAATCCATTTGTTTTATAACTTTTGTTAGTTTCTCTGTGTCCTGTTTAGTTTCTGTTTCCAAGATCTGTCTATTGATGAAAGTGGTTTGTTGAAGTCTCCCATTATTATTGTGTGAGGTGCAATGTGTACTTTGAGCTTTGCTCAAGTTTCTTTAATGAATGTGGCTGCCCTTGCATTTGAAGCATAGATATTCAGAACTGAGAGTTCCTCTTGGAAGATTTTACCTTTGGTGAGTATGAAGTGTCCCTCCTTATCTTTTTTGATAACTTTGGGTTGGAAGTTCTTTTTTTTGATATTAGAATGGCTACTTCTGCTTGTTTCTTCAGACCATTTGCTTGGAAAATTGTTTTCCAGCCTTTCACTCTGAAGTAGTGTTTGTCTTTTTCCCTGAGATGGGTTTCCTGTAAGCAGCAAAATGTTGGGTCCTGTTTGTGTATCCAGTCTGTTAGTCTATGTCTTTTTATTGGAGAATTGAGTCCATTGATATTAAGAGATATTAAGGAAAAGTAATTGTTGCTTCCTATTATTTTTGTTGTTAGAGTTGGCATTCTGTTCTTGTGGCTGTCTTCTTTTAGGTTTGTTGAAGGATAACTTTTTTGCTTTTTCTAGGGCGTGGTTTCTGTCCTTGTATTGGTTTTTTTCTGTTATTATTCTTTGAAGGATGAATTCATGGAAATATATTGTGTGAATTTGGTTTTTTCATGAAATACTTTGGTTTCTCCATCTATGGTAATTGAAAATTTGGCTGGGTATAGTAGTCTGGGCTGGTGTTTGTGTTCTCTTAGTGTCTGTATAACATCTGTCCAGGATCTTCTGGCTTTCATAGTCTCTGGTGAGAAATCTGGTGAAATTCTAATAGGCCTGCCTTTATATGTTACTTGACCTTTCTCCCTTATTGCTTTTAATATTCCATCTTTATTAAGTGCATTTGTTGTTCTGATTAGTATGTGTTGGGAGGAATTTCTTTTCTGGTCCAGTCTATTTGGAGTTCTGTAGGCTCCTTCTATGTTCATGGGCATGTCTTTCTTTAGGTTTGGGAAGTTTTCTTCTATAATTTTGTTGAAGATATTTGCTGGCCCTTTAAGTTGAAAATCTGGTGTTTACAGGAAGGGACTTGTGATCAGTCCGGGTTTTCTGCTTCCCTAATTAATGCAGTCTCAGAATCCACGTGATTGGATTGGAGCAGATGCTGTGTTACACTCACCAAAGGTCTTAAGATCCAGTGGAGGGTCCTGTGAGGACCTTGCAGGTGTCCGGAGACCTCTTGCCTAAGGAACCCAGGTGCTGGCGTGGACTGGAAGTGCTAATGTGTGACTTTTACAATAGCTATGGGCACCTGAACTCAGGCCATCACACTTGTATGGCAAGTGCTTTACCCACTGAGAAACCTTTCCATCTCATGAAGTATTTCTTGTCAATTAAGTTATTCCACTTGCACTGATATTTTTTCTGGCAAAAAGTACAGAAAATGTATGTGTTTTGCTGCTATGACACATTGCTAGAGAATCTAATTATAAACAATAGAGATTTGTTTAATATAGTTCTGGAGGCTAGGTGTGTAAGGTTAATGTACCCTGTTATGGTTAATATTGATTTGTCAGCCTGAAATGATTTGGTTTCAGCTGGTTATCATCTTTGTGAGAGCATCTAGGTTAGGTTATTGAGGTGGGAAGACTCAAAAATATGGTAGAGTCATCTTATGGGGGGGGGAGTCCTAGATTAAATAAAAAAGTGAGTTGAGCGCCAACAGCCATTATACTTTGCATTCAGTTTATGGGTGCAGTATGTCAAGTTGTTTCATGTCCATCTCTGTTGCCATTCTTTCCTGCCATGTTGTAGCCTTGTAAAACCAATACTTACATAATGATTCCTTAAGTTGTTTTTGTCAGTTATTTTCTTAAAGCAATATGGGAGATGACAATATAATCTCACTATAGCAAAAACCTTCTTGCAAAACATCTTATGACAAAAGCTCAGGAGTCAGCTACAGGGGGCATGGATAGAGAGAGAGAGAGAGAGAGAGAGAGAGAGAGAGAGAGAGAGAGGAATGGAATAAGGAGACAGAGACAGAGACAGAGAGAGGAAGAAAGTATCATGTGGTCGTCTCCCATGCTCATGTACATTAATTGAAGTCAATGAACTTAATTAAGTAAAGAAGATAGAACTTCCTGCAGAGGAAGGGTCAGAGGGGTATAGTGAGAATTGGGTATGGCCCATATACATTGCATACATGTATGAAATTTACCCTCCCTGATGCACCAGAGACCTGGGAGGTGAGAGACTCTCAGGACTCAAAGGGAGGGAATGTAGATGAAATGACTGAAAATAGGGAGAGGGAACTTATAGAATCCACCTCAAACAGAAAGACAGGATATCAAGTGAATGTGAATGCTGCCATCCCACAGTTAAAACTCTGACCATAATTGTTCCTGTCTGAAAGAACTGCAGGGATGGAAATGGAGAGGAAAAGAAGGTCCAGTGACAGACCCACAGTGGGATCTAGCTCAAAGGGAGCTCCCATGGTCTGACACTATTACTGAGGCTATGGATTGCTCAGAAAAAGGTGCCTATCATGACTGCCCTCTGAAGGACCAGAAAGTGGCTGAAAGAGTCAGATGTGGATATTTGTAGCCAACAAATGGACAGATATTGCTGATCCCTGTGGTTGAATCAGAGAAGGACTGAAAGAGGCTGAGGACAAGGGCTATCCTGTAAGACGACCAGCAGTCTCAATAAACCTGGACCACCGAGATCTCTCAGACACTGGACCATCAACCAGGCAGCTGATATGATGTTCCTAAGACATGTACAGCAGATGACTCCCAGGTCTGGGTTCAATCAGAAAAGATGCATCTAATCCTCAAGACACTGGAGTTTAGAGGTTTTGTGGGGTAGGTGTTGGGTGTCGGGGACATCCTTGTGGAGACAGGGTCAGGGAGAAAATATGAGATGTAGAACAGTCAAAGGGTGGACTGGGAGGGGAATAAAATCTGGAGTATAAAATAAATAAATAAATAAATAAATAAATAAATAAATAAGATTTAAAAAAAAATCACTTTATACAGAATACTACGTAAACTTTTCTATTTATCTTTTTGTGGCAGCCTAAAGATACTGAAAGGACACTTTATGTCTACACATCATTATTTATCTCTAAGCTCTTAAAACAGCAGGATGCCACACTGAATTGAGCACGACTGGGTTCATGAGTACACGACAGGCAGCGTGTATCCTTTAGGTCGAAAAGTCAGTGTCAAGTATACAATGGCTGGAACTTTAGTAAGTGAGGACACAAGATGGTGATGTGGGCAAGCAACAAGGGATGAAGCTGGCTTCTGAACTGACATTTCAGATGGAGGTACATGGAAGTGTGCACCCAGACTGCTGGTCTGTTCTCCATAAAGAGATTTTCTATAAGAATATGTGTGAAATATCTAAAAAGGTTAAGATCATAATTATGTGTGTCATAAATAATGGAATATAAGTTGCTGTAAAAGTGGGCTTTTATTGAGATATTACTATCAGTTTGGTTTAACAGGAAATCTGTACTTGTAGTTGGTTTGGTAAATGATAGATCCATTAGATGATAGTACTTTTGAAAAACAGTGATGTAAATTTTTCATTTAAATAAAAAATGGAGCAGGAGAGAAAGTTCCAGAATATGGGTAATAATTTCTAGTACAAATATAATTTTTAGAAAATACTGGAGCCGTGGAATGCAATGGTGAAATAACACTAATAGCAGCTATTTGGTGAATGGTAATTATTATTTATTAATGCAGACCTCATAAAATACTGATTTATTACATTCTTGTAGTTTTCCAAGATTTATATTTAAATAAACACACTAAAATGATTGAAGCAACTATAGTAGACTCATAGCCTCAAATGGAAAATCTAATGGAGAATTAGTCTAGATAAACTTCTATTGTCTTCCTGACTAGTTTGACATAGTGAAAATAACAACAACAAACCATAAATGGCCAGAAACCTCTGTCTACTGTCTTAACAGCTGGGAGTCAAATGAGTTAATATGACAAAATGAAATTTAAGAACATGGATACAAAAGAGAATAAAAAGGAACTGCATTTGTAAGTGAGTTGGCAGAAGAAATAGGGTGCTTAGGAAAAGAACCAATTAAATACTAATTAAGGATGGTGAATTCCTAGGTTTGTATATATTGCTCACTATTTATTATAAAATCCCTGTCTTAATTCTTAACTCCCAGCCTACCAATAAATGAACCCATGCTGTAGGATCTGGGAAAAATAGCGTTTTAATAAAATAAAGATAATTTAAATGATAAAAGGAGGTCAGTTTATCCTGAAAATAAAAAACAAGATATAGAGAAGAAAATTAGAATTTACAGAATTTTGCTACTGTATAAAGGCAGATTTGTATACTTATAAATATAAGTTGTTTGCAGTTTGCCTCTGCCAGGAAGCTACATTAGGCACATCTGTATAAAATACATTTCCAATTTATCCAGTCTGGAATGACCACATTCATTTTCTAGTTCACTGCAAGGGTAAGTAACATAATAAGCACAATGTACTCTCCAAATTTAATAATTTAACATGCTTGCTTACTTAACTTATTATTACCAACCAAGTATCTTTGTCTTTCTTTCTTTTTTTCTTTCTGCCTAAAATGGGAACCTTGAAGAAGATACTGAGAAAGTTAGAATTAAAATTTTATCTTCTTTGAATCAGATTTGTGGAATTAGGGAGTGTGTGTATGGGTGTGTGCTCGTTTGTGTTTATGAGTCTTTTGTTTTTTGTTTTGATATTTTTTTTTCATAAAAGATTTTTTTCAAATTTAAATGATGTCCCATATTTAATATACAGTAATAAACATAAATTTCTCAAAAACACAAAATATTTGAAATGAAATAAGTCAAAATGTAGCTAAGACCTAAAAAGTTTATGATAAACAGAAAATTAACTTTAAAAGATACATAAATATATTGTGTTTGGAACAGAAGCTGTTTGATTGAACTTAGACACCATTGAATTATTTTTATTGTGTGATTTTAAATACAGGAAATAAATCCCATCTAGAATTCTTACATTGTTCCCAGAGGAGCTCTTTCAAGAACCGCTAATAATCAATGACTAATATTGAAACATGTAAAATATGCAATACAACATTAAAAGCAAAAGTAGTTCAAAGTGGGTGTAACTGTCCCCTACAAATTTTACTTTCTGCTTCTTAATATTATATTCAAAGTCAATATAAAAGAGAGAAACCCACCCACCCACACTGTAATCCACATATGAGACAAAAACCAGTATTATAGACACTTCATCTAAACTTATATACATCATTGTATTTCTAGATCCCTCCTTTCTGAATCTGTATATGAATAGAAAATAAAAAGGTACTACAGTAGCTTCATGTGCATTTATATTTGCTCTGTGCATTTCTAGATTTTCTGTTTCTGATGGAGAGTACGACTCTTTATTCTTCATTTTCACATACTCAGGTCATTACTCAGCTCTGCCTTTATCCAGGAGAGAATCTGGAGACAACTCTCTCTTGTTCATGCTTTTTACTTCCTTGTTTCTGCATCTTTCCTATCAATGCAAAATGCCATTTTCTTCACTAAAATATTGCTGACATTTTCTGTGTTTTCCCACTTCTCTTTTTGTCATCTCTTTTTTTTTCTAAACTTTTCAGAATTGAAGCTGGATGACTATGGATGACTATGCTTCTCCCTTTGTGCTATGCTTCTCCCATTGTGCATAACCCAAAGGAAATATTACTGTTGCTGAGCACAGATCACAACTTTCTAAAATAAAAGTGATTTGTATTAAGTTCAGGACAGCAAGTGTACCACAGTGTGTTTTACTAGAGGAATATCCAGCTGTCTTTTTGTTGATGGCCAAATTCCTATCAAAAAGGTTTTATAATTATAAACTTACATAGCCCTTTTATTTCATTGCTTCATAGTTTAACAGTAAATTCTTCAATAATAATCCATCCAGTTTTAATTTCAAATGATATAGGTATATTGACAACAGCATCTTACCTTAAAAACATGGAAAATGATTATTATTGTTGATGGTTCCTCAAAGTCTTACAGAATGATTTGTCAATCAAAAACTACTTGACAACTTTTTCTCAGGTGAAAGATTATGGGAGCAATCTTTGCCCAAGGGAAGGATGTTGGAGGGTTATACCAAAGCTCATGCATATTTGTAATGCCCAATTATGGCATGTAGATAGAGCTGGTGGTAGATCATTTGCCAGGATAAGATGAGTGGATGGTTTTGGATATAGTTGATCAAATATAGCTGGTGTAATGACTCATAGTCATCTATAGGTTTCCATAGTAATAGGCAACACATTATTGCAACATCAGAATCCTTTTTAGTAAGCTTGATAGGAATTTGAGGCTCACAAGCCATGAAGCCCACTCATACTTGAACTACATCATTTTGAAAATTCTCTTTAAGTAATGTATTTTGACATCTTCATAGTGTTGTGAAAGTGAGTTTATGTAAACTTTAAAGGTCTTATGGTATTTTTAGAAAATAATAAATGACTTATTATACAGGGTTTTATGTGTATTTGATTTGAGCATAGTCCTTCATCTCAGTAATTGTTATTCAGAAAGTGTGCTATTCCCTGGTATAAATTTTCCTACCAGATTAGATGTGGCTTTGTTGTTGTTGCTCAAATAAAAGGTTTCTAGAGACTTTTTTGAACTGATTTCAGGGCCTTCATTTGTATTAGAAGGGAAAAGTATTCATCATTCATGAAATTTGAATATGTGGCTGGAGGGAGAAAGGGAAATTTATCTATCTATCATCTATCTATCTATCTATCTATCTATCTATCTATCTATCTATCTATCTATCTATCTATCTATCTATCTATGTTTTTCATCATCTGTCACCTATCTTTATTATCTCTCCTGTAAATCATCTATCTAGCATATATCAGGCTATCATCTCTCTGTCTGTCCATTCATCAGTCTACTTACCTACCTTGAGAACATCCTATAAATCGCATCACAAGTTCACAGTGTTGTGAATGTGAGCTCCTATAAATTTACATCCTAAATGTAAATTCCTATAACGATGCCTAGAAAAATAAATACTGCTTAATCTTATTAGAATTTTCCAAGGCTCACAATAGAATAGAGAATAATTGTTCACACTGGTAGCATTAGTTCTAGGGAGACAAGAGTAGGAGGGTCATAAGCTAGAATTAGGTTTAAGATACATAGCAACTACCTCTAAAATAATTAAATTAAAAAACATGCAGAGAATTGCTTAAATTAACAATAGCAAGTCTCATCACTAATATAAGGAGAGTTATATTTTGAGAGGTTTAAGCTTTTCTCTTTGTTGCATATTATAAAATTGTGTTGGGTTTCATCACTAATACAAGGAGAGTTATATTTTGAGAGATTCAAACTTTTCTCTTGGTTGCAGGATATAAAATTGCATTGGGTATTGTGAAGTGTGGTCTCAGAAGTTGTTGCCATCTGCAATGTATAGGGGCTTAAGACCCACAACACATACTGAATTCTACACTGGTCACATTTAAAGGTTTGTTAGAAGCCCGAGGAAGTCATGCAGATACTATTCAGGGAAGAGTCAACTGCCCAATGGGTAGAGAATATTGCCACCAAGTTTGACAACCTGGGTCAGATTTTCAAGAAGCTCATATGGTAAAAGAAAAAAAATAGCTTCAAAAGCTGTCCACACCTCTTCCATGCATGTAAATATATATATATATATATATATATGTATATATATATATATATATATATATGGAAAAGAATACAGTAAAATGAATTAAAAGTATAAAAATTAAGATGAAAGATCATGCAGGTTAGTAACTGAAACATTCTTGTGTCTACTGACTTAATCTGAAGGCTTAGTACTTCAAAGTTTTCTTCATATTTTTAATATTTTAATAAAAATTATGTTGTTGTTCCACCTATAGGGTTGCAGACCCCTTTAGCTCCTTGGGTACTTTCTCTAGCTCCTCCATTGGGGGCCCTGTGATCCATCCAATAGCTGACTGTGAACATCCACTCCTGTGTTTGCTAGGCCCAAGAATAGCCTCATAAGAGACAGCTATATCAGGGTCCTTTCAGCAAAATCTTGCTAGTGTATGCAGTGGTGTCAGCGTTTGGAGGATGATTATGGGATGGATCCCCGGGTATAGCAGTATCTAGATGCTCCATCCTTTCGTCTCAGCTCCAAACTGTCTCTGTAACTCCTTCCATGGGTGTTTTGTTCCCAATTCTAAGAAGGGGCACAGTGTCCACACTTTGGTCTTCGTTCTTCTTCAGTTTCATGTGTTTTGTAAATTGTATCTTATATCTTGGGTATTCTAAGTTTCTGGGCTAATATGAACTAACCAGTATCCCCCCCCCCCCCGGAGCTCATGTCTCTAGCTGCATATATATCAGAAGATGGCCTAGTTGGCCATCAGTGGAAAGAGAGGCCCATTGGTCTTGCAAACGTTATATGCCTCAGTACAGGGGAATGCAAGGACCAAGAAGTGGGAGTGGGTGGGTAGGGGAGTGGGGGGGGATGGGGGACTTTTGGGAACAGCATTGGAAATGTAAATGAAGAAAATACCTAATTAAAAAAAAAGATTTTCTGAGTTTTATCTAGGGATGCCAATTCCTTGTCATGTTGAATCTTTCTGTATGTCCACTATAAGTAGAAGGCATCCTGCAGAATGTAGATCCCAGGAACTAATGTGAGACTTGTATCCAAAATAAAGACATTTGTCAATGGCATTCCACCAAAAAATTATAGATTATGAAAAAGAAATAATACATTACTATAATGCCAGGAAAGTAGTGGCATTATAAATGAGAAAGATAGTTTATGGAAAGAAATTTAATTTGTTTTAATGTAGGGATTAAGACAGTGATTATGCAAAAGTAAAATATTGCAAAATCTCATAAGTAATTTTACAAATATACATATCTTTTTCTCTATAGAGGTTTTATTCTGAATTTTCCACAGAAACCCCTGTAATCTTTTGAGTCTCAAGCCAACCTACTCTGGAAATGAAAGGAGAGTCAAAGCAGATAGAATAATGACTTTTGACCTAGTTGTTCCAGTGGCTCACAGGGAAACCATGCCACAGCTATATTTATGTGAATTTCCAGTCATAAGAACTTTATGAGGTGACTCTCTGGGGCCAGATCTTGGTATGTCTACTGGCCACATTCATTTATTAATTGATATGTTAAAGATTTATTCAACATCTACTGCATCAGTTGAGTCCTAATAAGGGCATAAAATCAAAATGAGAGATAAATTTGTGTGAAATTAAATGGACTTTAAGACTGTAATGAGGACACAATGATATAGTAGGTTTTGTCTCCAGATAGGACTCAGAAGAAAGAAGCTCTACTTGGAAAAAAACAAAAATTCTTGTCTGTGGTCAATGTAGAAAAAACAACACATTAAAATTAATAAAATAAATTTGTTCTGGAAAATGGATTTCCTTAACACCCTTTCATAGATGCTTATTTTTATTTTTATGAAAGCTTATTTTGACCATGTACCTTATGAATTGACCTTTGTCCATGTATCACTCTTCCTCATCCTTCTCCTCTTCCATTCGTTGCCTACTTTCATAACATCAACCCTTCTGAAGAGACGATGTTGCCTACACTGTAGAGGTGAGAAATGTTTGAGGGAAAGAACTTAACAAAAAGGAACTCTGACATTTATCTGAAAACTGTTCCTTGGCTGCTGTTAATCTTTCTGATAACTTCCTATTAAGATGTTTCAAAGTTGAGAAAAAGAAAACCAAGAGGCTAGAATCATTTGATGTCAGAGCAGCTGAGAAAATGCACACACACACAAATAAACCCATTTTCTTGCTTCTTGGTTTTCTGCCATCTAGTATCAGTGTCCCTGGTCTTCAAAATATAATAGATATCCATATGGCAATGTGGTTATGAATTGCTCAGTCACAAGCTTTGGAGAAAAACATAGAAAAATAGAGCTGAGGGGAAAGGGTAATACTTATTTATATAAGCTCCTGTGTGCCCAACAGGTTCAATACAGTACATGATCGAAAGCCTTTACTTTTGTATGTACATTCTAGGAACAATACAGAGAAAGAGCTCAGAACATCATTGGAAAGGGAGGCCCAGTGGTCTTGCAAACTTTATATGCCTCAGTACAGGGGAACGCCAGGGCCAAGAAGTGGGAGTGGGTGGGTAGGGGAGTTGGGGGGAGGGTATGGGGGACTTTTGGGATAGCATTGAAAATGTAAATGAAGAAAATACCTAATTAAAAAAAGTTAAAAAAGAAAAGAAAAGAAAAGAAAAGAAAAGAAAAGAAAAGAAAAGAAAAGAAAAGGAAAGGAAAGAAAAGAAAAGAAAAGAAAATGAACCAAGGAAGAGAAAGTTGGGTACGTTTAGAGGGAGGAAAGTCTCTACTCGAAATGTGTTCTGGGGTAAAGAATGACTAAATAATGTTCACAGAAGAGAATTTTTGGGAATATCTGAAATAACTCCATCCTAGACAAAGGGAACAGTAGAGTTTAGGACTATATAGAAAATATCTTGATATAAGAAGAGATGTATAGAAATGTAGGCATGAAAGAGATCATATAACTCTTGAAAGTATGTTTGATTTTTATACCAAGGGAAATGAATGTTGTAAAATTTCAATGTGATTTGTTCATTCCAAATGTCCTTCTCTCTATTGTATTGAGAGCAGGCTATAGATGGCAAGACATGTCATAAATGGACATAGATGTGTTTTGTTTGGCTTGTATTGAATTAAAAATGAAATAACAAACACTTATAAATTTACAAATAATGTCCTATTTGCTACTGTATTTATATATTAGAGTATATAACATCTCTTGACTTACAACATGGTGATTGTGTCTGGTGCTAAATGACAATCATATTTCTCAATGAGCATGTAAGTGTTAACACAGTAATATGTACTCGTTTCTCAGTTATCACTGAAAACTGTGTCTCACTAATGTGATTTACCTAGATTTTTAAATGCTGAGTTACTACCCATAGTATTCTCCCTCATTTTCAAAGCCTATGTTTAATTATTCATTTAGTTATAACCATTTATTTTCCTTTAGTCTGTTGGTGCTCAGAATGGAGTACAATGTAATTTTGAGTGTTAGCACTTTTTTACTATTTGTTCAGACAGATGACACTTAGACATTAGAAGGCAGAAGTTCAATTTCATAGCAAGCCTTGTCCCTTCTGCTTTAGAGCAAAGGAATCCTCATGCAATAACATTTCTTAAGAGTCACAGAGAGCTGAGGGCATCTTTTTGTTACAGTGTATATGCTTCTTTGTGTATTATCTCTGTTTGAAATGAAGACCTTGCAGTCAAAAGTCAGCCTAGCAACAGAAACTTATAGAAATACAACATACTTGCTAGATAGGATAACACATCACTCTCCTCTAGAGATGTTTTGAAGAATCAGCAACCATAATGAATTGTGTGGCACCTGAAAATCAGAACTTGTAGAATCTATGTAGACATACTATGATAATTTTAATATTGGAAGTTGGTTCAGATGACCAAGGACGTCAAGAAATCCTATGAATTAAGCTAATCAAGACATATGTCTATCCCAGGACTAGGGAAGCTGAAGCTGAAGAATGTAGGTGAGGTCAAGATGAGCTACAGCCAAATAATAAGTCTTGTCTTGAAAAACCAAGTATTGGAGGCATAGCAGAATCATACAGTATAGCAGGTGTAAGGTAGTATGCTAAGCCTCTGACACTGCAAAGGAGTCACATGACCTGGCTTCTGCAGGCTGGAGGGAAAGAAAAGTTGGTCACATAATTCAGTTTGCACAAAGGCCTGACATAGTGTTTGCATGGTACAAAGAGGATGTAGGTCCTTTCATGAATTCTAAGCATGGGGGTAAGCAGCACTAATGTCTAAAGACAAGTGGGAATGAGTCTCTACTCAGACTCTGCGCCTGTCATTTTTATCCAGTTCTGTTCTCTCAACGGAGAGATCTGCATCCACAGTGGTGTGCAGGGGTTCTTTCGCCTCAGGTTACCATTCAAATGTTGATCTCTTCTAGAAGACTCCTCACATCCACCTATTGGGAATACTCTTTTACTAGATATTTGGCATGCCTTAGCCCTGTCAAATTGTCAAGTAACATGAGCCATCAGGGAAGAAGTATTGAGTTTTTTGCTCACAAAAGATTTTCCAGGGACTTTTGTAGGCTGTTTAAGAAATAATTTCTCTTGTGTTGTTGTGAAAATATACTATGACCTATGGAAGAATATTTTGACTTGCAGTTTAGCGAGATCAAGGGCTAATGGCAGGGACAGCGTGGCAGCAAGGGACAGGCATTGAGGACAGAGAAGAAAACTGAGGGTTCCATCCCCAGTCATAAATACAAAGTAGAGAGAGTGAGCTAGAAATGTAACAGGGTTATAAGCACTCAAAGGCTATGCCACAGTTATGTGCTTCCTCCAGTAAGCTTACACTATCAAAGACATCCCTAAACTTTCCTTATACTTAAAATTTTACTAATTGAGATGTAGTAACACAATTAAAATGATCAAAACTTTAAATTACCTTTAAAATGAATATTAAAGTCATGTGTTGCTAACGATCTTATGTTGTAGTTTCAAGGACAGTATTCCCCAAAGGCTCATATATTCAAATGCTTGAGCCCCAGTTGGCGAGACTGTTTGCAAATGGATTAGGAAATGTCACTTTATTGGAAAAAGTATGTCACTGATGGCTAGCTTGGATGTTTCAAATGTTCATACCATTCTCAGTTATCTCCCTCTTTCTCTGCCTTTTGATTGTTGTCTCAAGATTTAACACCTCAGCTACTGCTCCTACACCATGTTTGCCTGCCTGCTGCCATGCTCACCACCATGATGGTCATGGATTCACCCTCTGAAAGTGCAACTCCAATAATCATTTCCTTACCATGATGTCTTAGCACAGCAATAGAAAAGTGACTTAGACATCATGAATTAGAAATAACAATTTAGACATGTTACATTTGTTAAATGTCATGCACAGTTCACTAATTTTATAATATTCTAGAAATAAATTGTTTTGAATAAAATCTCGTTATGTGAGAATTTTGAAGAACAATATAATTTAATAATAATAGTTCACAGAAATGTAATTATTTTGTCACATATTAACTAGATCTCTCTACAAATATTACTGTTAAACACCCAGAGATATGAGATGAATTTATCATCATTATTAATATACTTTGTGTATAAAATGACTATTAGTTGAGTTTCTGTTACCATGTCAAGATATCTGAAATGTAATCTCAGAAGAAAAAAGATTTATTTTAGCTCATGATTTCAGATAGTTAAGCAGAGGGTCACTTGGTTATAGGAGGGAGGGAGGGAGAGGTTGACAAAGGGAATGGGAGATAAAGAAAGAGAACTCACTCACACCAAAGCTACTTGTATGAAAACCTTTGGACTAGGAGCTTATGCATGCATGAGTCTATTGACCAGGTCAAAAAACTCATGACTGCCAATATCTCAAAGCTACCCTTCTAAATAAAAGACCATAAATCCTTCTCTCCCCAAAGTTCCTTTTCTTTAGAGTGTTTTAGCACAGTGACAGGAGTGCATAATAAGAATGAAATTTAATCATGAAGTAAAACACAACTTGATTTCATCCCCTTGAATTTGAATAATCCTTTTCATTTATTTTTAGAGTATCTTCGACAATTGATAGTGTCTCCTTCCCCTGGTCCGTAATCCAAATAGATTTTAGAAAGAAATGAAATATACTTTTATGCATTTTATCCAGTTTTTGTACATGATTGATAGTCTAGTCTCATTCTATGGTTAAATGGCTAGTGTTCTAAAGAGAATAAAACAAACAAGTCTTGTATAAACAGTTTGGCTTTCTCCTGGTTTATTGAATCAAAGCAACCTAGAATAGAAAAAAAAAAAAAACAAAAAACAAAGGATACCTGCCTTCAAGATATAATTCTGTAAATTTGGAGACCACTAAATTAAAAAGGAATATAATTTGCTAAGCATTTGTAATTTGACAAGGAAGATGTTCAGTTTTTCAAGAGTAAAAATTACTTCTTCATTGTTGCATTCCTCTTGCCTAATAAAATACCTAATATGTACATGAAACTTATCAAGTATATATTAATAAGATACCTGTATTCAAATGGCCTTTTGTGGATGCTAAACCTGCCAGGGAGTAAATACGTGCTGCATTCAGTATACAGCATTGCTAGCTGTAGGTTCTGTGCTCTATATAGCTTCATTCAACTTGCCTTGTAAATCTTCGAGTTGTCTTTCTCCTGGTCATCAATTTGGACATTTGGACATTTACATTACCCATAGCTAGAATGTTCATGTACATATGAAGACGAATGAACATGTTTTGATCCCTCTTTTTTGGGGGTATTGGCCTCTTTCTCTTCCATACACTATCCACTGGCTGTTTACTAATCTACACTTCATTGTAGATGATGAATTCTCAGGCAATTCAATTCTCAAAATAGTTTATTCTCCTCTCACTCTACCCTTCATATTTAGTTCTACCCATCAGGGAAAATAGTTTTGTTTCTAGAGTAATACCATTTTGGGGTAGGAGGTATGCAATACTTGTAACAAATGTGAGACAGACAGGTTACACTTCAAGAATATCACTCTAACCACAAATGTCATTACAAAGGCCACAAAGTACCCTGTAAAAGAAGTACTTCACTGCACCAATCCTAAAGTGACACATCACTTGGAATAAAAGCAGAGATTTCAGACCCATCCTTGGGAAATTCTTTTATGACTACCATATGCCCCTTGGCAAATAGCCTAACCTAAGACTCAGTGTCCATTTCTAGTCTCAATCTTGTCACTTGTATTCAGAATTAAAAAGAAATTATGCTACTTCAGTTATATCCAGAAAACCAAATGCATTCTTTTAGCTATTTATAAACCTTTGAAGTAAACACTATGCTAGAATATCATTAACTGTTTTTGTGCAGACATGTAACAGGGTTCATAGTTAGTGCTAAAAAAATCCTGTAAAATGTTCCTATTTAGGGAAGGAGTACAATTTAAAGAAATTAGGGTGGCATTCAGAATCTGTACACATAGCATGTAATTGTAAGAACAGTTCGATAATTTGATCCCTTCCGAGTATAGCTTTAAGTTTTAAAAGCATAGCCATACAAACTACTGAGATTAATTTGTGCTTATTTAAACAGATTCAGTTATCCTTCAAGCCTTCTTTCAATAGCTAGGTATCTGAATGGTTTTATGATTTCAGTCCTTGCTTGCCTGGGACAAAACCAAATTTTAAGATATAAACTTATTGGAAGATACATGTGGAGGTATGGAGAGAGAGAGGAGGAGGGACAGAGGGAGAGAGGGGGAGAGAGAGAAAGAGAGGTGGAGTGGTGGTGGGGATGGGGGTTGGAAAGCAAATACAAGGAGGACCACCTCATTCTCATTTTGGTTTAAAATAAAACACGAAGTAGTCTTGTCACTATACAACTGTGGGCATTTGAATGCAACATAAATGTAAACTTCTTAGCCTTTAACTAAATATTCAATTATATATCAATTCTGATTTTTCTCCTGCTTCTTTATAGTTATCTATGGCAGAATATTTAAGTATAACATGTGTAGACTTGGACGATTTCACTTATGTTTACATTTTATTTTTATTCAGTAATAAATTCTTCAGAACAAGATAAAACACATAACCATAACCAGTCCCCCCAAGTAGTTTAAACATTTCAAAGAGATACGGGAAGCCTTAAGAGACCGCCTCTGCAGCGACGATATGAACAGCCCTCAAAGACCATAGATATGGGTCCTTCCCACGCAATTCAAAGGCACGTACTTGCCCATAGTTAACAAGAAAAAAACCCTATAAACCACACATTATATTGCATAACTTTTCAATGAAACTTTTTAAATGAGAAGCAGAGTCTCATTTCATGATAGATTGATGTGTTTCCGAGCCCAACCCTTGCCAGCATTTACAAGCAAGAGTGGCTGTCGCACAAATTACCTTTTGCCTTCTTTTTCAGTAAAATGAAAAATTAAATGAATATGTGCCATTGTAAGCGCTGTCATCAGTATTTGAGCTGTACTTTTATGATATAGTAGCTCCGTAGTTTGAGTGATTTATCTTCTAATTATCTGTCAAATCAACATGATTAAACACCATGCTCCGTCATGGGCTTCATGTAAATTGCCTAATTAGCCACACTCTGGCTGCAAAGGGCACCTCTGCAGAAATTTTGGGCTTTGAAGAGAGAGAAGCCTTCCTGTCTTGCTCCTTACCGGAAGGGCCGATGTTTTCTCTTTCAAGTGCATGAGCGCCAGGGACTTTTAACTTCCATCCCAAAGGGCACGAGACCAGTCTGCATGCTTTCATGTATGCGGGAGCATCACTGCACAGCTCTCTGTTTAACTACCTTGACCTTCAGGCTGTCATAGGCGGAGTCTTATGACTCCGTATTAACATTTGGAATGACTTTTACCTATCAGGTGAGTTTATGGTGTCATTTTAGTTAGTTATCCACTTGGAATACTACGTAGGTCTATGGATAATTTATTTTTTAGCACTGGAATACTATTTTTCACATAAATGCACTATGGCATCACTAAAGCTTCTGTTGAATAGTGTGGTTTTTTTTTTTGGGGGGGGGGGTTGGTGTTATTCTAGTAGTAGGTACCGGGCAGAATCATGATGATATTAGAGAATTCACTAGAAAAATTACACATAAAAGATCTATAGAATCTCTGACCATGAACATTTCAATGAATTACCTTGAAAGCCAACACATAGCTCTTTAGAAATAATCTTGAGGTTGTGTTAAGAATTTAATGAATTTAATGGTGGCTGTAGTGCAGTCAGAGTAAAGGGTTTAATTCTGTCTGATACAAATTTTCCTTTTAGCTTCTGAAGTTGTATAAAATCACTATTCAGCTAGAAAGACTCTTGCATCACAGAGAATACTAATGCCTCTCTAAATTCTTTACATCCTTAGACAAAATTGATGGACACCAGCTAAGGAACCCTAAATGGAGCAGTAGTCATCTGCCCTTCCTACCAGCCATGGCCCCTAACAGTAGACATTGTTATATAAAGGTCTGTGTCTTTGAAACCAAGCTAAAAATCCAAATTTCCTGTCAGATATACTTTAAGTTTTACAATAGAGTTGGATGAGTTCCTCCGACCTGTTTAAGTTGTAGATTGAAAAACAGAGTTAATGTTACCACTTTTTTTGAATAATTTAGGTATTTTTATTCTGACTTTTCTTTCTCTAAATTACTTCCATCTAAAATGTGGCTTCTTTCTTGGCAGAAAGCAAAATTATCGCAGCCTAAATACCAAGAATCTTTTACACTCCCCTTTCCCTCCCATGGGAGCTGGGAGAGGGATAGACTCAGCAGAAAGCTCTTTTAGTAACATAAATGTTAAGTTCTTCAGACATGGGAGGAGCAGAGTAAACAAAGCATTGAACAAGGAAAATATATCAGTGAAATCTCTGAGTTCCATGAACCCTCACTGAGGGATGTTGAAAGGCAACCCGGCTTATTCTACTTCAGCAAGAACTTTTGTTTATTCTACTTATCTCTGGTCAGAACTAATAGTCTTAATGGTTTTGAAAAGCCCTAACTGATGTTGGGTTGATGAGGGTAGTGGAAGATTAACGTTCCTATTTGCAAACACTCATATTTCCCTCCACCATTTGTAATATATACACTGTAAGTTGTTACAAGATTTGCAGTCTAGTGACATAAATACCAGTCCTTTTAATTCCTTGCAGCATATTGTCGTAGCATCGAGCAAACATATGCGAATGTCTTTCCAGTTTGGCTGCTCACTCACAGATTATCTTTTGGGTCTCCTAGCCAGGGCGGATGACAACTACACGCAAATAAAAATGAGCTACAAGCCCAGATTTTGATGGCATGCCTTTAATTTTAGATTTCATAAAGTTTAAACAAATGATTCAAAGAAATGGAAACTAGTGAAACAGATTGGGTAGACCAAAGGACTGTTGTTTACATAGAATTAAGCATTCATATGGGCTGACTGAAGTGAAGAATCCAAGAATTATATAGTGGGTCTTACTGTGCTAAAAGAGCTGGCAGTTCTGTCCTCCAATGAAGATACTCAGTGAACAATATTGTAGCCAAATGGCTCAAAATTTTAGGCATTCATTTGCTTCATCCAGGGATAAGAAACTCTAAAACTTTACTGGTATTTGAGCAGAGCAGAAGCAGGTATCAATGGAATGGGGAACAGGCCTCTAAAATTTCTGTTTTAAAGATTCCTACATGATTCTAATATTTAGACAAGGTTGAAAAGGACCAAGTGAAAACCAGAGATTCTTATCCTTTAGCCTGCATGGTGAGGACTTGGAATGCAGGTTAGAATCCAAAGCTTTGGTTTCATTTGCTCTTTCAAAGAGACCAAGAAAATCATATCATATGAGGTCCTAGGTGAGAGTGGATACACCTGCCCGGACACCAGCAATCCAGGGACCACACATTGAGAGCCCCTGCTGTTACTTAATTTGCTATGCTTGAGAAAAATGCTCAGGAGTTTTGTAACCATGTGCATTTTGGTTGTTTGGGGGATTTATCTTTTTATTTTAAAGTTTAAGAGGAAAATAGTCGTCAGATGTTTTGTGTAAAGTCATGGTGTCACTGAGGTAACATAAATCAAAGTTGGCTAAAGTTAGGGAAAGAATACAATGGATGTGAACCACAAAGAGATACGGCCACCTGTATGTAATTTTTTCAAACTACATTGATGACTCTTGCTTAGTCATCAGCAGAATCTTGATCAAATGTAGCTACTCTTTAATATATTCACCATACGTTTTAAAAATTATTTCATTATTTTGCTTTATGTTTATGTGTGTGGGGTCTGAGGCTTTTTATGTATACCATAGATACAAGTGCCTATAGAAGCCAGAGGAAGGCATTGCATACCCTGGATCTCAACTTACACTGCTAACCCCTCAACATGGGTTCTGACAACTGATCCTTCTCTCTCTGGAAGAGCTGTCAGTACGCTTAACAGCTCAGCAATCTCTTGGGCATCTATACATCATATCTTCTGTATTGTTTTGGTATTTCTGGTCCAACACTGTGGAACATTTTCTTAAGCAGTATTTATTTAATATTAGATTACTAATGCAATTAAAAATTGACTAACACTTGGGTTCATCTCCCAACTGTGGCCTGTACACAAGAAGAATAGTCTTTAATTATGTGCAAACAGAAAATTCTGTACTTTTAGGGATGTGTGTATGTATGTGTATGTCTATGTGTGTGTGTATCAGAGAGAGGGAGAGAGAGAGAGAGAGAGAGAGAGAGAGAGAGAGAGAGAGAGAGAGAGAGAGAGAGAGAGAACACTTCTATTGATTGAGGTGATTAAGGAGTAAAATAGTGACTAAAAGCATAAGATAACTGTGAGAACAGAGACAAAGTGTTATCTCTTTCTTTATGTGTTGAATATTGGTTTTCTGACACTGTCATAATATAATCAGCTAACATTCAATGCATAAACAAAGAGAATTGTCCTCAGAGTCTATGTTGCAGAAGCTTTCAAGATGCTTGTGTTAGAATGTGTCCTACCTTCTTGACTTAGATACATTCCTTTTGATTTTTTAAAATCCCATCCTCACATTGTCATCTCCTTCTAAGAATGCCAGGTATCTTCCACTAGGACCTACCCACATAATCTGTTTTACCTTCATTATGTATGTCCTCAAAGATCTTGACTCCCAACTGGTCTCATTCCTGTGTACTTGGTGTTAGGTGTTCAACACCTACATTTCAAAGGGAAAGAATGTAGCCCATAATATGTTCTATTTCATGACTACAAAACTGATGGGCTATAGAAAAAAAAACTTGTTATCTATTCAGAGATACTGCTTGTGAGTTTCTTTCTACCAATTTGAAAACTTAAAGGTTGAAAGGTTAAATCCTTTGTCCAAATTTGCTTATTTTTTAAGACGCTGAACTTGTGTTAGAACAATCTCACTAGCTCTTCTGTGTTTTCTCCTCTACCAATGTGTGATGGACAAGTTTTCTGTTTTGTTTGTTTGTTTGTTTGTTTGTTTTTAGCCCAATATAACACTGAGATGAAAAATAGGAAGAAAAAAAGATCTGGTTATGACAAGACAATGTACAAGGAGTGCTGTTCCAAGGAAGAACGACACCACGTGTGACAGATGGGTACTGAGCAAGGAGAGTTCTCTTTTATAGGGCAGACCATGCTAAAATTATTTGAGGAGTTAGCAGAGAACCTTCGTAATTTTGCAAGATTTTGAAAATTACCTCAGTTATGTTTCAATTAATTTATTCCAACCTTTGAAGAAAAGCCAAAAAAAAAAAAAAGGGAAAAAAAGAAAAAACAAACAAAACCAAAAAATGCCCCTCTTATTCCATAGCTTGGTAACATACAGATCTAGGAAATTGTCAATATTTACATTATCTTTCTGTTTAGTACTACACTCTTAGTCTAGTGTGTTTAGGGATAACAGCAGAAATCACACTGAAATGAAGAGCCGTCTCTATGTGCTCTTGCTTCAGGTATGTGCTACTATCCTATGCAGTTTGCACTTGCTGACTCTTATGGCTGAAATTGTCTGGTCCTGATAGTCCCTGGGAAAACTACTGTACTTATTTTATTTTTATACCAAATGCTTACATGCACCTTGTGTGGGAACAAATCTGCATCTATTCTTTCTTGTAAAATTAGATCATAATGCATTTGAGGATCCTGACTAATTTTTTTGAAAACATTTTATATCAGTGAGTGCTGTTTTGAACTTTAAGAGAAATATACATTTCAATTTTATATTACCACTCATTTCCACGGTTCTCTTCTGAGTAGCTAGCACCAATGGAAGAGCTGGTTTTAGCATGTGAACAATTATAATTGCTAGGTTTTCTTGTTAGACTGCTTTACATAATCCCTAAGAAATAGTTAGGAAACATGTAGTATAGAACAACGTTACCTATACGATGTTTCATCATTAAGTACACTATTCTAAAATATTTATAATTTAAGGAATAACAAGCTATGAACCAAATGTAGAATTCCCATTACAAACTGTATATAAATAGATATCTGACTTTCAGTGAGCCTTCTTTGAACTAAATTCTTGGCCTGAGTTAGAGACCTCCATGGTGACATTTCCTCAGTGCTTATGAACAACAATGTGTCTTTACCTGCAGCCTTGCATGTTAGTTACCATTCTGACACATAAAGCTTAAGCTCTTTTATGTTTTTATTTCTTTCATATCTTTACACAGTCCTGTGGTTGACACTTATGGCTGAGATTGTCTTGTACTGTTAGACCCAGTTAACTTATTTTATGCCAAGTAGTTACATGCAGCTTGTGCGGGAGCAAACTTACACCAGTTCTTTCTTGTTAAATTGGAGCATCTTGGGTTGTTCAGCACGTCTTCTTTCTTGTTATTTGAGTATTTACTCTCTACATAAATAAGGAAATTCTGAAGTAACTTGACACTCCTGTGACATCAAATAAAACACTCTATTTAAGGAACTATCTTAAAATAAGCAAATAGTTATAACTTTTCCCTTTATTGGAAATAGATTTTTTTCACATAATATACTGTGATTACAGTTTTCCATTGTTCCTTTCCTCCCAGCCCCTCCCACACTTACCACCACCCATTTTCTGTCTCTCATTAGAAAATATGCTTCTAATGGATAATAGTAATGAAAAGTTATGATAAAAATTCAATAGAACAAAATAATATGTCTGAATAGGATGAAATAAACAAAGAGGGGGAAAAAAGGCCAAGAAAAGGCGCAAGAACAGACACCGATGCAGAGACCCATTCATTCACACACTCAGGTATCCCATAAAAAAATCACAAGTGCACACACACACACACACACACACACACACACACACAGTACATTCTTATCTTCTAGTGGGTTTCCTGAGCTTTGGGGGAAGGGATTTGTTGGAGACTTCCTATTTGTGTTCTAGTCTGGTATAAATTCCATTTCATGGAGGGGGACATAAGTCAGATCAGATATTGGTTGGTTACTTCCAAAGACTTTGTTCTACCACTGCATTAGCATATTTTTCAAGCAGGGTGCTATTGTAGATCAAATGATCTCCGGCTGGGTGAGTGCTAAGGATTCTCCTTTGGTCGCATACTGAGTACTTTGCTGTAACCAGGTCTAGAACTTAGGAGTGAAGGCACTAAGTAGGCACAAGTTCAACTTCTCCATGTTTAATAAGTTGCCTAGGCCTGTCCTCAGCACTGGGGAATTTCTGTCAGTTTGTGAGAGAAAAGAAACATATGATCTTGGCAGCAGTCTGGTCTATACTGTCCCTTAAATGCTTCTTAATTCTAGGTGACGCTCCCATATTTTCTCCCTTGCCCCAGTCTTCAGTTTATCCTCTTTTCCAACCATACTTATCAATTTTATTTCACTTAACTAGTGGGTATGTCTGCCCATTCCCTAATTCCTTACTCTATACCCGGATTGTGGATTATAGCTGCTTTACCATTGACTAAACAGCTAATATCTACACATAAGTAAATACATAACATAATTTTCTTTCTGATCCTGGATTACCTCACCTTGGAATTTTTTTCTAGTTCCTTCCACTGACTTATGATTTAAAAAAAAATTTTAACATATCTGTTGAGGGTCATTTAGGCTGTTTCCAATTTCAAGATATTATGAATAAAGCAGTAATAAACATCGCTGAGCAAGTATCTGTGGTAGAATGGAATGCTGCTTTAAAAGTTATTAATTATCTCTATATTTCTTAATATGACCCTGTTGTCTGGAAATAGTAGAGACTGAGTTCTATATATTTATTTAATCAATTTAGCTTTAGCACAATTATTGAGCTTATTACATTTAATCTGTATTTCTATATGTTGAACTGGTTAATTCCTATCTGTACATGTTAAGTCTCATCTGGATTAATTCTGCTCTATCAGTCTATCCTCAGTGGGGGTGTCAAGTGGCCATGTGCTACTGGCCCATCAATCTAATGAAGACCTCATTTTCTCCTGTGTCCTTTCTCTTTTTTTCCTCCTTCTTCTACTTCTCATTCCTCATGGTCCCTACTTGAGATTCCTAACTGAATAAAGGAACCGTTTTCTATATCTATTCTCCCCAGTAATTGGCTATCAGCCTTGTTTATTTAACTAGTCAGATATAAAAGAAGCAAAGTTTGCATAGCATCACTTGGTGCACCTAGAATCTGCTCTTAGTGGGGCACCTAGATCTTGGGGGCCAGTATTTAGCATTTGAATATGTCACTGGGCCACCTCTCACCAAGGAGGTTTATTTTGTGTGTGTATATGCTTAAATTTAGTATGTTCTCTATGTACATGTGCTAAATAAAAAGTGATTTTTTTTCCAAAAGAAGAAAGTCTAATTTACTGAGTAATTTAAAACATTTAAGGGTAGGAAGAATATATTTCTGTGTTTGTCAGAAATAACATTCCTGAAAATTAATAAGCCTGCAATAACTGAGTTCTAAAGGAGATGAAGCATACAATATCAAAATACTTTCCTCTTGCCTCTTCTTTTTGTTATGCTGTGAGACAATAGAGTAATAAAACAAATGGTAGCATTAGTCGTAGTATTTCTTAAAATCTCCACTTTAAATCTATAATTCCTTAAGGTTTCCTGGTTCATTTCTCTTTACAATTAAATACTATTCCATAGTTGTGCCTACTAGTTTTTATGTCACAATCTAGTCACCAGAAGGAGGGAACACCAATCCTAAAAATATCTTTGTAAGATCAGGTTATAGAGGAGATGGTAGGACATTTATAAAATAAGTGATTGATATGGGTGAGTTCAGCCCATTGTGAGTAGTACCACCCCTGAGCCAGTTGTCCAGGTTTATAGAAGAAAGCAGGCTTAACCAGTCATCAGAAGCAAGTCAGTAAGCAGCATTCCTTCATGGTGTCTTCATCAGCTTCGTTCTCTAGGTTCCTGCTCTAACTTTTTTGATGATAAACAGTGTAAACTCTTTCCTCTCTGGATTGCTTTTGTTCATGATGTTTTACCACAGGAATAGTAACCCTACGTTAGATAGTGCTGCGTTTTAATTTTCCACTCATCAGTATTTTTCCCATTATATAGCTTTGGTAAATAGAGCAGTGATGAACATGATTGAACAAGGATCTTTTGAGTAGGGTGGTGAGTCCTTTGGACATATGCCAAGGAGTGGAATATCTTGGTCTTATGGGAGATCACTTTAAACATTTTGAGAATTATTCACCTTAGTTTCCAGATTTGCTAGACCAATTTGGTATACTACCAACACTGAATGAGTGTCTCACGCCTGTCCCAGCATTCATTATTCACTGTTTGGTTGATATTTGTTATTCCGACTGGGGTAAGATGAAATTTCAAACTTGTTTTGATTTGCATTTCTCTTATTAGGGATGACTACCTTATTATTATTTATTATTATTACTATTTGAAATATTTCTCTGCCATTTTTCACTTTCTTTTGAGAGATGTTAGTTTAGGCCTTAGGGTCATTTTATTGAATGAATTTTGTTTAACTGTTTTTTATTTCTTTATATATTCTGGCCATTAATCTCCTTTCATTCATCAAGTCTGCTTAAATATAAGTTGAACAAGAGCAACAATAGACATGATAATGTGAATGCATGTGTGGGTTGGTGGAAGCCCTTAGAAGGCTTCAGCTTGCACTCTATGCAGAGAACTACAGAACATATATATGAAAAGAAGATCATGAATTTGAACAAGAGCAAGGAGGCTTTGGAAGAAAGACAGGGAAGGGAAGAATGATGTAATTGTATGAAAACTTTCAAGAATATAAGAAGTGATTTAACAAAAACAGAAGCTCAATAAAGGTAAGTATTTATATAACAAATAAAAAAGGCTGGATATTTCTTTTGGTGCAACAAGCAGTAGCATGATGCACGAAGATTAGGAGGTATTAATATATAAATTCTGAAGCTGGGTAAGTGATAGATAGTAGAGCTCAACATTAAAATAAAGCTGTTGAGATGGCCTTTGGGAAGGATGTGACAGCTGATGAAGTGGCTCAGAATGAACGCTATCCCTGTTGTAATCACAGAAAGAGTGTGGTAACCACGGGCAGACATGTTTGATTTATAACATTTTGATAATAATAACTATTTACTTTACACATGTAAACAGTAAATGAAATAAATCACTGCATGTGTATTTAGCTCCATGTGCCTCTTCACTTTGTGTGTGTGTGTGTGTGTGTGTGTGTGTTAATATATTATGAATGGGAATCTACATTGAAGTACAATGGATCAGAAAATGGCTGCCACAGGTTTGGAAATCATTTATCCTGCCTACAGGTTGAAGTATTTTTTTCACTAATCATTGAAACCAGTGTTTCATCCAAATCATAAATAGTAAAGGGCTTACTGCAATCATATCTACTAAGAGGTGCACAGAAAGATCTGAGGGAAAAATGTTCTTTCTTTAGTAGAATAGCTAGTAGCAGTTCTTGTGTGATTCAGGTGGGCAGAGAGGCCTCCATGGCAACATTTTTATCTTTGCCATCATATATTTGATTTTCTTTTGCATTTTCTTGATACTCAGAAGCAAGTACCAGTCCTTGGGCAAGCACTTCCCCACTGAGATTCATCTCTGATCTCACACTCTGGTTGGAATCTTGTACCCATGACCATACTACAAGGTCATCTGCTGATCCAGAGCCTCCTAGAAGGGAATGAATGTGTGAACTGATGTATTGTCCTTCCCAATTCTCCAATTATTTTCTTTCTTTGAGAAAATAATTTTGTGACCTGGTAGTGCAAGTTCTTTCACATATGATATTCTCCTTTTACATTAATCTTTACCATGTACCTTTCTGCCGTAATTCAATTCACAATGGAGAATACATGACAGACCATTCCCCTGGAAGAAATCTTTCTCCATGATCTTTCATTCCTATATTAGAACCACATGAAATAAAATTAGTCCCTGGGAGATGAAGACCATTCAGTAGGATGTGCGTGATTTCAATGGCTGAGATCATTTACTTCTTGGTGGAGGTGATTCAGTGATATGCCTGCACCTTGAACGTAAGTTATTTTGGCTTACTTAACGTGATGGAGCTCATTAGTTTTGTCAGTTATGTTGGAATTCTGTGAGCAAAACCTGTTTTATATTGTAGGAAGGCAGGCCTCAGGAAATAGCATCCTTCACAATGCTTATTCGAAACATAATTTTGAAAATTTAATAAAAAATGTGTGCCATATTTATTTAATGTGATCATGATTGGACTGAAAATATACAAGGGTTTTGCAAGCACATTCTTTTCTGTAGTTTAATGGAACAGTTGAAACAAAAATAGTTTCTTTACTTCCTTCTCTACTTACCCCACCACTACCCCCACCGCCTGTGGTTCAAATGCTATCAGATCTATACTCACTAATTTAGAGAAATCACAAATATTGTTTGTTTATGAGATGTGTTTTTGACTGTTGAATGAAGTTAAACAGAAAACAGGAATGAAAAATCCTCAAGTATTTATGTTTCACAGTATCAGCCAAATAACACTTTTTTTTTAATGATTTGAGCAATGCACTTGGACTATAAATTCCTCAGGATAGACACAAGCTTTATACACTCCTCAGTGATGGCCTCGTTCAGAACTATGACTTGGCTGGAAGCATGGATGGAGAAAGAAGAGGGAGCCCCAAATAAGAAAGTCCTCAAGACTGCATATTGTTCTCAGGTGCATGGCCATGTCAAGGACCCTTGCCTTAGATTTGTGAAAGAGTAGCAAAGCATTGTCCTTAGGGGATGAGGCTCAGAGGGGAAAAAAAGCCTTCCATTCTGGTCCATATATGGATATTGATAACACATGCAGAAACTGTCCTTTATCGCTTTATCCTCTTGGGTACTCATGGCATAAGGACTGGTCCTGTCAGAGACTGCTTCTTCCATGGTGAACCCAATCTTTCTCTTTGTTCAGGATATCACATCAATTTGCCTCCTTGCTTATTTCTTTGTAATAGCCTTGATTTCAAGTTCAGCTGTATGCAATAGTTTGCTTCCCTGTTCAACTGAGTATAATTAACACACTGATCATTCCTAGGTACTGTGGTTTCTCCAACTGAATGACTAGATCACCCAGTCTTAGCTTTCTGTCCTTGTTTCCATCTGTCTATTCTTTATTCCTTCACAGACACTATCAGGTCTGTTTCTGACACTTCCTCAGACATGGAGGAAGCAAACAGAAAGGCATTCCATGTGGAAGTCCCTGGAAGAGCAAGTTGATGAATGTAGTTGAGTTTCCCAAACACAGAACATGAGACACTTTGCACTGTTCTGGACTTAAAAATAATGTGTATAAAAGAGCTTGCTTTGTGCCTGCTTCATGACATTGAACTTGATATTCAAGTAATGATCTTTAGCTCATTTTTTAAAATGAGCTCTCCCACATGGTTCTTAAATCATGGCTCAGAAAGACTTGTATGTGCTCATAGAGATGTTCACCAAGTGTGTTCACTGCTGTACACTTCCTGTAGTTAAATGAAATCTACCATCTACCTTCTGACTGGAGAGGAGAGAGGCCTCTTGCTTCTAAATCTACTGACAAAATGGGAATCTGTCTTTTTTCTGCAAGGCTGGCAGCCTCATTGTGGGAGCAGTAGAAGGACATTAAAGCAAAGGCCATAAGTTGATAGTCAAAAACATTGTGAGAATCTTTGTTATCCAGTGGTGATGTGTTCTTTATCTTTTTAAAGGCAAACTCTCCCATACAAGTACAAAAGTATACACCTCCATGTTTACCTTCCAAGGGATAAGATAAATTCAGGGTGGTATCAAACTCTTTTCCCAAGACTTAGCTATCTACAGTGAAGAAGAGGTGGAAAGATTATAAGAGGCAGACACAAATAACTTCAAGAAAACAGTTTCTTCCAGGCATAACCAAGCTGTTATAGATATGCCCTCACAGAGACTGTGGCAACACATACAAGAAAGACCTGCTCAGCTTCAAGCCAGATGGAAACCCAGTACTCAATGGGGGAACTGGTCCTAGAGTCCCACCCCTTACCAAGAAACTCTTTGCAACTTATACTTGCTAGCAAAGGGAAAACGTGTTATTTCTAATGGAGTATCACCCAGTTTATTGGCAATACTCCAGGGCAGACCTGATGTCAACGAAGAGTTGACAATAGAAAACAAACTGAGGAATTTGGGGGAGGACTTTTTGTTGTTGTTATTTCAAGTAGTTTATTTTGGCTCCTTTTTGTCTAATTGGGTTTATTAACTTTTGCTTATTTAGATTTTGCTTTGTGTTACTTTTATTTGAGAGCAAGAGCATGAGAGAGCAAGAGAAAACAAAGTTGGGTGGGTAGAGAGGTGGGGGAGATCTGGGAGGACTTGGGGGAGAGGAGAACACAAGTGTCTGAAAAGGTGTTTGTAAAAAATGAGCTAAAGGTAATGTCATTGCAAAAGTGCACCAAAGGACAGAGGCTTAAAATGTGCCAGATCCAACAGAGAAACGTTGTCATCTGACTGACTGCTCTCCTCTTTTGCTCATGGCACATTTCATGAACACATCCAGTAAGTGCACGCTGACTCCCATTCTCCACTCATTACCAGGATTTATTGAACCTAGAAATTAATATTGACTGGGGCAAAACAGCAACTGAGTTCCTCTGCAGGTCAGTAAATCTGGTGATGGAGGAACACCTAGCAGGAACCAGTACCTTTTCCCTCCGCAGTTTGGTTTTTTTTGCCTTTGCCCTTAGAAGAGTGTCAGTACAGCTGCCTGCTTCCCGTGGGCCTATCATGTTTTTTCTTTCTTTCTTTTTTTTTAATTTAGTAGCTGGCCATTTAGAATCTGTTTCCAATTTACATTGTGCACTAATAAGAACCCGAGTATAACGTTTCCCTCAGAAGCATTAATATGTGTAGGTATAATGAAGCCAAAACATATTTATCACAGCTAAATTTCATAAATAATGCCAAAAGAAAGAAACACGGTGAAAAAAAGGAAAAAATTGACTACATATGAAACGAAAGTAGAAAATGTATATATTTTAATTATTCCTTTAAAAAGACACAACTGTGGCTTATTCGAGTCATTGAGCATTTATGGATATCACTTCTTTCCTCTGTAAATTAAAGTTATGAATTGGCCTTTCAGGCATCTGACACTTCTATGATTGAAAAAAAATAAAAAAGAAAACCTTTCAAAAGTATAATTTGTAGGTCTGGGCTTTTCCTACAATCTGAACTCTATGGAAAACCATTTACGACTCAAGGACAAGAAATCACAAAGAACTGGAGCTTGTCAATACTTTAATTTTTTTTCAGAACAGTTTGCTTATATATCAATGGATGGTCAATAAAATAATTCAGACTTAAACTAAAAAAATGAATTTCAACAGAACAATAGGTTTTAAGCTTGAGGTCTATGTTTAAATCCTGATCTTTGTGTGGATGCACACACACACACACACACACACACACACACACACACACACACACACACAGAGTGAGAGAGAGACAGAGACAGAGACAAAGAGACAGGGACAGAGACAGAGAGAGGTGAGAGATAGGGTTTTCACACTGTCTTATCTGAAGATGGAATGTTTCCTAAGTTTTCTGTTGCCAAGTTCCTCACCCCTATCTCTGTCTACCTTTTTATGGAGAGGTGATGTCCAACAACCCTGAGTTGTACTCCTGCAGTGAATATCCAAGTTATTCTTGGATTCCATGCTTCCCTCACTTGGAAGTTGATGCTTTTGGCTTTCACTTGGCTCCTTTGCCCCTCTTCTTCCTCAGAAAAGAAGGAACAGGAAGAAGGCTTGCAGAGATGGGAAATGCTGCTGGTGATCTCATTGGAAAAACTTGAGTGACCCAGAGATTGAAGGAGCAAGTAGATAGATAATCCAAGTCTGCCTCTGGGAAAAAAAAAAGAAAGGTTTCCTGACAAAAGGAGAAGGCCAAGGGGGGTGTGGCAAAGGACAGGACCTATGCCTGTCCCTTCTCTCTGTAATGCTCTGTCTTTTTTCCTCACTGGCTTTCCTGACTCTACATCAGTTACAGACGTTCCGATATCACCACCAGAAATTGATTGACAATCTGTTCATAGCAACGAGGGTTGCAGCAGATTATTAGCAAGTGAGTCCTCATGAGATTTCTTCTCAGAAAGACAGATTCAATGTCAGTTTTGCAACTTACCCACTAAATTATTAGAAGAAGCATTGTAAAGTACGTTCCCTTTCCTATATAATGGGAATAATGTTAGAAGCAGGCCACACAGAGCAGTGGTTCTCAATCTTCCTACTGCTGCAACCCTTTAATATAGTTCCTCATATTGTAGTGAGCCCTGAACATTAAATTATTTTTGCTGCTACTTCATAACTCTAATTTTGCTACCTTTATGAAAGCTAATGGAAGTATCTGTATTGCAGGACATCTGATATGTGATCCCTGGACCGTCAAAAGTTGAGAAGCAGTGACTTAGAGCTATGAGAGTATGAATTCTTTAATCACTGGAATGTGCTGTATAATGATAGCTGTGTCTCAGCCACCCTCTCACGATGTGTTCTGGACTACTATGAGGAAGCCAGGGGGCCACTCCCATTTTTAGAGACATCGGTAGCTTGAATATGGTAGTCAAATTCAGGAGAAATGTCAGAGGAAGTGTAGACTATATTGGAAACACAGTGATCATTCCTGGTCTGTAATTATTTTCATCTCTTCATCCTACATGAATTGTTTCTCGTTTTTAGTGGTGAAACATGGAGTTGTGGAACCCAGTCCTTATCTGTGTGGGTGCATCCATTCCCCAGGGTGAGCAGCCTGGGGTATTTTCTCAGAGGGAACATTAGAGATAGCTTTCCTTGAATCTTCTACATGAGCCAATCATCCCACTGAGGTTAAAAATGAGGTATTTTAAAAATGTCCCTTAATTAAATAAATCCATTTATATCATGGAAACTTTCTATTTATATATTATTTTTTTGCCTTGCTTTTGAAATCTCTCTCTCTCCCCGCCCCCCCCCCCCTCTCTGTGTGTGTGAGTTTTCCAGAAGGGA
Organism: Mus caroli; assembly: GCF_978045245.1. Classification (NCBI taxonomy): domain Eukaryota; kingdom Metazoa; phylum Chordata; class Mammalia; order Rodentia; family Muridae; genus Mus; species Mus caroli. The sequence goes on along the minus strand of NW_028227259.1, from coordinate 50,332,210 downwards.
AAAAGTGCTCACACTGACACCTTGCTCTGTCATTTCCTCTCCAGTAACTTGCCACATTTTTTACTGATGTTGTCAGTAGGGAATCTAGGGAAAGTTTTACTGCTTTCTGACAAAATTGTTGTTCTAATGGACAGCAAGCCAGCTAAGAGATAACATAATGTTAAAGGCAACTGGAAGGCACAGGAAGCACCCAGATTTAAATGACAGAAATAACAGAAGAGAGAGAGGGCTTGAAGATGTGGGATGGAGACCGTGGGAAGAGGAGCTGCCTGGAGTCTCTCCCTCTATCAGATCAGGGCCTTCCCATGATGGAAACAGAGAAGCCAACCACAGAAAATTAATCTTTCTGATAAAAGGGAGTAGAAAATGCGGTGAGGTGGGAGTGGGTAGTGGGTGGGGGAGCACACTCATAGAAGCAGGAGGGTGGGGAGGTGGGATGGGGGTTTACAGAGGGGAAATCGGGAAAGGGGGTAACACTTGAAATGTAATAAAATAAAATATCCAATAAAAGCAAGCAAGCAAACAAACAAACAAGCACTCGACTTCTTCAAGGGAAAGAAAAAAGGACATTATCCTGGGGTGTTGTAAGTAGACTTTCACTTCTTCTTGGCTTACCTCAGAGAGGGCAGCTATTATCAAATGCTAATTGCTACCAAACACGTTTTAAGCGTTTACCTCCAGAGTAGCACTATTGGGAATCACTGTAGAATGTTAGACAGGACCTTATAGGAAAGTCTTAGATTCTTGGGGTCATGCCATTTAAAGGTATGAGGGTAGGACTCAGTCTTTCTTTCTTTTTAGCTCACAAAGTGAGCAACTTACTTCAGATCCCTGCCATGGCCAGAGGAGAAAGCCTGTGAGTCTTCATCAAAGAGGGAGACTTCCTATTGAGGACTGATATCTCCCAAACTATGAGTTAATTGATGTGTGTGTGTGTGTTTTATTTATATATTATAATATATAATTTATTTATATATCTTATTTCATGATATTTTATAGTTTCATTATGTGTATATATGTATAGCTAAATAAGCTAAACTATATATAAGTTGTTTCACGTATTCCATCACAGTCACTTGGATAAAACACTAATAAGGAAAAAAAATTAAAGTTTTGAAGTGTAAGAAAATATTCACGTATCACTGCACTGGACTACAACCTGTCTTTGAATGAGTCAGTTTTCTTCCAGTTGTACTTTGCTGGTCACTTCCGAGACTGGAGCAATTCTTTCTCAAAGGCAGTCATTAAATGAGCCTACATACATGTGAGGTGTGCAATCCTAAAAAGTGATAGTTGCCTATTTTAATAAATATTTAATAAATAAAATAAAAGCCTCAGGGAACATTCTCAACAGTGCTAGTCAGAGCACTAATTAATTTACAGGTGGGGTCTCAATTAGCCACAAGTCCATGTGTGCTCTTCATTTACTCTTGGCTGAATCAGAGGGAAGAAGGATTTGAGACCTTCAGGCTGGAATTCTGAGGCTTTTCTGTCAGCTGGTTTCAGTTTTGGTTTTAGCAATAGGAAGTCTTAGTAGACTGGAGATGGGAGGGAAAGGGAGAATCCTGATTATTCTGCAACCTCTCAATGCCTTTTTGATAAGGAGACTAAAACTTTAGACCCACTTTTGCTAATATGTCACAAGCAACACTGTCTGTGTCTCACTCCTTAGTCTCCCATACTTGGAAAAAGTCAATGTCTTTTCACATGCCCAGGTGGCTTTGTGTGCTGGTGATCACAGCTGAGTACAGAGGAGCCTTTTGCCAAACTGAGGATAGTGTGACCCCTATGTGGCCGAGACTATTCCAACCACTTTCACTCTTGGCTGGTCCTTGCCCCTAATTCAGTGATTTCTTGTTCCCTTGTTTTCATTATACTTCTTTCCCCTGAAAAATTTTCACCTTAGTCAAGTAGAGATTATCAGAAATGGTTGAATATGTAGCTTAGACATGAATTAATAGCACAAAGGGGAAAAAAGTCCTTCCATAGGAAGATCATGGAAAGAATGTCAAATCATAATGGTACTTTTTTAACCCTAGGAATGGCAGTACCTACAGAGGAATTTAAATGGATGTAATTCTGACCTTGACCTGAATTTAATCACATGGAAGAAATAGTGAAGAATGGGGAGGGGCAAGGTGGAATAATAACACCAACTGAAGAGCAGAAGTGGGGAAGTGTGCTAGAGCAACAATTGAGGTATCTTGGGAAATGGCATGTCTCATAATTTGGTTAGCGCTGTGGTGAATAGGCTTGGTCCATGAACTCAGATGAGGAAACAAATCCAGAGAGGTTAAGTTATTAGATCAAGTCACAGTTATACGCAGGATACAAAATTTGGGATCAAGACTTTTCTCCTGAATAATGCTTCCTCATTTTTGTGCAGTGTACAGTGAACTTCAGAACAAAAGCAAAGCAAAGCAAGACAAAACAAAGCAAAAACAAACAAGCAAACAAAACTAACCCCATCAGTCGAGTGACTGAATATAGCTCCAGAATGTTTAGAATTACTTTAAACCACTAGTTAGAAATTGTTAAGTTTCATTTAAAATGCAAGATTTCTGACTTCTTTTGACCGTTACAGTGGGTAAGGCACCAGAAGCTGACTAGCATCCTGCATCCTAGCTTCCTAGGAGGATTGTGTTCTCCAGCTCACAGTAGATTGCATTTTATCTGTCTACTCTACCTTTGCTCCCACATGTCTGCATGCCTGTGCTGTTTCCTTGACCTCCTGTACATTGAAAACCTGGCAAATATTCTTAGAAGATTGCAGTTCAAGCTCCATTGGTATGAATACTGAATATTTAGGAGATTGCAATAATTCATATCTCAGCAATGTGATGTTCTAGTTTTGTGCCATGAAAAATGATGTAATATTCTTGTGTTACCCCATTTATAATATCAGCATTATATAGAGAGTCAGGTAAATTAGTATTTGATTTTAGGGTGATTTCTCCACTGCCATAGCTCTGACTATACTGCCATTGTAAGTATGACATAGCCATAAGCATATGGGCATAATGCTCAGCAATGATAATACAATGGTGAAGTGAGGATTTATACGCATACTGGAGTTTCAGTACAAGTTAAGTCCTATAGGGTCACCACCACTGTTCTCTTTTTAAACAATTTTTTAAAGTTGTGCGTTATCACTTATGTGATTAAATATTTGACAACCTATTCTTTCCTGTCCTTGAGATCACGAAATTTCAAAGATTGAGTTTGTGTTTGTTTCATATTCTTATTAATTTTCTGTTTAATCATCTTATCTCTGCCGCCCCCTTTTCCAAATCTGATCAATGACTATAAACTCTCTCACTGTGCTATCTGGCATTGAATCGCCATTCTTTCTCAGGGCCCCCATTTCCTTTTGACAGAAAGCCCCAGTAAAATCCATGTTTGTTTCCTTACTTATATACAGCTTTGGTTTTCACTACAGTACTTGGTGACCTTCAAACTTGGGAAAACTTTTTTATCTAAATAATGGAATTTTGGATTTGCTGGCCAGTGAATTTCAACAAGTTTTTAATGAAGAGGTGATATAATTCATGTCTTTATTCAATGTTAGTTTTGCAGTGACACATAAAGGAGGTTGGAATAAGGTGGATTGCATCCAGTTATTAGGTGGAGGAGACATTTTCCTGATATTCAAATAGGGATATCTTGAATGGATTGAAGACAGAGAGATGACCAAGACTTAAGAATGGAAATTATGAATTTCTTATATTTGCACTGTTTATTTACTCTGAAAAAAATGAGCAATTGAACATGATTAACTGCTGAGTCTTAGTAACTGGGGAGAAACACTTAGTCAAGGGAAGCTTAGAATGAAAATAAAGATGATTTGGGAAGACAATAATGGACATACAAAAGTTAAGGTAAGAGTGGAACTCCTAGTCAGTCTCTGAAATGAAAGTGGGCCTATCAAGTAGGAGGCCGAGAGGAGCTCTCTTGAGACTCAGTCAGAAGAGGTGCTGCGGCCATGTGCAAAGGGAAATGGGAGTGATTATTCTCTCAAGCATACTTTCGTATATTCATCTAAGACACAAACTTATTAAGATTCGAAATTCCAGACTTTCTGTCAACTGTGATCTAGCTGAGTTATTGGAAACACAGCTATAGATAAAGTCTTTGACTGTGAGGCAAATATTCTCACTACTGATGTAACCGGGTTTTTTCAGTTTCTCCTATTTCTAATCGGGTTTTAAAGAGCCTTAAAATTATTAAAGATTATGCGACTTTTGTAGAAATATAAGGTGTTCTCTATGTATACCACTTCAGGCTAACTAACAGGTTTGTTTAAATGACCCTGATCAGGATTTGATGATTTGTCCTATGAGCCTACCTGAATGCATGTGGTAAACCTTATATTCCCTAATTTTGTAGAGCCAAAATTTTATTTCAATGCCAGTCAGTTAAAAGAATACATTCTAAAGACTAAATGTGATACATTTGGTAAAACACATCCAATTTTGTACTTTCATTGCTATCACCGTGAAACAATTTTCACCCATGACAAGATTCTGTGTTAACTTGTCAATCCCATTTGATCTCATTGTATACCTCAAGACCTAACGTGGACTGTGGCATTTGTGAGAATTATTCTTTCAGCCAATGCATCAATGGCTCCTCATTGAGATAAAGCTCATTGAGGTGTTCCTTAAGAACTTCACAAACTATAGCAAGCCTGCTACATCCCATCTCTTTTTGATTCTTTCAGCATGTTTATATATCTTTCCCACACTTATCTGTCATTTCACTTCATAGGTTCCAATTCTCAACTATGGTTTAAATGGAAAATTTCATAACTAAAAGAAATTGAAGTATAATCTGTACTGAGTAATATGCGAACATTTTGTTGTCCATCAGATTAAGAGTACAGATGGTTTCCTTACCTGACATTGTAGATTAATTGTAATCCAGCAACATGGTTGATCTGTCAAGGGGTCACATCCAAAGATCTTCCAGGTCTTTGTGATCTGGCTGAATTCAGACACACCACACAGCTTTAATCCCTCTGGCTAGAACACACACACACACACACACACACACACACACATACACTCACACACACACAGCACACAGCACACCTTTTATCCCAAACAAGGTAAATAAATTCAATTTGTAGAAGAAAGAATCCAAGTTTGAAAGGGATGTCTAATTGAGGGGCAGACAAAGTGATGAATCAGAAAAAAAGGTTTGACAGAATGATTCAGAGCTAGGATATGACGAATAAGAGAGGTGACATAAGAGGCAGCACAGAGAGAAAGAGGGGAGACAGTTGTATTGGGACAGGTATACAGGTTATAGGTAAAGACAGAATGACCCAGAGAATGAGAAGGTGCCAGAAGTTTAGAACAAATTTTCAGAGTTAGTTTGAGGTCAAGCAAAGTAATTCAGTCACAAGGTGAGAGAAGCCAGTTTGAATGGATGAACTTGGAGAGGAGTTTGGACCAGAACAGCTGATAAGAACCAGCCAGCCAGAGTTCAGAAAGAACAAGAAAGGATGAGTTTATTCAATAAGCCTCCAAGATGCCAATTATATCTGGAAAATAAAAGTTACATTCAAATCTGGCTGACATATCTAAGCTGTATATACTACTACCTGCATGTCACCTAGCCATCTTTATTCATCAAATCAACTTTTGCAATATCGCTTGGCTTGTGTACCAGTAACTTTCACATAATATTCAAATGCATGCCACAGTGTCATTGTTACTACAATTCATCTCAACAAGCCAGCCATGCATCATATCAAATCACCCCAATAAAGAGGGCCAATAAGGGCTAAGGATATTGAGCATTGGATATAATGTTTGCTGCACAAGTGACGTTCAGATCCCCAGGGTTCACATATAGGCTGATCAGGTATGGGGGGGCCACTTATAAGCCCAGTGATCAGGGGGTCAATACAAGGGACATATAAGGCAAACTTACTAGCTGTATTGATTGCATCAGTGAGCTCTGTGTACAATGAGACCTCATACTCAGTTCTTAAAGAAAAAAACAGTCAAGCAAGTCCCCAAAGTCAAACTCTGGCCCATATAAACATGTTCATGTGTAGTTGTACATCTGTACACACCCTGCACACACACACACACATTTACTTCCTAGGAAGGAAGATGAAGGAGAGAAAGTGAAGAAGGGAGGAAGAAGAAGGTCCAACAATATATATGAAGACATCTGGGTACAAAAAGGAAGGAAGAGAGGGGGTGATGAGAGAGAGCAAGAGGAACTGAGAGACCACATTCATTCAGTTTATAGTTTATTGTGACTGCTCTATTATTAGTTTCTCTATTTAATAATCTCTTTCTATTTGTAATTTACAAATTATGCTTTGTTAAAGGTATGTAGACATAGCAGAAAACATTAACATACAGAGTTCCTTTATGTTGTATCTACATTTTCCAGAACTTACTGCATTTGTTGGAGTCTGACGTTGAACTGGGGAAGTACTCTTTTCTTCTTTTAGAAGGAAAATCTAGTGCGCTATGTGTTCATTTGCATACATCCACCACACTTCTCCCTGTAGAAGCACTGTGAGCATGCAGATGTTGTCTATTAATATAAATTAGACTCCAGTGCAAAGGACAGGGCTTGGCACCGAGTATCAATGTATGTTTCACAAATGAATTCATTGAATGAATGTGTGGTGAGGCAAAAATCCAATTCTTTGTCCAGATGGTAAATCAGTTACTTCTCTTGGTTACAAAAAAAAAAAAATTATTGCTCCAAGCAAGAGTTCACAAATGAGACCATCTTAAGTCTTCTATGACATTTGAGCCCAAGTGGGTAGCCTTTCCCTCTGAGACACTCTGCCTAATCCTAACATGCTTTTCTATGTTTTTCCTAGCTGTGTGGACATCGGGTGCTAACTTTCTATGTGTTTATATTTTATCATCTGAAGAGTGGACAATGCCTCCTCTTTGGTGGAATTATTCAGGCATCATGCTTGGCATGTGCTATAGTGACAGCTGTAATAACTCCTATCTACTTTCCCTGAAGTTGCAGGCTCTTATAGGCAGCCTGAGTGTGCACATGGGAAAGAAAGGGCAAGGCATTTTTTTTTTTTTGTAGTCAAAGTGGAGGGCAGCTGTCAAGATGACTTTCTGACTGTACAAATGGACATGGATCTTAACATGTTTTTGTGGTGCTCATGATCCCAGAGCTTGTAACTTGAGCAGTGTGAGAATAGTCTACATAGACATTAAAAGAGATTCTATTTCAGTCTTGAAAACATCCTGGGTGTAGGTGGTGTTTATTGATTTGGGTGTCTATATCACACCCCAGAGATGGGTAGTATGTTATTTTTTAGTCTTAAAGAGAAGATATTCTTAGGTAGCCTTATCTGATTTCCAATTTTAGTGCTGCCAGGGTGGAAACTCAATCTTAATGATGATCATCTTCAAGCATTACTTTCGATGCCCTACAATGAGTCTGGGGCCATTCAGCAAGCAACAAAATACTGAGAGTATCTTGAGTTCATGAACTTCAAAGGTGGTAAGACAGGGGAGAGGGCAGTGACACAGAAGGCAGAATACAAAACTGGAGCAAGCTAGGGAGTGCTGCTTGAAGAAACTTGAAAATCCTATAATACTTTCTCATTTTTACCTGACAGTTACTCGGGTCTTGAGACTGTATTGGTTCAATGGTCTCTTTGTCTTCAAGACATACAGAATGGTTGCAGTCTATCTGATAGTAGGTATAGAACGATTCTTTAATTGAGGATAAAGCCAACTAACACGCGTCTACTTTTTGCCAAAAGAAGTACTAGCAGAAGCTCACTAGTGATGCTAATGCTTCTATTGGTCCTGTAACTATTAATGATGATTGTCAACTTAAAAGGACCTAAGACCTAGAATCACAGAAACACCAGCTTCTGGGCATATCTAGGAAAGAGTTGTTTTCTAGATCAAATTAACTGAGGTGAGGGCATCAGTAGCAAGCGAGGGTAGCGGCACTCCCTGAGCTAAAGTCCTAGACAGAATGAAGAAGAGAGAGTGAGCAGAGAACATCTGCAGTCTGTCTGTCTCTGTCTCTGTCTCTGTCTCTGTCTCTGTCTCTGTCTCTGTCTCTGTCTCTGTCTCTGTCTCTGTCTCTCTCTCAAGTTATGTCTTTCCCCATTTTTTTTTCTGTCTTTGGGATGCTAGCCAGAATCCAAGTCCATTTGTTTTTTATTTTGTTGGTTTTGTTGTTGCTATTGTTTTGTTGTTTTAGGTTTGTTGTCTTTTTTATGCTTTGGGTTTCCTTCCATTTTCACTAAGCTCCCTGTTCCCATGCCCAGCACGTGGCTGCCACCTGCCATGGGCATGACCTGAGTACCTTCACTATGTGGCATAGCAGCTTCGGTCTCTCCTATGCCCTGTGGCTTTTTATATGAAAAGTATTTACTGCACACCTGCCCCGTAGTCTGTCTTTAAACTCCAATAAAGTTGTCCCCAATCTCCCATTTGAGTCTACTCTTTTTTTTAACATTTATTTATTTTTATTTATATGGGTACACTGTAGCTGTCAACAGACACACATCAGAAGAGGGCATCGAACCTCATTACAGATGGTTGTGAGCCACCATGTGGTTTCTGGGAATTGAACTCAGGACCTCTAGAAGAGCAGTCAGTGCTCTTAACCACTGAGTCATCTCTCCAGCCACCTTGAGTCTATACTTAAGTTCTTCTCTTAATGGGACTGAGAACCCTAAGAGGTCACTCTAGTTTTCCCTGAACTAGAAGAAACAAGAAACCTAACCAGTACAGTTTCCAATGGAAAATGTTTAGTCTGAGTATATGAATCAAATGAGTATGTCTTTTTTCTCCAAGGCATGGCAAGCAAGGCTTTCTCCATCTTCATCGTAAGACAAAGGAGATAGAAGAGGACTTCTGTGGTTAAAGGTCAAAAGAGCAAACAGAATCTGCTCCATGGTTTAGAATCTTGCACATGCACTGGTCCCTCATTTAAGAATTAAAGAACATCGATTCTCCTGTTCTAAGTTTCCTAAAACAAAAATGTAAATATTGAGTATATATTTTTCTGTGGATAGAAATGGGTTTTAATAGGTAAAAAGGTGTCTCATTAAACTAGTCTCTATTATCTAGGCATATACAAGACTGACTTCCTGTTCCTGCACTTCCATGCTGCACTTACTTTGCTTGCTTCCCTTCATCATTTCTCTAGGTTAGGCAATAACAAGACAAGGGGGTGGAGTGGGGAGAGAAACTAAAATCACTCTCCAGCAGTGATCAGGAGCAAGATTTAAGCTAATCAAATAAGCATGCCTCCTGGTGTCTTGAAAGTGGTGTCTAAATAGAAAATATTGAATGAGGAAACCCGTTGAGATTCCCCAAGGCTTTGTCCTCATTCATTTTAGCAAGACATTTCTAAACATTTAATTTGAGGCAGGCACTCGGCAGATGCCTATAAGAAACTGGTGACTTGGAAAGACAGATGTGTTCACAGAGTAGCCCAGGACAAAACAGAAGGTAACAAGGTCCACATTTGGATAAGAAGCAGTGCAGGGAGCGGGGTGGGGGTGGGGAGGAGTGTGTGGGGGGGCACCTGCACAATAAAAAGGGTTTTCATGGCACCCAGCCCTTATCTGCTGGTTCCATTCATCTCCCTGGTAATTAAAGATCCAGTGCCAGTCTTTCCTCTGAACTCTTAATTCCAGGAGAGAAGTCTGTACATGTTTTTCACAGATGTATGAGCAACATCTAATTTTAATGACAGAACTCATGCAGGCTTTTAGCTTGGGTCTGCCAGAGAAGTACCCCGAAGTGTCCCCACTATCTCCTTCAGTGTTATATTTGGCAGTAAGCTCCCAGGGAACTGTGCAATTGCTGACACTTAATTTTCCACGGTGGCTCTAGGCCAGGGCAATCTACTGAGCAGGGGGGAGAAGCCAAGAGGGCAGGAAAAAAAATCCCATAGGAGAGGAAAATGGAGCTGTGTGAAGTACCTGATGACATTCCCACCCCATTCCTGCAGCGGAGACTGACACAGGCTACCTTCCTGGGAACTGGAGGACAGGAGTCTTTGTCTTCCTAACTGCTCAGTCCACCCCGTTTCCCAGTTTGCACTGCTTTCTCCCCAGAGTCAACTTCACGAGTTCTTTACTGACAGAGAAATAACTTGTATTCTTTTCCTTGCTTTTTAGTTTCTCCCAATGTAAGTCAACACTTAGAAATGACCACCCAGACAGTTAATTAAGTGTTCAGATGTACATTTTGAATGCAGGTATATTAGGTGGACAGATTTTCTGATCACAAAAGTCCTTTGTGGGCAAATTTAACATTTAGGGAATTTGAAAATGAACTCAAATATTTATAAGAAAATTGAACTTAAATTGTATTTAATGGATGCCACCCTAAATATTTTCCATTGCATATATATAAGTATGTATGAAATAAAACAATATACTGCATATAGATATTTCAAAAGATATTCCAATATTCAATAACTTGCAAAGTAATTGAACACTAGTAGTTAATATTTAAAATTATTATTATTTTGGAGGTTGAGGCAGAAGGATTGTGAGTGAGGACTAGACTGGGATACAGAGGTAAATGCAGACTACACAGTGCAATGCAAACAATGTTCTCCTTCCCACCCAACACACAGAACACAAAAACAAACAAAACAAAACACAACAACAACAACAACAACACAAAACCAAAGAAACCAAAACAAAACGCCCCAAACACAATTAAAGAAAAAACTTTCCAGATTTCTATTCACAAATTTAATGGACATCTTTTTTATTTTAACCTGTTTTTAAAGTTTAGGAACATCTCAAAGTGTTTTTTATTTTTCCATACCCATTTTTTCTTCAGTAAGGAAAGGACAAGTGAGGTTCTTATAGATTTTTTTCTGCAAAGACAAAATTAATCAAAACCTATAACTGTAGGCAACATGCAAGGAGTTATGGAGGGCTGGCCTCTGCTTCCTTGAGAGTGACATTTATTCATTTTTGATATTTCATCCCCCAAATTCTTGCCTTTAACAGTGGATTTTAACTGTTAAGTTTCTTTTTGTTAGAGTTTGCTTTGTTAGTTTCTAGTCTTTATTATAATTCTTTCAGCTTAAAAACATTTTATTTCATTCCTCTACTCATCTTTCTTCATATTTATTTGTATATGTATATATGTACATATCTACTGCTTGGTAATTACTATTTTAACTAATGTGTCTTTTAATGTATTTTACAATGTATTTTCAGTCTTTATTTCTGCATTTTGAAGTATTTTTTGTTCTTGCTATCTTTCATGGAGTTATGTTTGCATATGTATGAATTTAAATGATTATTGATATATATAATAATTTTATATTGCTCTTCATTTTCTCATAATTATGTTTAATATTGTTCATTCTTTATATGAAAGTATTTAAAATGATAGAAGTCAAATGTATTTGTCTACAAATTTCTGTAAAAATTGTCATGGGGTATATAATAAAATATCATCTTTATTATTGGGCCATTGACTTTGAGATATTACCAGAAGATTTCCAGACATGTCTCACTGTGTACCTATGTGGTAGGTTATTTTTCTGAGAATTGGTATAATTCTCAAATTTCTTATTTTGGCTTTTCTATATCAGTGAAATCTGTTGTTGAAGATGTTATGGATCACAAACTTTCATTTCCTATCTCCTTTCAACAATCCTACAGAATTTTCTGTCTTCTTATATGACACATCTTCACTGGATAAATTAGAACACTAATGTACTGGGTGAATTTACTGCAATGCAGTTCTTATCTACTTTCTTTTAGATGGACAAGCTATTTCCATTTATGAAGGGCCAATCAGGCAGCCTAACATGTTTTCTTTCTTTTAGACCATCTGCCTTCAAATGTTGTAATGTTATGACTCTGAATCCTTGGGTAGGTGACTGATAAAATGAGTTTGGGATATTTTTCTGCGTTTCAGTTTAAATGCCTCCAAAATGGATAAAATGTCTGAAGGCGTATTCAGAAAGGAAGATTGCAATGAATTCTATCAGCTAAAATCCATGTGGCAGCAGTCATTGGAGAGCAGGGATAGATATTCATGGCACTATGCTAGTTTAACTTAAGGGAGTTGAGAGATTAAAAAAATTAAGAATCTTGAAGCAAGAGAGGCATTTCAGACTATATGTGGTTATCTGAATCTTGATTAAGTACATGGAAACACAGGAAAGAAGAAAAACCCCAAGAGATATGCTGAGATATTTGAGGTTTTTAGAAATCTATATAATCATAATCATATTGTAAGTTAGAATTTGCAAAAACAGAAATGAGTCTCAAACATTTAAATATGTAAGCATTTTGTGTTTTGACATGTGTGCCTTAAGTCTAAATAAAACAGTATTGAGCTTATTTATGTTCTACAGAGAAATTTTGGTCTTTGTGCCCTTTTAAATAAGGATAACTGTTCCTCTGTTTTTAGGTGCTTTGATCTCACAATCCTTGTAATTATATGCACAGTCTCTTCCCCTATTTGCAATATATTGAAGCTCTTGTGAATTTATTTGAAATTTTTTAATTCTAGAAATGGAGTAGTCCTCTTTAAATCTCACACATTCTTTATTTCTGTTGCATGGTTTTATAGACAACCACGAGCTTCTTGTCACTTTTAAATGATTACTTTATTTAAAACTGAGCCTAATGCCTTTTGGTCGAACCAAACTGTCCGCTCACTGAAGCTGGTGACATTAAGTCATATTGCTTTCATTGCATTGGTTGTTAAGAAAATCATCCGCTTAAGCAATACCAACTGGATTTCAATGGACAGATTAATCTTTTCTTGAAAGCCTCATCTAATCTTCCTTGTTCGACAGGAAGTTTTCTGCCTTGTAGGCATTCGTGATCTTTTGGCAGTAAAGAAGAAATATAATCTTTATAAGAAGAACTTTAAATGATTTTTTTTAAAGTAGGAGCGCATAAACACTCTAAAAATAAGACCGACTCTATTTGAATGCAAGTTACAGGAGAAGTGGATGTATAAAATATTTATTTCTGTTAGAAATACCATTTGGTGGATAAAGCACTTCGTTATAGTAAGCAGAGAGGCAATTATGACATAACCTTAATTTATGCAAAATAACATTAGAATCTTTTCAGACTTTTGACCTTGAACAGAAACCCATTGACACAGATTATATTTGTCTGTGAAATGCATTCATTCTTTCTGATATAGAAGGCTATTTATGAAGACTAATGAAGGCTTTTCAGAGATAACTTCTGTGTAACTTCGTTTAACAGAAGAGTATAATTAGTTTGCTCTTCAATAAAACCATCAGCTGGTTAACATGCTCACTGGTACCTTCCCATGGATGGGGACATTCAGGGCAAATTCTTTTGGGTGTGTTTTCCCAGTTTGTAACCATTTCCTAAGGACAATCTCAAAATAAGCCATTCTGTTCTTAATTACGCTAGGCAATAGAGTCTGTCAGCTCTTATGATTTCTCAGGAATCTTCAGCCAAAGAAACATGTTTGAAGTTATGCCACAGTATGCCGGAGACACATCCAGCTGCACCACACAAGTTCAAGTGGCTGATGAGAGGATCACCCCAACTCCAGACCTCTAGGAAGAAAGTATTCCAGCAGATCGCCTTCTGGAAGTCCATGTCAAGTTTTGCTATAACATGTGAAGCCAAACTGGAAGATACCACCAATATTGATTATAATAAATTGTCTCAGAGGCATCCTAAGAGATGAGAAATTTGACCTGTCTACAGTTCTGCAGTTTGGATTAGGTTATAGATATGGAAATGTAGAGAAGTTAATGATAGGAAAGATCTGATTCCCTGCTTGACCTATGTGAATAAGAAGACAGAGAAAGAAGGTTTGATCTAGGCCATATCTGGCCATACTGAAGGATGTACTACTTTGTGTCCCATTTAAAAAGTAAGTAAATATGAACATGTGGGCTTATTTTGGAAGAGCAAAGGAACAATTTGAATATATATATATATATATATATATATATATATAAAATGAGTAAACACTAAAAATGTATCAAAACCTCAAATATATATAAAGGAAGAAAATTGGACACATTACTACTGTCCCTTAAAAATATCTTTTTACTATACCACTTTCTCTTTATAAAAGATAATTTATTTACTTAATATTTCAGTATCAGCCCCACCTCTCCTCCCAGTCCCACCTCTTGCATCTCCTTCCCCATTCCCCCCTCCAATTCTCCTCTGAGAAGAGAGAACCCCCCCATGAGTATCCACCCCACCTTACATCAGTCACTGAAAAACTAAGCACATCCTCTCTCACATAGGCCAATTAAGGGCAATAGAATCTACAGGCAGACAACAAATAACAAATTCAGGGACAGACCCCTCTCATGAGTTGTTGGGTGACTTGCATGAAGACTGAACTGAATATCTGTTACATAGGTCCAGTCCTTGCTCCCTGGTTGATGGTTTAGTCTCTGGGAGGCCAGGTGGTCTAAGTTAGCTGATTCTGTTGGTCTTCCTATGGAGTCTGTCCTCTGTGGGTTGCTTAGTCCTTTCCCTGATTGTTCAACGAGACTCACTGAGCTCCATCTAATGTTTGGCTGTGAGTCTCTGCATCTGTTTTGGTCATTTGTTGGATGGAACCTCTCAGAGAACAGTTATATTAGGCTCCTGTCTGCAAGCATAACAGAGTATCATTAATAGTGTCAGGAATTGGTTCTTGACCATAGGATGGGTCTCTACTTGGTCCAGACACTAGTTGGCCATTCTATCTGTCTCTCCTCTATCGTTGTCCCTGCATATCTAGGTAGGAGGTTGTGTGTGTGTGTGTGTGTGTGTGTGTGTGTGTGTATGTGTGTGTGTGTGTGTGTGTGTGTGTGTGTATGTGTGTGTGTGTGTGTGTGTGTGTGTGTGTGTGTGTGTGTTACTGTCCTTATCCCTCCAACGGGATTACTGCTTAGCTACAAGAAGTGCTCTCTTCAGGATCCATATCCCTTACTGCTGGGAGTTTCAGCTAGAGTCACTCCCACAGCCACTCTGGGGTCTACGCCCTGTCCCTGGTTTCTTGCATGTCCTAGAGATGCACTCTACTCTGTCCACTGCTGATTTCCTCTGCTGATCTCTCTCCTCTATACCTGTTCCTCCCTGTTCCTCTCTCCTCTTCATCCACTCACCTACACAGTTCCCTCCCCCCATCCACATTTTATATCTATTTTTATTTCCTCTTTTGAGAAAGATTCAACCAGCATCCCTTGGTCCCTCCAAGTAATTTGAGGGTGTGTGTGGAGTGGATTAAAGGAAATATGTTTCATTTACACATAGGAATACTTCTCATCTATTAAAAACAAAGACATCATGAATTTTACAGGCAAATGGATGAAAATAGAAAATATCCTGAGTGAGAGAACCCAGATCCCAAAGGTCATACATGATATATACTTGAATACTAGATATAAAGTACAGGATAACAATGCTTGCTACTATCTACTGTAACACTCTCTTGTTGCTGCTTGATATGATACTAATTTTGGAGACTTTTTATCAAAAAAATTGACAAGTTACTTAGGTTTTCTTTAGAATGCCTGTCAAAATAAGAAATGTGTTTCATTTAAATATGTTACATATTTAAAACATGTAAGACAAGCACATTCTCAATCAGAGCATCAACTCACTTTTATTGCTAGGATGAGGAGACTGCCAACTCACTGGGTAACTATGGCACATGCTCTACAGACATGAGGCCATGAGGACTGAGCTTCAATCACCAAGACCCAAACCAAATCAACCAAACCAAACCAACCAAACCAAACTAAACCAAAGCAAACAACCAAAGCAAACCAAAGCAAACCAAAGCAAACCAAAGCAAACCATACCAAACAACCAAACCAAACCAAAACCAAACCAAACAACCAAACCAAACCAAACCAAATCAAACCAAACCAAAAGCAAAAACTGTAAAAATCAAAGACAACACTGAAGGGAGTAATTACAGCACAGGTATTCAGAAACACATGGATTTCCAAAGCATGGTGGCAAGCTAGTCTACCCTGACTGTAGGCTTCCTGTCTGAGTTGATAGGTGGCAAGCTCCCAAAGAGGGTATTGTGTACCTTGTTTGCTTGTTGTTGAAACCTGCTATCTTAAGGGTAATGTGGTGTTCATGTTGTCATTTCATGAATTTAACTTCTTTGTCTTGATTTTGTTTTATTTGGAATCCCAAATAAATACCAAACTTTATTTCAGCAAATAAGAGCTTACACCATATTTCTCAAACAGGAGATTTCTCAAATCAAGATGGAAATTGATGGAGCAAATGTTAATTCAGACTAATTGTTGTCACATTTCATGTGTACAGATACTGGTATAGTTTCCCCCAAAGCAGGAAGCACTTAGGATAATGTCATGCTCCCAGCTCATGCTTTCAACTAATTTAATGATAGTGATGAAGATAAAAGTGAGTACCGCAATAATGCAATTTTAACAATATTTGTTCCATTAGTGTATGGCTTAATTATCTGAAATGGAAGTACATTGGAGGATGTCATTCTGATCTTTACTCAAGATAACTGGAATAGCTGTATGTCAAGGAGGATGATATATGTAGAACGAGTTAAATCAATCTTGGCATTTAATATCTTAAGAATTATGAGAGCTCACCTTTCTTTGATTTGATAGCTTCTCCCAGTAGACCAGTAAGAATTGTCATTAGAGCTGGTGTAAACTACTGTCTAAAATATATGTTCCAATTAACAACTGTCTATTAAAGTTATCAACACATTCCAATTCCCATTACACAACAGTTCTGCATGATGCATGGGCACAGCAGTGATTATTAAAATGATTCAGGAAACATGAGTACCCATTGCTTCACCTTATAAAAGCAACACATGCATCAATTTGAAAATCAAGCATTTTTATGCCGTGAGGGTATATGGAATCCAGTTGATTGTCGCAGTAAAAGTTTTAAAGAGAGCAAGAAAATAAATAAAACCTTTTCATATTGAATACAGGCTAAAGCCTGCTGCCATAAAAACCCTAAAATAGGCAGCAGGTGTTTTAACCTAAATTAGATTAGTTGGCAATATATTACTACTACTCATTTTAAAATGCTGAAAGGAGGAATATAAAAGGTGTGTATTGACATAATTGTCATAGGATTTTTAAAAGCAAGTATAAAACAAACTTTGGCCTCTTGAATGATTGGAGTCTTGAGATCTTAAATCATTACTTATTTATGAAGTTGAAGGTGGGTGTGGACTGGGAACAATTAAGAGAAGGTGTCAGAAACATCAAGTATTTCAGGAAGAAACTGTATTATCATGTAAAAATGACTACACAAATAATGTTCTAATGTACTACATTTTATAGGTAACCTATTTGCACAGGCAAAACAGAAAAACAGAGAGTACAATATAAAGTTTAATTTATCTAGCTCTTCTGAATTAATTTAGACACAAGGTAATAAATATTCATCAAGCGCCTATGTGATTACTGTGGGAAACACATACAATGACTTTCACTCTTCTTTAAATTATATCCATATAATTATTGCCATACCCTTCTCTTTAAGGGGATTTGTTAAGAACTCACAGAAGAAGTACATACTGTTGGATTTGAATGTGTGCTTTCTACATGATTATCATGTTACATGGGAAAATTTAAGAATTTAATACCTCAGTTATCTTTCCTATAAAATATGTGCAAAGGGCATCAGCTATGTAGGACAAGATAGATTGAAAAGAATTTGCTTTCTGAAAGTATCTAAGACTTCCAGAAGTCTTAATAAATGACATGGTTTGTCTATATAGTTTTCTGCCTAAACAAATAATGCCATCCTTAAGAAGTGTCTGGTCTAAAGAATAGATCCTTGTTTATTTAATCTTATAGACATAGCACTTGGTACACATTGTTCTTCTTTCAATGACAATAATCTCTGATTTATAGAGCAAATTTATAAATACACTTTATAAAATAACCATCTTTATTGGCAATGGACAGATTAACATAAAAGATTTACATTATGCTATCTAAAATAATTGTATATGTGTTTTCATATATGAATACATACTATTTGAGGGAAAAGAACAAAATACTTAGTTTGCTGAAAAATAATTTATCTTCCATATATATTTTTGAAATTTTTGCATTATACTTCTAGACTGTTTTCAATATTGAAGAACAAAAATGAAAATAATGAAATGTTAAGAAATCAAAGATTTTATCAGGGTTGCCACTTTCAAGGTTACAACAGAATCTAAGCACCATGTCACAATCTATTCATCTTGTCCAAATACATATGTAATAATTGATCATACTTATATCATAAAATCACTCAGATAGATGAAAATATACTAATTTTGGAGGCTAAAGTTTGACAAAGACACTAGAATACTGATTTTCACCGAAAGTCTACAACTAAGCAACTTTTCAGTAAAACTTTTGATATTTAGTTTAATTCAGGTTATTTTTCTTTCAGTTTTTCTCCACCTACAATCTGTAACTGGGACCCTGCAATGTATTCAATAAATACAGTTGGAACCAAGAAAATGCTTTTGCTAGCTAATGCCAGCAACGTCCATAAATTTGTTTATGTTACTGGTTTTTGAAGAGTGATTTCCACAACTACATGGAAACTCTTCAGGAAAAGAGAGAAAAGTAGTTTGATTTTCAAACCCAATAGAAGCCAAATTGCTGGTCATCAGTCAAGTTAAACCACAGGCCATCGGCAGAGTTCTACTGTAACACAAGTGAATTGATTCTTTTCTATTTCTCTTTTGGAGGATTTTGATGGAACTGGGAAAAGCAACCAACACATTTTTCTCCATCACTTCCCATAAACGCACTATCTTGTCTGCTTGTAGTTTTCTTCATAAAGAGCATTAGATGTGAACTTGACCTGGTATTTCTCCTGGTTGAAGAAGTGATACCAGTTTCCTAGCTTCAGCACTTGGGGTCTACCCTCTTACTGCTTACTCAGCCTGCCTGTGCTGTATTTTATTATTTTTTTTTTTATTTTGTAGCAAAGTCATACTCAACTTTTCTCTTTCTAGCTGCTAAGTACTGCGTCGTTTAAAATTAAATCCATTGAACTTTAAAACAAACAAATGAAAAGCAAGCCAACACACTAGCAAAAACCCCAGCATACAGACTTCACAGAGTAAGTTGCATAGTGGTAGCTTCAAAAATCTCAAAGAACACATGATTTAGTTCTTTCATTTTCAACACATTGAGCTCATGGTGGAAAATAGGTTAAATTGCCAGATATAACCAGGAATTGTTTTCTCAAAGGAAAAGAATAAAATGACTAAATAGCTAACGGCTTTAGAAGAATTTCTAAAAGTTTAACAAAGCCCTTTACTAATTGATCAAGTTTGAAAACATAGTTTTTTTTTTCATAGCTATAAGAGAAGTTGACAGATGTGATATTAATTCCTCAGAGCCATAAGTTAAGTAAAAATTAGTGGAATCCATTACCAAAGAGAACAATGAACATGGACAATAGGGATTCCCAGTCTCTGCTACAAGAAAACCATAGATTTATCGTGCTTCCAACAAAACTGTTCATACTTTCTTCTATGAGTGAGAATACTTATTGACATTAAATAAAATCAGTGTAAACATTTAAAATTAAAAATTTAAAGTATACATTACCTATTGGAGGAGCAAATAATATATCTAATTGTTAATCATTGAAAGACTTTTTGTGTGTGAGGACACAATAATTGTTGAGTCAAAACTCTAAACACATGATGCTGGATATGGGCACAGTAATCTGAACTATAAGAGAGACTAAACAGAACTGATTAATGCTGGTTAGGAAAATGACAGCTATGACATATTTCTGATTGCATTCTTTTAAAATCTTGAATATATGGTTAAGGACTTCTGAAATAATATCAGTTATGTGGAGAATGAATAGACTACTATATTAAGGCTAGAATACTTTCCTAAAAAGAGGATAAATGATTGCTGGAT
Organism: Mus caroli; assembly: GCF_978045245.1. Classification (NCBI taxonomy): domain Eukaryota; kingdom Metazoa; phylum Chordata; class Mammalia; order Rodentia; family Muridae; genus Mus; species Mus caroli. The sequence goes on along the minus strand of NW_028227259.1, from coordinate 50,312,293 downwards.
TCCAAATAAATTACTAGATACGTATTAATTAAAAATATGGGGAAAGTGTGACTATACTCACAGTTAATGCAGACTTTCTTCTGGTGGACAAAAGCATCATCCTAGGAATGCACTCTTCTAATGGTTTTGGATGGATGGAATTTGGGCACACAAAACCTACAAATGAAATTGTATGAAGGTTTCTATGAATGCAAAGTGAGGGAATATTTTCAAATATTCTCTTAAAATGAGGAAGTCAAGTTTCAGGAATGTAAATTGAGAAACAGAGCATAATGTTTGGGCAATCACCAGCTATAATCACAGAAAAACAGAATGTACAGAACCTTGAGTAAACTCAATACAGTTTCTCCAAGTACTTAATATGAGTATTTTCTGTTTCTTCCTTGACACCCACATGTATTTGCATTGTTGTATAATTATAGCATGAAGATCAAGCAATAAAACTAAGCAAGAATGCTAAAGGACAGAAATGCATAAAAGTCTGAGAAATTTGAGATCTCAGTAAGATGCAGATAAATCTAATGTTGTCCAGGAGACATATGTGATTAAAAAACTCATTCATTTAAATCTGGCTATTAAAAGTGGCCTTGTTGATATTAGATGTCTTTGTCACTAATTTTGCTTCTGCATCCATTTTCAACCTTAATTTTGAAATTATTGTAGCTTCATAGGAAGTAGGAGAATTTGAATACAATATCCTCTTCCATCACACATTATATTTCTATAGTATTAGGTATGGTAATCAAACTGGATACATATTGATGCTATCTAAATCCTTTTAGTCCTATGACAACATACACACACACATGCACGGACACACACACACACACACACACATCAGCTCATGTAATTAGCATGCACAAACTATTACATAATGGTATTTTTCATGTTCTCCTCTTCTGCTGTATACCTAATCTCTTTTGACTCCCTCTCATTTTCCACAATTTTGTTATCTTCAGAGTGTGATAGAAGTAAGAATCGAGAGTTTACAGTCATGCATACTGGCTCTTTTTTACTTACCCTAACATTGTTGTATTCTATCCACGTTGTACATATCAATAGTCCATTCTTGTTTGTTGCTCAACAGTAGAGCCTTGTATATTATTCTTGGCACTAGGCCTTCTATTTGTTAGTCTCTGGCATCTTGTTGGGCACTGTTGCTCTGTTATAACTTCATTTTTGCTCTTTTTATGCTCCAGACATAGTTTTCCAAGTGACATTTTTTAAAAAGTGTTTTGTATTGCTTAATCATTTAAGTACACTTTGTCTAGATGATCTTCAGTTGAAATCTTGAGGGTTTTAGATATTTTTCTATAATACTGTATAATTCATTTGTGTGTGCTTTAAACAGTTATTCAGAAAATCAGACTAAAGGAGCAGAGCTACTACCTCATTATTTTAGGTAGGAATAAAATTTTTCCCATGTATATTCTATTACCATCAGTTTTGATGACCTCAAAACTTGTCTTTGTGTGTTTAGGCTCTTCAATTTGTGTTTTTGACTAGATATGTCTATTTTGTAGAAAAGTAGGCATTTCTTTGTAGCCCTGACCTTTCTGGAACTTGCTGTATAGACAAGGCTGGCCTCTGCCTCACATATGCTGGAATTAAAGATGCACACCGCCTCTCCTGTCTGTCTTTCCCCATCTCTCATCTATTCTTGTCCCCTGTATACTATCCAATACAGTGTTTCTCCTTTTAGCTTCATATGATATTACCCAGAGAAGACATGATGAGTGCCTTGCTATTGAAAATCGTCTGTGTGACTCCAATCTTCCTATGGAGTCTACATAGACATAATTGCATAGGGGATATGAATGCGTGCTTAATAACAAAATCCAGAATCACGATTCACATTTTTAAACACATATCAGCAGAAGAGTTGGGGTACTTTGTTACAGCCTGTGCTAATAAAAATTGCAAACCTGAGCTACGTGACTCTAGTTGCAGGTGAGATTATTGTGGTTTTGTACTGTTTGCCAGGGTAGACCAGTTCTTTAAAAGTCTTGCAAGAGAGGCCCATTGGACTTGCAAACTTTATATGCCCCAGTACAGGGGAATGCCAGGGCCAAAAAGTGGGAGTGGGTGGGTAGGGGAGTGGGGGGGTGTATTGGGGACTTTTTGGATAGCATTGGAAATGTAAATGAGGAAAATACCTAAAAAAAAAGTCTTGCCTACCTATGATTTCCCTTTCCTGCTTCTGTGTCCAAGGAGATGTGTCATTATTGGGTCTTCTTTGTCTACACTGCTTGATGTTTTCAATTGGCTGGCTTTGTTTGCAGACATGATGATATGTGTGGATAAACAAAAGTAAAGAAAAGAAAGAGTGAAAGAAACAGAGAAAGAAAGAAAGAAAGAAAGAAAGAAAGAAGAAAGAAAGAAAGAAAGAAAGAAAGAAAGAAAGAAAGAAAGAAAGAAAGAAAGAAAGAAAGAAAGAAAGAAAGGAAGGAAGGAATAAAGGAAGGAGGAAGGAAGGAAGGAAGAAAGGAAGGAAGGAAGAAAGAAAACTCTCATCTAAGATAGTCCATGAGTCCCAGATTCTTTAAATCTTGTCTTTTCTCTCAACAGTTCAGTGTAGTTCTATGTATTTTAAAATGTTATTATTGAAGATTTTAACTGTGGAGAAAAAAGATACTCATCTATGGAAGTAAAATTATTTTATATAATTAAATGTTAGTATTGCTTAGCAATAGCATCAGTTGCTTGCTCTAGAACTTGGTACAATTGTTTGCTCTATTTTTTAAAGTTGATTGCCTTCTGGAATGATATCTATTCTATATATTATTTACTTCTTTCCATGGAACTATTCCACAAGAATATCTTTTATAAGATGGAATTAAAATTAATTATATGTCATGGTATGTTCTTTTATAAGCAAAATAAAAAGGTTCCCATCACCCATTCAATCAATCAAACTTGGAAAAATCCTCAATATTACTGGACAGTTAAGCACAAATTTATTTTGTACACTTCAGTAGGAAAGAATATTACAACATTACAAAGAGTCTTTATACAAGGTTCTAGAGTATGCTATTTGGCCTTTGTCAACTTGACATAGACTTAGTCCTATATGTGAAGAGGAAATTTTGAGAATATCCGACTGGTCTTAGATAATTTTTAATTGTTTCCATAAGACAGTTCTGTGGGCCAGTCTGTGGTCGGACATTTTCTTGCTTAATGATTGATAGGAGAGGTTTCAGCCTACTGTGGATGGTACCACTCCTGTGGAAGCAGTCTTGGTTGTAGTAAAAAGCAGGCTGAGTAACTCCTGAGAAACAAGCCAATAAGCAGCACTCCTCCATGTTCTCCACTTCAGTTCTTGTCCTCAGTTCATATCCTAACTTCACTAATTAATAGACTATAGACTGTAAACTGCAATAAAGCCTTTCCCCTGCAAGCTGCTTTTGGTTGAAGTGTTTGCCACGCTAATATAAACCTAAGGATGAAATATAACATCTGAGTCACGGCCCATGACCTATAGCTACAGGGCTGTGTCACCTGCATGCTAGTGAGCATTCTAGAATTGTCAAAAAATATTTTCCACCAAAATAGTGGAATAACCTCTTGATTAAACAAATCCCAGTCATTGAGCCATTTTAATAACTGGAAGCACTGGTGTAATAAAATGGAGAATCAAGAGGAGGAAGTTTGTAAAGGACTGGGATCTGGTATCAAGTAAGTTCATGTGGATCTTTCCAGGTGAGAACTGGAGAAAAGTTCATGAGAAAAGTGATAGTAGAGATAAGGGAATGCTAGATCGGTTGTATGGGTGCCAAGCATTTTGCTCCTGTGAATGTTTTATTATATTGATGGAACAACAGTACAAGAGGAAGTTCATTGTATAGATAGCTTGTTTTGCAGGAAGTTCCTATAATAAATGGTGAAGTCATTTGTGTAGCTTACAGCATTATCTTCTTAAGGAAGAATTTTATGGAGGAAAAAGGAGTTTTTAATGTAGACAAAAGTAGTCTCAAATCTCTGCTGTACTATCTGTCCTGTAGATTCAGCTGAATTTAAGATCAAAGTCATTAAAATATGAAGCTATACTAGAGGTAGCAGAAGAAATGAAAACCCACCCACATTATAAGAGTTCACAATTTTCTCCCTGTACTCAGAACTCTAACACAGGTGCTTCATGCTCATTATTTCCCACTTTTCTCTTGACTTGAGTAGGCTGTTGGCTAATGTTTTCATAATTTTACATAACCATAAATTTTAGTAGAAGGTTTCAAGTCTTTGTTTTACCAAAAAGGGATAGCCTCCTGTCATCACCAACACTGAGAATACTCTTTTCAGTAGGTTTCTAGTTCACATAAAACACATACTTTAATTTTGTCATTTGTACATGTTTTTATATATTCACACAACCCACATTTTATATATCCACATATGTGTTCACATATGTATATATGGGAAAAATTAATTCACATTGGCATCAAACTCATTTCAATCCTTCTGCTTGAGCCTTCTGCCTTTAGACTACAGATTTTAAGTCTCACTCATGGCAATATAATATTATATTTAAAGAAATCATATAGAGAAAGCCCTGGTAATTTGAACTATATTTTGACAAGTATTGGTTATTTTATCTAATTATTTATCTTTTTTGGCTTGAGCTGTACTTTTGCTAACTAATTTTATATAAGAATTATATCTATGTACTTAATTTAATAATTTCTCCTCGACACTGCCTTATATATTTCTGGTTGTTACAGTAATTTGTACCTACCTGTATTTTTGCAATATTTATGGTTTTAGTTTTGTTTTGTCATCTATTGGTTTGGCCAGGATCATTAGTGAGAGCACTGGATTGTAAGTACTCCCAGAACATAGGATAGGACTGCTTTAGAGACTAGGTACATGTTAAGCTTATGTTTTCTTTAATGGATGAAATTCTCAGAAATACTTAGCATGTATTGGGGACAATAAGCTTTCAAGTGACTGTATATAGGTTTCTTTCTTCACGTGTGACTTAATAAGGAGCAAATCTCTTTATCCAACTGTTCTCCACTCATATTAACCTCCTCAATTCCTCTACCAACTCATGCATAAAGGGAGAAAATGTCTGCATTAAAAATTATCAAGTAGTACACAGGAGTAATTTTGATGTTAGTAACACACTGTAAAATTTCATATTATGTGCACCTCATCAACCACTTTGAAGCACACCAGTTCTGATGACCTAAGTTTAATCACTAGGACCCACAGAGCCGAACAAGAAAAGGACTCTTTTGAGTATATCTCGGACTTCCATATTTGTGCCATGGAGTTCACACACACACACACACACACATACACGCGTGCGCCCAAAATAAATAACTATAATAATAATAAAATAGGCATTTTATAACTTTATTTCATTGAATTGTTGTTTTAAAGTTTATATTCTATGATGAGATACATAGAATACATTTAGATGGCTTCAAGGTGATTTCATTTTAGATATTAAGTTATAGAAATATGGTTTCTATAGAAACGGTATGTGTAGTGACCCTTTGAGATAGACTTGAAAACATTTACTGGGTTGCAAAAATGTTCACTGCCCATTTTTACTGTGCTGTGGCAATGAATTTAAAGATTCTAAGTTAAATCCAATATAATTTTAACTCTGCAAAGTGAGGCTTTATGAACAAAAAGCCCTATTTAGCCAAAGAATAACTGTAACCTTTTCTGATAGAGGTGAGGTTTATGAGGATGCCTTTGGATTAGCTTGCAATTGCATAAAACATGTTCATTTTAGAATCAAATTCTGAGGTCAGTGTTAATGTCTAGCTTAGAATACTGGATCTCATGGTCTTATCCTCAGAATGTTTGGAGACTATTTCTACTGAAACGTATATGGTAAATTGGTTCTCTTTACACATAACTTGTGTTTAAGCTTCATAACAGAGTCTTTACATTTTTCTTATACGTTTGTGTAAACTTAAGTTTAGATCCTAATTTGAAATAATTGGGAAGAAAAAACTCAGTGTGGTTAAAAAAGTCAGTATCTTATCTCATAAAGTCTTTTAAAAATAGAACAATGATAAAATCAGATATTCCTTATTTAATGTTAGCCTTCATGCTACATGGTAGCTTTAAATTAAAAGTAAAACCATAAATATATAAATACCTTTTAGTTTTTCTCTACCAAATGGTGGAAACTACATCTTCCATTATGGTCTGAATTTCACCTGTAAGACTTGCTGTAGAAATTGAGACATTGGCACACATGGGCCTGGACTTTGTGAATTCACAGGATAGGTACAGAATAATGATGATCAAATTACTACCACTCTGACTGTGATGGAAATTCGAGAATTAGGACCTCCCACTTTCTAGAAGTAGAATACCAGCTGCACACGTTCTGAGATAATGGTTTTTTAAATGAAGAATAAGAGAGGTGAATCACAGCTATGGAGAAAAATGTGCCACAGAGTTAGGAGGAAAGTATAACTTCTCTCAATACAAGAGGGGAAAAAGTGTCACAGAATAATGTGGATTGACACTCTGTGCATGACTAGATTTCTCTGTGCTTTCCTTCTTAGAAGCAGGAGCGGGGAGGATCTGGATTCTTCCTCTGTGGGCAGACCAGACACCTTTTCTTCTGTGTCCTTCTCATTGGACTAGATAAGCAGGCGATGTTTGTCAAAACTCACTTTAGATCAGATACAGATCAGAAGATTAGAGAAAAAGACTGATAGTAAAATTACCTATTGTAATAGAAGGGAATTACTAGGAATGTGAGTTACTTGAAAATGGAAGGAATAGAAATATTTACTGTGACACAGAGTCTGGTAAACAAAACAACAACAACAACAAAAATCCTATTTTTTTATTCTTCTTGTGAAGAAGAGAGATTATGGTTTTTCATGCTTTATGATTAAAACTAGAAAATGAAATACTTCAAAATGGTATCTGCAGAGTCTTCAAATTGTACGTTGACGCTGCTCTTGTCTTTCTTGATGTTGTCAGAACACTATTTCCTCAAACACAGCCAGGGATCAGTCTACAGACTGATGGCAAATACGTAATTCAGCTCTCCTCTTTCTTTAAACAGTCCCAAGCCAGTGAGACCATTCTTCTTGAACACATGAAAATGCCACATATGTTGCAATTTAGCAGTTAAAACTGATGATTAATGCATAAATGTGCAAAACTGACAACGGATATGAGACATTTTTTGGCTAAGCCCTGGCCAATCTGCTGACCTACAGAACCACAAGACAAGTAGCTATTACTTGATGCTATCATGTTTTTGAAGTTAATCTTTTAAAGTCTGACACTATTTAACTGAAAAATTTTGCCAATGCAAATTTGCCTACTTGCTCCAAAATGTTTATTATTTAAACACTGTGGCCATTTCCTGAATTTTATATTGAACATATTTAATTTTAATTGCTAAAATTAAAAATGTAACATGGATTCTAAAATCTATATGGAAATTATTTATGCATACGTATGTAGCTTGAGATTAATCTGGAAAAAAAAACAATTGATGTATAACTATACTTTTTTTCCTAGTAAAAACCCAGTCATTTTCAACAAGAAAATTCAAATGGCCAATGGGATTCTGTGATAGCTTTACCTTCCTCTTTTATAGCATCAAATTTAAATAAATTATTATGCGGCCCAGGAAGTGCTATTGATGTTATTCTGACAAAGATGAATGTTGTCATCATGACCAGCAGAAAGTGTGAACTTGCCCGCCCTAACATCCCTGTGCTAACATTACTACTGCCTCAGCCAATATATAAATGTAGACTTTAGTAGTTTGAAATTTTTGTGGGATACTATTTGAAGAGATATTTTATTTTATTTTTAACGTCCCCCAATCATGCAGTCGGATCACAATTGCATCTAAATCTAAGCTGAACTACATGTGAAAATTTTCTCCTTTCAAGGGTGGGCAATCATTTTGCTCAAGGCTTACTTGTATTTTATTTAAAATACCTTAAAATTTACCAAATAAAATCAAAGTGATATGAATATAGCCATCAGGGAGATACTTTCTCAAAGGTAGGCATGCTCTATTCATTACCTTATTTAGGTACAGGTTCTCTGTTTGATAACTATAGGCTTCACATCAGGTTTAAATGGAGGTCACCTCATAGTGGAACACTCTAATACAGAAAAATATTCATTAGTGTAATTCAATATTTCCTATGAAATACAGCCTATAGTTACCAACTTTGTGGTCAGTTTGAATTATAACATGTATTCTATGATACAATAAACATGAAATATATGATTAAATAAATATTGATTATATAGTGGATAAATTACATAAACAGAGATTGAAATTAGTATCAACCGATACTTGCATCAATTTTGAATTTTAGCTGCTAATATAGCTCACCTTACATTTCTTTCTTTTTTTTTTTTGTTTTTCCAGACAGGGTTTCTCTGTGTAGCCCTGGCAGTCCTGGCACTCACTTTGTAGCCTAGGCTGGCCTGGAACTCAGAAATTCGCCTGCCTCTGCCTCCCAAGTGCTGGGATTAAAGGCGTGGGCCACCAAGCCCAGCTCACCTTACATTCACCTTACACTTCTATAGACAATTTTGGATAGATGAATCTGTAATACAAACAAAACATAAAGGGGATGACAGTACTACAAGAAACTTAATGAAATGATTATTATTTCTAACATCATCAAAACATTATAGCACACTTTAACAATTTATAATGACTTCATATAGTAATTACCTTTGATGCTGTGGCTGCTTCAATCCTAGTTTTAACAAAGGGACCATGACCTCTTTTTGTTTTCTAAGAAAAGAATAGTACATCTTACTCCAGCAAGTGCCCCACTTTAATCCTGGAAGTGAAACATACTTTTTTAGAAGCTAAATAAGGCACATGAACTGGATTAATTCTCATGAGCTTGCAAAATTCAAGAAAGCTCATAAAATATTTGGTAAGCATCACTATTTCTGTAAAAGTCTTTCCATCTGTACACATGGTACACTCTTCTCTAACATACAGAATACATTTAATCTCTTTCCAAAGGAGAAATATTCAAGTGCCTTCACAAATTACTGTACTGACTTATGTCCTGGAGCCCTGAGTGGCATAAAACAGTCTTTACATCAACTTTGAATGCAATTCTTCTAAGATGGTAAGTCTACAAAATGAAAATACATTCTGATCCTCTCAGTACTAAACTAATGTACATCAGTGTGTCAAGGGTGTATGAACAATACATATATTTAGCAAGACAAAATTGCAAGATGTTCAAGTCACTAACTCAAGCAATACTGTCCCTGTAGAGAGGTGTGTAGTAGAGCTTTTTCCTGTTGGTTTTGAACATTCTTTGATCAGTTCCTGATGCCATAGTGAGGGTAAAGGTCTCAAATTCATCACCTAGTGATAGCTAAGCAATCCTCCTTTCCCGAGTCTTGGCTCTAGAGAAGTGGTTTGTGGGAATAAAATTTCCTTTTAGGAGTAGCTACTTTATCTTTCCTACTGATGAAAGTATACTCTGAATAATTATAAAGTTGAAATATTCTATGCAAATAGTTTCTTGGCAGTATAACTTCCCAAAGGACTTAGTTTTGCTTCTCTGGTTGCTTTCAGCTCATTGGGACAGAAACCATGAACAGTGTTCATTTAAGAATAATTTCCTTGTCAGATATACCACCACCAGCACCACCTATTTGATTACTTGTAGAAATCTTCCTCAACTTACTTTGAGCCATTTGGAGATTGAAGAACTTTTGGGGCAAGACATCTCAAAAATCCCAAACTATTATTGAACTATTTTATGTCAATGAAGAGATTCATGCTAGGCATTAGTTGGATTCCTGTTGCTGGAGCCTTGAGGGGGGAAGGGTTTAGTTTGGATTACAGCTCAGAGTATTGAGCACATCATGGTGAGGATGCCATAATGGCAGTGCAGCTCTTCTCTGTGGTGGTGGAACAATGTTTGCTCATGTCTCAGGAGGCAAGGGAGCAGAAGCTTGAGACTTACCAATCTTATGTAGAGGTCAATTAACATAGGCCTTCCTACTGTGGGTATCTTATCATTCCCTTGAGAGCACTGAATCAGTAGAAAGTGTTACTGAATAACTTTTACCTCCTAATCCTCACCCTTTCACCTTTAGGAGGTAATAACAGGTACCTCCTCCAAACTTGCATAGTTCTATGTCAATACAATTTATCTCTATATCCTTAATTCCAGTTGAAAAGTAGTGAATCCTTTGCTGATCTACTTTATTTTTTTATCATATACTGTCATGTTACTTAGAAGCCAGGCAAAGTGGTATATACATTTGTAATCTTAGTGCTGAGGAGGCAGAGACAACTGACTAATTGAGGTTGACCAGCCAAACAATCTACTCCACTATCGCAAGTCTGAGGTTAGTAAGAGTTCTCATCTCTAAACTTTAGCAATGGTTTCTTAGGCTTCCATGCTCACACATGCGTACTCATATACACTCAATAAACAAATGAGAACCCATAAAGAATAGCATAGAATGTTAATTGGCTGTGTGCACTGCTGGCAACTAATAATGGGTGGCAGTGAAGCTGGAAAGAACCCAGATGCCCCTCAACAGAGGAATGGATACAAAAAATGTTGTACATTTACACAATGGAGTACTACTCAGCTATTAAAAAGAATGAATTTATGAAATTCCTAGGCAAATGGTTGGACCTGAAGGGCATTATCCTGAGTGAAGTAACCCAATCACAAAAGAACTCAAATGATATGTACTCATTGATAAGTGGATATTAGCCCAGAAACTTAGAATACCCAAGATATAAGCTACAATTTGTAAAACACATGAAACTCAAGAAGAATGAAGACCAAAGTGTGAACTCTTTGCCCCTTCTTAGAATTGGGAACAAAGCACCCATGGAAGGAGTTACAGAGACAAAGTTTGGAGCTGAGACAAAAGGATGGACCATTTAGAGACTGCCATATCCAGGGATCCATCCCATAATCAGACTCCAAACAATGACACCATTGCATATACTAGCAAGATTTTGCTGAAAGGACCCTGATATAGCTGTCTCTTGTGAGACTAGGCCGGGGCCTAGCAAACACAGAAGTGGATGCTCACAGTCAGTTATTGGATGGATCACAGGGCTCCCAGTGGAGAAGCTAGAGAAAGTACCCAAGGAGTTAAAGGGATATGCAACCTTATAGGGGGAACAACATGATGAACTAACCAGTACCCCGGAGCTCTTGTCTCTAGCTGCATATGTATAGAAAGATGGCCTAGTCCGCCATCACTGGAAAGAGTTGGACTTGCAAACTTTATATGCCCCAGTAGAGGGGAACGCCAGGGCCAAAAAGTGGGAGTGGGTGGGTAAGGGAGTGGGGGGGGGTATGGGGGACTTTTGGGATAGCATTGGAAATGTAAATGAGGAAAATACCTAATAAAAAATAATGGGTGGCAGTATATTAGCCCCTCCGTGTTCCTAGCTCTGTACTCTGACAACTTCACATGCACTGGCTCATTTGAGTCTCCAATTTCCCCACATTTTATGCAAGGGAAGAGTGAAGTATAGAGAGCCCATGAACTGTGAAGGGTCTTTGGTAAGCATAACAGTGAAGATATAAATCAAAGTGAAGCAGTGAAGAATAGCGGATGGCATCCACTCACTGGAAGAGCACAGAGATCTCTAAAATAGAGAGAAAGCTACATTAACGTTTTCAGAGTTACATGGACTCTTGTTTTTTTACTTACAGCTGTCTCTTTCTTTTTTCTTTTTTAACAAAAAATAGAAATCTCTTATGCCAAATGAAAGCATTAATTTTGCAATTACAATAAATGCCACTAAGCTTTTATTATAATTTGAAACCAGAAAAGGGCAAAGCTATACAAAAGAAGATTATTTGGGATCTGTAAAGCACCAGCGTATTAGTAACCAAACCCACCATAGAATCTGTTGTCACGACTCAAATAAACTATTCAAATATTCATATGTATGCATATCCTGCTAAAATCATAGTTATTAGCATCATTCTGATTTAACTGAGGAGAGACACATCAACAATATATTTATATAAACTCATTTGACTAAAGTTCTAATATCTTAGTGGACAGATATTACAGATACAACAGACCTCTTTTGTACTATGAATCACCTGGATATGGAACATATGTGGTTATTTTCAACAGTCTGTGTACCCTTGTTTCATGAGCATAACAGCGGTGGCATATTTTGACTGCAAAATATTCAGACTGACATACGTCTTCACAAGGATCCTTGAAGGTTCTGCTGAGTTGGTGGAGCATGGCTGTGGGGGTGAATGCAAAGGAGGAATACTATGAGTTTGGGCTGAGCAGTTTAATGAGATTCTCAAGACTCTACTTTCTTCCCTTTGCAGCTAACACTGCCAGGCATTGTACAGCAGTTCTTCCTTTGTGACTTCAAGTAGAGCACAGACTCCCCCCATTTTTTCCTTGGTCATTTTCTCCAGAAAAGAAGAAAAGGGTTATGGCCATGACCCCAGAAACAGTCTCTCATAAAATGTTAGCAGAATCTCCTCTTCGTTCAATGAAGTGAAGCCTGAGCAAATGTCTTTTCTCATATTCTTCCCTGAATTAGATTACTTTATCCTTCTGAATAAATTGCTATGGCAACTCACACATTTCCAAGATAGCTACCATGGTAATAGAGATAAGTTACCATGATGGGCTTAGATTCTGTCCCTGAACTGTCCTTATTTCTCCATACTGTAACACTGGGGAGCAGAGTGGAATGACTCTGGTGGAGTGGAACCCAATGTCAGCTAGAAATCAGTTCATAGCATAGCCTTGATTTCTGAATGGTTTCTATAGGTCACCATTCCTTAGAACCTGAAGTCTGTAAAGGATGCCATTAATATTCTATTGCTTGCTGGCCTGAAGGCTGCTATGTGCACTTAGAGCTTCAGTTGAACCATGTGAAAGTGGACCTCACTCTGGGTTTCCCTAGAAATCCAGATTATTTCCTGGAGAAGGATCCCATAGCCCTCTGTCTATAGTTTCACAATGACTCTTGTTACGATGATGACAGAAACGAAGCAGTATTTCCTGACTGATGGTGAGTGTTAGTGGTCTATGCTGGAAATGTAATTCCTGACCTTAATAGGAGCTTTTGTGCTCCAAGCAACACAATGGATCCAGAAAAAGTGATGATGGAACATAAAAACAGAAGGAAGATGCCAAATAAACAACTTGACAAATTTACATTTCCTCTCTGACATGGCCCAGGTCCATGTTTATGGAAAATGAAGAGAAATTGATGATGAGCATTGTTCTTTCTCCTAGCCTGGTGTCTGGGTAAGGTTATCTCTACAAATATTTAATAATTTAGCCAATGTTCACAATCACTTGTAGATAATCCTTCAAGACAAATTTAATTCTTACATAGTTTGGTGTGGTGTTAACATAAAACCACACCTCTCACTTTGGAGGGAATGAGGCAAAGTTTATTTTGGACCCATTTCGAGTGACCATAGTCTGGAAACACAGATTTATGTTACCCTAAATTTCATGTCCCAATGTGAAAAGATATCCCTGAAGTTTTATTTTTTTGAAGAACATCATAAATCAAAGCAAGTTTAACATGCATTAGTGGAATATCAGAGAAGTGATTACAGAATTTTGGAGTGTGGAGTTCTTCTCTAGGGCATAGATATTGTCTGATAATTTTCGTAGCTTTCAGGTTGGTAGAAGTACTGGTCTGATATGTTAGTAGATTTCAAAAGGATTATATAATAGTTACATACTGTTAGTTCTGACATGAAGGTGTGCATTGATAGCTTTCCCAGGGTCTAAAGGTAGCCCAAGATAAGGGTCTGTAGCATTCCAACTTATGCACATCACCGAAGAATTAATCGGTAAACAGTCTTTGCAGAAACAGCCTTTTTTTCCCCCAAGGATTCTCATTCACAAGTGATGAGACAGAGAAGGTGTAGGAGGGGTGCTGGAACCAAGGCAGAAGTGATTCCTAAAGTATTTTTCTGCAAAGAAAATGAAGAACACATACATTTGCATAATCTAGGTTGGTGAGAATTGTGTTAGAGTACATACAAGTTCAGAAATTTAAGTGGGACAAGTTCAGAAATTTAAGTGAGACAACTCTTTTTTTTTAATATTTTTTATTACGAATTTTCCTCAATTACATTTCCAATGCTATCCCAAAAGTCCCCCATACCCCACCCCCACTTCTCTACCCACCCATTCCCATTCTTTTGGCCCTGGCATTCCCCTATATTGGGGCATATAAAGTTTGCAAGTCCAATGGGCCTCTCTTTCCAGTGATGGCCGACTAGGCCATCTTTCGATACATATGCAGCTAGAGTCAAGAGCTCCGGGGTACTGGTTAGTTCATCATGTTGTTCCCCCTATAGGGTTGCATATCCCTTTAACTCCTTGGGTACTTTCTCTAGCTTCTCCATTGGGAGCCCTGTGATCCATCCAATAGCTGACTGTGAGCATCCACTTCTGTGTTTGCTAGGCCCTGGCATAGTCTCACAAGAGACAGCTATATCTGGGTCCTTTCAGCAAAATCTTGCTAGTGTATACAATGGTGTCAGCGTTTGGAAGCTGATTATGGGATGGATCCCTGGATATGGCAGTCTCTAGATGGTCCATCCTTTCATCACAGCTCCAAACTTTGTCATAACTCCTTCCATGGGTGTTTTGTTCCCAATTCTAAGAAGGGGCATAGTGTCCACACTTTGGTCTTCATTCTTCTTGAGTTTCATGCGTTTAGCAAATTGTATCTTATATCTTGGGTATCCTACGTTTTGGGCTAATATCCACTTATCAGTGAATACATATTGTGTGAGTTCCTTTGTGATTGTGTTACCTCACTCAAGATGATGCCCTCCAGGTTCATCCATTTGGCTAGGAATTTCATAAATTCATTCTTTTTAATAGCTGAGTAGTACTCCATTGTGTAAATGTACCATAATTTCTGTATCCATTCCTCTGTTGAGAGGCATCTGGGTTCTTTCCAGCTTCTGGCTATTATAAATAAGGCTGCTATGAACATAGTGGACCATGTGTCCTTCTTACCGGTTGGGACATCTTCTGGATATATGCCCAGGAGAGGTATTGCTGGATCCTCCGGTAGTACTATGTCCAATTTTCTGAGGAACCACCAGACTGATTTCCAGAGTGGTTGTACAAGCTTGCAATCCCACCAACAATGGAGGAGTGTTCCTCTTTCTCCACATCCTCGCCAGCATCTGCTGTCACCTGAATTTTTGATCTTAGCCATTCTGACTGGTGTGAGGTGGAATCTCAGGGTTGTTTTGATTTGCATTTCCCTGATGATTAAGGATGTTGAACCTTTTTTCAGGTGCTTCTCTGCCATTCCATATTCCTCAGGTGAGAATTCTTTGTTCAGTTCTGAGCCCCATATTTTAATGGGGTTATTTGATTTTCTGGAGTCCACCTTCTTGAGTTCTTTATATATCTATTGGATATTAGTCCCTTATCTGATTTAGGATAGGTAAAGATCCTTTTCCAATCTGTTGGTGGTTTTTTTGTCTTATTGATGGTGTCTTTTGCCTTGCAGAAGCTTTGCAGTTTCATGAGGTCCCACTTGTCAATTCTCGATCTTACAACACAATCCATTGCTGTTCTATTCAAGAATTTTTCCCCTGTGCCCATATCTTCAAGGCTTTTCTCCTAAGTGGGACAACTCTTAAGTTCTATATTCTCCTTCTCAAATGAGGGTGTTTGCATTGATGATACACGCTGGAATACTCCTGGCTGTTCTGTCTTTTCCAGCGCATGCCACGAAAGTGGATGGTTGAGAAAGGATTCCTTATCTATTTGAAAAGTGGGCCCAGAGACAGGTGAGAGTCATGTACAAGAACATGAACGACTTTTTAGTTCATGCAAATACAAGCAAATTTGATTTATATGTGCAAGAAGTAAAATTTTCAACAGCTTCAAAAATTTTTCTACTTTTCACAGAGAATGGCAATATACAATTCTTAATCTATTGTGTACTTAAGCATAATCAAGGTCACTGTATGAGGCCTGACAGCAATAGACTTGATACCTTCCTTGTTTAGAATGGAGTCTGCTTTGCTGCTCTTGGAATATTTGCTGACATGCTGATCTTAATCTTTCAAGATATAAATAAATGCATACTGACTGTGGTGATCTCTTAAGTGTCTCATGAAAGATTATGAGTTGTAAAATAAACAAAATACCTCAGAACAGGTAAATCATTTAGGATAGGTGAAAGCCTTTTAAATCAACAAGTTACTGCTCGATCCTAAGGTGTTGGCACAACAGTGACTTCTCATCTCCAGGGGTGCTTTGCGCTGCACAGCTAGTCACCTCTGCCTCACATTCCCTGCCCTCAGGGATGCATTGTGTTGAAGCTGGCATCTTTGTACTGTTAATTCCATGGCAGAATGTGGTCTTATCACGTTTCATATGGACTCTATAACTTGAACTGACAGACATCACTTCCATTGACATTCTGTCGCCAAAATGAGCTGTATGGATGCTTCCATATAGTTTCTTAATGACACTTTGAGACAACATTATTAATGGTGGCTCTTCTAAACAAAGAATATCTTGCTTTCTATGAGTAGGCAAAAGGGTGTTTTTGAGCAGGGGTTTTAAGTGGACTTTATTACTTTGTACAGCATGGTAAAAAGCTTAGTTATTTGATTTTCTAAGTTATGACACATTGGAAAATATTTTCTGAGGTGGAAGTGTTTTATGATATTCATTAATTTGTTAGAACATCTATAAAACTTATCATAAGACCAGGTGGTTTCAACAGCAGAAATTTATTTCTCTGTAGTTTTGACCCAAGGTCAACCTGTTGGCAGAGTCAATTTATTCTGAGGGTTTTGTTGTTGTTGTTGTTGTTGTTGTTGTTGTTTTTCTGGCTTGTCCATTGCTGTCTTTTCTTCTTGATTGCTTTTCTCTTTATATCAGTGGTTCTCAATTTTCCTAATGCTGCAACCTTTTAATACAAGTCTCCATATTGTGGCAACCCCAAACAATAAAACTATTTTGCTGCTTTTTGATAACTGGAATCTTGCTACTGTTAGGAATCATATTGTAAATATTTGATATGCAGGATATATGATATGTGACCTTTCTGAAAGGATCATTTGACCATCCCAAAGGAGTTATAAGCCACTGGTTGAGAAGTGCTGCTTTGTGTAATCCCTATGCTTTGATCACTGCTGGTTATACAGACACTAGTGCCTCCCCTTTCATTAAGACCATATTAATGAACTCATGACAACACAATCAATTCTTTAGAAAACTCTCTCTTCAAATACAGTCACATTCAGTGGTCTTAAGGTTTCAGCCTTCCTTTTAAATATAAATTGTCTAACATGGACATGAAAATTCAAATAAGAATACTGAATATAGACTAAAAATTTAAGAAAATCAGAAAAGTAGGAATAGTTTTAAGACAAAGAGCCTTAAACAAATCCCACCCTAGCAATCGAATGCTGCACTACACACTAATGTGAAGTAATAGATTCTTCTTTAGTTGGGAAGTAATAGGTAACTAATGAGCATGATGTGTTCCCAAGATACATAATTACACTAACCAACAATAGAGGGTCATACTGCAGAGAAATCTGCCCATCTTCCATGATCCATATGCTTTCCTACTATTTGAAGGTAGTTTAATTTTAATGAGCTCTCCCAGCCCTATCAGGAAACCACGTGAACATGTGCCAAGAAAATTTTTCTAGGCACTGGAAATATTAGGCTTAATGTCCTCGAAACAAACAAGCAAAAAAAAAAAATCCCAAAAACCCACTACCAATAAAACAATACCTGAATGACATGGTTGAAGATCAAGGATCAGAGAAGAGGAAGAGGAGGAGGAAGAGGAGGAGGAAGAAAACAAGGAGGCAGAAAAGGATGGATATGAGGAGGAGGGCTAGGAGCAAAGAGACAATGTTGCAAGGATCCACAAGTAAATAAAAATTGGGAGAATACTTCAAGAGTCCTGACTTATTTTGACTGGGGATATTCTGCAATGGAGTGTTAAACAGAAACCTTTGGCTGCTGTGTTGAGAGTGATCCCTAGGAAGGCAGATGAGATAGCTCTTGATGGGCTCAAAGCTATGCAGTTAAATGCTATGCAGCTATGACTTAACCCTAGTTAGTAGAGAGGAGGAACGATTGAAGATGTCATTGTAAGGCAGTGAGGATTTCCTGTTTAATGGAATATAAACACGGGAGTAAGAAAGAGGTGTGTTTGCTTCTCAGCACTTCCTCAATGGATGTAAGAATTTTCTTGCTGCAGAGTAGAAGTCAGAGGAAAAGTAGAATGGAAGGAGGCTCTCACCTCCGACATGCTGTAAAACTTGGAAGTTGTAAATGCTTCTCACCACCCTAAATGGAGTGTGTGGAATTCCTGAAAAATTTAAACCATGAATTTAGGTTTCCACTATGGCTGGAGTAATTAATATTTCAATCAATATTACATAAGAGCTCTTATTTTCTACTGGTAACTTTTGCACAGTTTCTTTTCTTTGTGTGAATGTCTGTGTGTCCGTTTTGTGTAGGATACTTTTATTTTCAGACTTACATTTTTACTACCAAAAGAGAGAGCTTGAACTCACAATTTCTCCCGTCTCAACCTCTCCAATGTGAACATTTTAAAGTACATATTTAGTAATTTCTTGTCATATTGAGAAGTACTGCTCATTTCATTAACCCATTTGTTGACTGACAAATTAATATTTTGATGTTTCGTTATGTACTCTTTTATATACCCAACATATTAGATGAAACTTTGAGGTATAGCTGTCACTGATTTTCTTGCTTTCTTGGATCAATGAGATGTCTCAATGGGTAAAGCATATGCACTATACAGTCTAACAAGCTGTAATAGCTCACCAGATCCTAAAACTGGCTGCAAAAACCTTCCAAAAGCAGAGCTGGTTTTCAGAATCAGTTATCTTCACTAGCAGAAAGAGCTTCACCTTGGAACATGCAGGGATGTAAATGCTTCAGCTCACACATAGTGTTAAAGAAGCAGATGCTTTGAGAGTAAAGCCCATCAATCCATCCTCACAAATCTTGAGTAGCTTTGAGTCACAGCTATTTAGGAGAACTTTAAGGAAGTATTTCCATTTTAAGAACCAACAGGTTACTGATCCCCTCAAATTCAATTCATTATCTAGTTAACCTGTTTACTTAAAATTTATCAGCTTCCTTATACAGGGAGAGGTTTGTAAAACCATGAGTAATACCAGTGATAACTTCCATATGCCATAAAATAAATTTAAATATTTGTGGCATATTACCTACTCATAGTTGTCTTTTATTTTTATTAATAAAATAATGATAATTATGAGCTAATATATATGTATATGCTTAAAATATTTGGAGTAGAATTCCTTTGTATAACTCCCCCTGAGACTATTGTGTTTGTAATATTATGTTTTCAAGTAGTCAAATTAAAATTCACTGGACACTTATCAAATACTTAAACACTATGGTTAATAAATAAATACTAGCTGCTTATTTGAGATAGTTGAATAAAACAGAAATGCTGAGTGACAGTACACAAAACAGAAAGAAATATATCTATAACAAATAGAACACAGAAAAATATATTTACAATTGTATCTCTCGATTTACACATCACACATGTATATATTAATATATATTCGTGTGTTCTAAGTATATGTATTTTAAGAAGTAAGAGATATTTTATTTGCTTGAAAAATTATACTAATCAAGACCCATTATTCTACCGATTATCATAATGCCTTTTTATCTCTTAGAGTACTAATGCAAGGGTGCTGTGAAGTGACATGGCTAGGTGAATAAAACAGACTGAATGCTCACAAGGATATCGTTGAACCCTAAGCAGTCCTAACCATTAATTTCATCCATTTTAGTGTTTACCATAGATTCCTACAAGTGACACTGATATATTTCTTAAAACACTGCTTGATTTAGTTGACATTAGTTTCTGCATGTGATTGTGGTCCACATTAAGCTTAAAGTTACACTGAAGTAAGAGTTGTGGTATACCTCCCTCTCCATATCCTCCCCAGACTCTGCTGTCACCTGAATTTTTGTTCTGAGCCATTCTGACTGGTGTGAGGTGGAATCTCAGGGTTGTTTTGATTTGCATTTCCCTGATGATTAAGGATGCTGAACATTTTTTCAGGTGCTTCTCTGCCATTCGGTATTCCTCAGGTGAGAATTCTTTGTTCAGTTCTGAGCCCCATATTTTAATGGGGTTATTTGATTTTCTGGAGTCCACCTTCTTGAGTTCTTTATATATATTGGATATTAGTCCTCTATCTGATTTAGGATTGGTAAAGATCCTTTCCTAATCTGTTGGTGGCCTTTTGTATTATTGATAGTGTCTTTTGCCTTACAGAAGCTTTGTAATTTTATGAGGTCCTATTTGTGGATTCTCGATCTTACAGCACAAGCCATTGCTGTTCTATTCAGGAATTTTTCCCCTGTGCCCTTATCTTTGAGACTTTTCCCCACTTTCTCCTCTATAAGTTTCAGTGTCTCTGGTTTTATGTAGAGTTTCTTAATCCACTTAGATTTGACCTTAATACAAGGAGATAGGAATGGACCAATTCGATTGCAAGCTTGAACAACCACTCTGGAAATCAGTCTGGCAGTTCCTCAGAAAATTGGACATAGTATTGCTGGAGGATCCCACAATACCACTCCTGGGCATATATTCAGAAGATGTTCCAACTGGTAAGAAGGACACATGCTCCACTATGTTCATAGCAGCTTTATTTATAATAGCTAGAAGCTGGAAAGAACCCAGATGCCTCTCTACAGAGGAATGGATACAGAAAGTGTGGTACATTGACACAATGGAGTACTACTCAGCTATTAAAAAGAATGAATTTATAAAATTCCTAGGCAAATGGATGGACCTGGAGGGTATCATCCTGAGTGAGGTAACCCAATCACAGAAGAACTCACATGATATGTACTCACTGATAAGTTGATATTAGCCCAGAAACTTAGAATACCCAAGATACAACATAGAATTTGCAAAACACATGAAACTCAAAAAGAACAAAGACCAAAGTGTGGACACTTTGCCCCTTCTTAGAATTGGGAGCAAAACACCCATGGAAGGAGTTACAGAGATAAAATTTGGAGCTGAGATGAAAGAATGGACCATCTAGAGTCTGCCATACCCAGGGATCCATCCCATAATCAGCCTTCAAACGCTGACACCATTGCATACACCAGCAAGATTTTGCCGAAAGGACCCTGATATAGCTGTCTCTTGTGAGGCTATGCAGGTGCCTGGCAAACACAGAAGTGGACGCTCACAGTCAGCTATTGGATGGAACACAGGATCCCCAGTGGAGGAGCTAGAGAAAATGCCCAAGGAGCTAAAAGGGTCTGCAACCCTATAGGTGGAACAACAATATGAACTAACCAGTACCCGCAGAGCTCATTTCTCTAGCTGCATATGTATCAGTAGATGTCCTAGTCATCCATCATTGGGAAGAGAGACCCCTTGGTCTTGCAAACTTTATATGCCTAAGTACGGGGGAACACCAGGGCCAAGAAGTGGGAGTGGGTGGGTAGGGGTGTGTGTGGGGTTTTGGGGGACATTTGAGATAGCATTTGAAATGTAAATGAAGAAAATACCTAATTAAAAAAAGTTGTGGTATAGCGTTATGAAAACCGATTTACATGTTACTATAAATGTTATTCTGCTGAAGGCATGAGCTTGGTCAGTGGAGTCAAATCAATGGAACAAAGAGAAAATCCTGGTCTACCTTGGGTGCAAACTAGGTGGATATTCCCAAGGTCCCCAGAGGAGTTTCCACTCTCAGGTGCTTTAGCACACCCAGGATTTTAGGATCACCTGTGTGTAGAACACAACATCTGTTTCAACACCACCAGCTTGGACCAACAGGTTCCAGGGACACAGGAATCCCACCCTACCAGGTGTTCAGGTTCCTTCCAGGCTGCACTGGTCTAATTTGGGCGCAAACTCAGTGGTCAGTCACACAGCCCCCAGAGGAGGTACCACTTCCAGGCACTCTAGCATGCCCAGAATCTTAGGACACCAGGAGCTTGGTCACACCAGGATCTCAGGGTCTTAGAGTCAGTTTAACTCCCAGGAACTCTGACACCCCCAGAATCTCAGGATCACAGGATCCAGGAATTTCAGGATCACAGAGAAAGCTGGACCCTGAGAAGTTCTGAGAAAAATCCTTACTGATCTCAAGCTAAGTATACTAAGTTTAATATGCTAAATTTACATTCTCAACACATGTGTAGCATATTCCTTAACCCTCATGGAGTCCATTTGCCTTCAGCAAAGGGCTTAAAGTCCCTTCCTTGAGTTTTCACCAATCACCAACTACGAATTTCAACAACTTCTGATCAATAAATACTGTGATGTAAACTTCTTCCATTTGAATATTTTATTTTACTGTCTTCTATTTTTGGCTGTGTGTGTGTTGTTGTTGTTGTACACAGTTTCAGTGTTTGTGGAGGCCCAGATGAGCATGTGAGTGAGATCTCCAGAAGCTAGAGTTACAGGAGATTGTGAGCCACCAGATGTGGGTACTGGGGACCACAGCTAGGTCCTCTGTGGGCTGCCTGGTGAGCTATTCACACCTGCTGAGTCACCTCTCCAGTCCAAACTTGTTGAATTTACAAGTGTTTTTTGCTGTAACACTTCTATCACAGAAAGTGATACTTGTCTTAATACTATCTGCAATTGTGGGTATACAAGCAAATCAATCTAGAAAAGAAAAACAAAATCCAAACCAAAAATTATAACCAGTCACAACTGAAATAAAATTGTGTAGAAACTGGGTTGAAAGAGGTTATCCCACCTTGGGATGTCACTCCTTTGTCATAATTATAAGTATCAAATATCAATTTGAATCGAAGTATTGTTATAGAGCATAGGCCACACTATTCCTAATGACCTAAACCCCTGAGGGACTTGTGGTCACATATGAAAATAGGTTTTTAAAATCTTTTTTTCTACCCTATGCTCTGTCCTCCAGGATTATGATATACCACAATACCATGACAGTTTCTTCATGTACATTCTTCACATAATTTTTTTCAAGTGAAGAAATGAACAATCTTTTTGTAGGTCTTTTAAAGTCAAAGCTTTTCTTGTTTTTATATTTTGTTTTATCAGGGATTGAAAAAGCACAGTTGTCATCTTTGAATGATTGAATGATGAAAGATTAAGATATTAACAAAGCAAAATTTTTAGAAAAAATAAGTGGTTAAATATTTTAAAATACGATAAAAGAGTTCATGAATGGGAAGATTGTATAAATTTATATTCTGGAGTACATTAATAAAATTTTATGGAATGCAATATATTTCCTGGTATTTATCTATATTGTCAGTGTCAGGTTTCTGTGGATGACAAGAACTCTATAACTTGTAAAGAAAAAGATGATTGTTCTCAGTTCAGGATAAAATTAGGGTTAGGCTCCTGGAGACATTTGTTGAAATGTTGGGAGAGTTTAGTTTTAACAGTTGGACATTCTGAGCAGGAATGGAGAACTAGAGGAGGGCATTGTGATGGTACAAACTATATTCCAAACCAGAGAATTATCTCACACATTGCATAGTGATGAGGTTAGTAACTCTTTTTTTTAATTTTTAATATTTTTATTACATATTTTCCTCAATTACATTTCCAATGCTATCCCAAAAGGCTCCCATAGCGCCCACCACTTCCCTACCCACCCATTCCCATTCTTTTGGCCCTGGCATTCCCCTATATTGGGGCATATAAAGTTTGCAAGTCCAGTGGGCCTCTGTTTCCAGTGATGGCCGACTAGGCCATCTTTCGATACATATGCAGCTAGAGACAAGAGCTCCGGGGTACTGGTTAGTTCATCATGTTGTTCCAACTATGGGGTTGCAGATCCCTTTAGCTCCTTGGGTACTTTCTCTAGCTTCTCCATTGGGAGCCCTGTGATACATCCAATAGCTGACTTTGAGCATCCACTCCTGTGTTTGCTAGGCCCCAGTATAGTCTCACAAGAGACAGCTATATTTGGGTCCTTTCAGGAAAATCTTGCTAGTGTATGCAATGGTGTCAACGTTTAGAAGCTGATTATGGGATGGATCCCTGGATACGGCAGTCTCTAGATGGTCCATCCTTTCATCACAGCTCCAAACTTTGTCTCTGTAACTCCTTCCATGGGTGTTTTGTTTCCAATTCTAAGAAGAGGCACAGTGTCCACACTTTGGTCTTCATTCTTCTTGAGTTTCATGCGTTTAGCAAATTGTATCTTATATCTTGGGTATCCTAAGTTTTGGGCTAATATCCACTTATCAGTGAATACATATTGTGTGAGTTCCTTTGTGATTGTGTTACCTCACTCAAGATGATGCCCTCCAGGTCCATCCATTTGGCTAGGAATTTCATAAATTCATTCTTTTTAATAGCTGAGTAGTACTCCATTGTGTAAATGTATCATAATTTCTTTATCCATTCCTCTGTTGAGGGACATCTGGGTTCTTTCCAGATTCTGGCTATTATAAATAGGGCTGCTATGAACATAGTGGAGCATGTATCCTTCTTACCGGTTGGGACATCTTCTGGATATATGCCCAGGAGAGGTATTGCTGGATCCTCCGGTAGTACTATGTCCAATTTTCTGAGGGACCCCCAGACTGATTTCCAGAGTGGTTGTACAAGCTTGCAATCCCACCAACAATGGAGGAGTGTTCCTCTTTCTCCACATCCTCGCCAGCATCTGCTGTCACCTGAATTTTTGATCTTAGCCATTCTGACTGGTGTGAGGTGGAATCTCAGGGTTGTTTTGATTTGCATTTCCCTGATGATTAAGGATGTTGAACATTTTTTCAGGTGCTTCTCTGCCATTCGGTATTCTTCAGGTGAAAATTCTTTGTTCAGTTCTGGTTTTATGTGAAGTTCCTTGATCCACTTAGACTTGACCTTATTACAAGGAGATAGGAATGGATAGATTCGCATTCTTCTCCATTATAACAACCAGTTGTGCCAGCACCATTTGTTGAAAAGACTGTCTTCCTTCCACTGGATGGTTTTAGCTCCCTTGTCGAAGATCAAGTGACCATAGGTGTGTGGGTTCATTTCTGGGTCTTCAATTCTATTCCATTGGTCTATTTGTCTGTCACTATACCAGTACCATGCAGTTTTTATCACAATTGCTCTGTAGTAAAGCTTTAGGTCCGGCATGGTGATTCCACCAAAGGTTCTTTTATCCTTGAGAAGAGTTTTTGCTATCCTAGTTTTTTTGTTATTCCAGATGAATTTGCAGATTGCACTTTCTAATTCGTTGAAGAATTGAGTTGGAATTTTGATGGGGATTGCATTGAATCTGTAGATTGCTTTTGGCAAGATAGCCATTTTTACAATGTTGATCCTGCCAATCCATGAGCATGGGAGATCTTTCCATCTTCTGAGATCTTCTATAATTTCCTTCTTCAGAGACTTGAAGTTTTTATTAAACAGATCTTTCACTTCCTTAGTTAGAGTCACACCAAGATATTTTATATTACTTGTGACTATTGAGAAAGGTGTTGTTTCCCTAATTTCTTTCTCAGCCTGTTTATTCTTTGTGTAGAGAAAGGCCATTGATTTGTTTGAGTTAATTTTATATCCAGCTACTTCACCGAAGCTGTTTATCAGGTTTAGGAGTTCTCTGGTGGAATTTTTAGGGTCACTTATATATACTTTCATATCATCTGCAAAAAGTGATATTTTGACTTCATCTTTTCCAATTTGTATCCCTTTGATATCCTTTTGTTGTCGAATTGCTCTGGCTAGGACTTCAAGTACAATATTGAATAGGTAGGGAGAAAGTGGACAGCCTTGTCTAGTCCCTGATTTTAGAGGGATTGCTTCAAGCTTCTCATCATTTACTTTGATGTTGGCTACTGGTTTGCTGTAGATTGCTTTTATCATGTTTAGGTATGGGCCTTGAATTCCTGATCTTTCCAAGACTTTTATCATGAATGGGTGTTGGATCTTGTCAAATGCTTTTTCCACATCTAACGAGATAATCATGTGGTTTTTGTCTTTGAGTTTGTTTATATACTGGATTACGTTGATGGATTTCTGTATATTGAACCATCCCTGCATCCCTGGGATGAAACCTACTTGGTCAGGATGGATGATTGTTTTGATGTGTTCTTGGATTCGGTTAGCAAGAACTTTATTGAGGATTTTTGCATCAATATTCATAAGGGATATTGGTCTGAAGTTTTCTATCTTTGTTGGGTATTTTTGTGGTTTAGGTATCAGAGTAATTGTGGCTTCATAGAATGAGTTGGGTAGAGTACCTTCTGTTTCTATTTTGTGGAATAGTTTGTGAAGAACTGTTATTAGATCTTCTTTGAAGGTCTGATAGAACTCTGCACTAAACCCATCTGGTCCTGGGCTTTTTTTGGTTGGGAGACTATTAATGACTGCTTTTATTTCTTTGGGGGATATAGGGCTATTTAGATCATTAACCTGATCTTGATTTAACTTTGGTACCTGGTATCTGTCTAGGAACTTCTCCATTTCATCCAGGTTCTCCAGTTTTGTTGAGTATAGCCTTTGGTAGAAGGATCTGATGGTGTTTTGGATGTCTTCAGGATCTGTTGTTATGTCTCCTTTTTCATTTCTGATTTTGTTAATTAGGATGCTTTCCCTGTGCCCTATAGTGAGTCTGGCTAAGGGTTTATCTATCTTGTTGATTTTCTCAAAGAACCAGCTCCTTGATTGGTTGATTCTTTGAATAGTTCTTCTTGGTTCCACTTGGTTGATTTCGCCCCTGAATTTGATTATTTACTGCCGTCTACTCCTCTTGGGTGAATTTGCTTCCTTTTGTTCTAGTGCTTTTAGGTGTGTTGTCAAGCTGCTAATGTGTGCTCTCTCTAGTTTCTTTTTGGAGGCACTCAGAGCTATGAGTTTTCCTCTTGGAAATGCTTTCATTGCGTCCCATAAGTTTGGGTATGTTGTGGCTTCATTTTCATTGAACTCTAAAAAGTCCTTAATTTCTTTCTTTATTCCTTCCTTGACCAAGGTATCATTAAGAAGAGTGTTGTTCAGTTTCCACGTGAAGGTTGGCTTTCTATTATTTATTTTGTTATTGAAGATCAGCCTTAGTCCATGGTGATCTGATAGGATGCATGGGACAATTTCAATATTTTTGTATCTGTTGAGGCCTGTTTTGTGACCAATTATGTGGTCAATTTTGGAGAAGGTACCATGAGGTGCTGAGAAGAAGGTATATCCTTTTATTTTAGGATAGAATGTTCTGTAGATATCTGCCAGATCCAATTGATTCATAACTTCTGTTAGTTTCACTGTGTCCCTGTTTAGTTTCTGTTTCCATGATCTGTCCATTGGTGAAAGTGGTGTGTTGAAGTCTCCCACTATTATTGTATGAGGTTCAATGTGTGCTTTGAGTTTTACTAAAGTTTCTTTAATGAATGTGGCTGCCTTTGTATTTGGAGCATAGATATTCAGTATTGATAGTTCCTCTTGGAGGATTTTACCTTTGATGAGTATGAAGTGCCCCTCCCTGTCTTTTTTGATGACTTTGGGTTGGAAGTCAATCTTATCAGATATTAGAATGGCTACTCCAGCTTGTTTCTTCTTACCATTTGCTTGGAAAATTGTTTTCCAGCCTTTCATTCTGAGGTAGTGTCTATCTTTTTCTCTGAGATGAGTTTCCTGTAAGCAGCAAAATGTTGGGTCTTTTTTGTGTAGCCAGTTTGTTAGTCTATGTCTTTTTATCGGGGAGTTGAGTCCATTGATATTAAGAGATATTAAGGAAAAGTAATTGTTGTTTCCTGTTATTTTTGTTGTTAAAGTTGGCATTCTGTTCTTGTGGCTGTCTTCTTTTAGGTTTGTTGAGGGATTAACTTCTTGTTGTTTCTAGGCGTGGTTCCCGTCCTTGTATTGTTTTTTTTCTGTTATTATCCTTTGAAGGGCTGGATTCGTGGAGAGATAATGTGTGAATTTGGTTTTGTCATGGAATACTTTGGTTTCTCCATCTATGTTAATTGAGAGTTTGGCTGGGTATAGTAGTCTGGGCTGGAATTTGTGTTCTTTTAGTGTCTGTATAACATCTGTCCAGGATCTTCTGGCTTTCATAGTCTCTGGTGAAAAATCTGGTGTAATTCTGATAGGCTTGCCTTTATATGTTACTTGGCCTTTTTCTCTTACTGCTTTTAGTATTCTATCTTTATTTAGTGCATTTGTTGTTCTGATTATTATGTGTCTGGAGGTATTTCTTTTCTGGTCCAGTCTATTTGGAGTTCTGTAGGCTTCTTGTATGTTCATAGGCATCTCTTTCTTTAGATTTGGGATGTTTTCTTCTATAATTTTGTTGAAGATGTTTGCTGGTCCTTTGAGTTGAAAATCTTCATTCTCATCCACTCCTATTATCCGTAGGTTTGGTCTTCTCATTGTGTCCTGTATTTCTTGGATGTTTTGAGTTAGGATCTTTTTGCGTTTTACATTTTCCTTGATTGTTGTGCAGATGTTCTCTATGGAATCTTCTGCACCTGAGATTCTCTCTTCCATCTCTTGTATTCTGTTCCTGATGCTTGTATCTATGGTTCCAGATTTCTTTCCTAGGGTTTCTATCTCCAGTGTTGCCTCAATTTAGGTTTTCTTCATTGTGTGTACTTCCCTTTTTAGGTCTAGTATGGTTTTGTTCATTTCCATCATCTGTTTGGATGTGTTTTCCTGTTTTTTTTTAAGGACTTCTACCTGTTTGATTGTGTTATCCTGTTTTTCTTTAAGGACTTCTACCTGTTTGATTGTGTTATCCTGTTTTTTTTTTTTAAGGACTTGTAACTCTTTAGCCATGTTCTCCTGTATTTCTTTAAGTGAGTTATTAAAGTCCTTCTTGATGTCCTCTACCATCATCATGAGATATGCTTTTAGATCCGTGTCTAGCTTTTCAGGTGTGTTGGGGTGCCCTGGACTGGGCGAAGTGGGAGTGCTGGGTTCTGATGGTGGTGAGTGGTCTTGGTTTCTGTTAGTAAGATTATTATGTTTACCTTTCGCCATCTGGTAATCTCTGGGGTTAGTTGTTATCGTCCGTCACTGTTTAAAGATTTGAGCAGACTCTGTGTTCCACTCACCAGAAGTCTCAAAATCCTGTGGCGGCTGTCGTGGGTAGCTGGCAGTTGTCAGCAGACCCTGCGCTCTAGCTACCCCGGTGCTGGACAGACCGGATGAGGATTGTGGCCCTACTCAGGCCGGATTTCTGCCTCCCCAACCAAAGCAGTCTCAGTTCCTGTGCGATTGGACTGGAGCATAAGCTGTGTTCCACTCACCAGAAGTCTCAAGATCCTGTGGTGGGTGTTGTGGGTAGCTGGCGGGTGTCAGCCGACCCTGTGCTCTAGCTACCCCAATGCTGGTCAGGCCGGAAGAGGCTTGTGGCCCTACTCAGGCCGGTTTTCTGCTTCCCTAACTAATGCAGTCTCAGGTCCCACGTGTAATTGGATTGGAGCAGAAGCTGTGTTCCACTCACCAGAAATCTTAAGATCCTGTGGCGGGTGTTGTGGGTAGCTGGCAGTTGTCAGCCGACCCTGGGCCATAGCTACCCTGGTGCTGGTCTGACCGGAAGAGGCTTGTGGCTCTACTCAGGCTGGATTTCTGCCTCCCCAACCAAAGCAGTCTCAGGTCCTGTGTGATTGGACTGGAGCAGAAGCTGTGTTCCACTCACCAGAAGTCTCAAAATCCTGTGGCGGGTGTCGTGGGTAGCTGGTGAGTGTCAGCCGACCCTGCGCCCTAGCTACCCAGGTGCTTGTCTGACCGGAAGAGCGAGGTTAGTAACTCTTGTCTTAAGTTTTTAATGCTTTGTCCTTGACCAAAAACAAAATGTTAGCTATTACCTGTTCTAGATTCTAAAACCAGAATTAGACATCAAATACAGCACATAAAAAGAACAAAACCATGGAACATGATTCAATCCTAAAAATTAAAATATTAACAATTATAAAATCATGAAATTTCACCAGATTCGATTGAGGAAATAAATATTTAACAAAATAAAAATCAGTTCCAAACATTTACCAGTTTAGCAAACCACATGGTATAAGCAAATAGTTAGACCCTGCTTTAAAACATGGGAAAATAACAACATGAAAGGTGACATAGACATAGAAAGCATAAAAATGGCTTATTATAAGAGGTGTAAGTAAAATAAGTAGGTGGTTACCTTTGTATATTCCCAACATTGTTGTTATGATTTATTGTAGAACAAAAGAACTCACACAATATGAACTCACTGATAGGTGGATATTAGCCCAGAAACTTACAATACCCAAGATATAAGATACAATTTGCTAAACACATGAATCTCAAGAAGAACGAAGACCAAAGTGTGGACACTTTGCCCCTTCTTAGAACTGGGAACAAAACACCCATGGAAGGAGTTACAGAGACACAGTTTGGAGCTGAGATGAAAGGATGGACCATCTAGAGACTGTCATATCCGGGGATCCATCCCATAATCAGCTTCCAAAAGCTGACACCATTGCATACACCAGCAAGATTTTGCTGAAAGGTCCCAGATATAGCTGTCTCTTGTGAGACTATGCCGGGGCCTAGCAAAAAGAAGTGGATGCTCACAGTCAACTATTGGATGGATCACAGGGACCCCAATGGAGGAGCTAGAGAAAGTAACCAAGGAGCTAAAGGGTTCTGTAACCCTATAGGTGGAACAACAATATGAACTAACCAGTACCCCGGAGCTCTTGACTCTAGCTGCATATTTAGCAGAAGATGGCCTAGTGGGCCATCAGTGGAAAGAGAGGCTCATTGGTTGTGCAAACTTTATCTGCCTCAGTATAGGGGAACGCCAGAGCCAAGAAGTAGGAGTGTGTGCGTGTGGGAGCGGGTGGGGGACTTTTGGGATAGCATTGGAAATGTAATGAAATAAATACCTAATTAAAAAAAAAGAAAGAAAAATGAGCATCCTTCAATATCCAGGGAGCTTACACTCTTCAGGACAATAACCACACTAGAATTTTCTTTCTTTTTACTGGACATGCACTGTTTAGTGTGAATACATATTTCTTTTACTTTAAACCAAACTTTTATGCCATATACTCATAATCTAAAAAAGACTTATTAAAAAATTAAGTTTTTCATAGAGAATTATAGAAGCATGCCATATCAATTTACCTTAAAAACCCATATCTATAATGTATAAGTAAACTTACTGTTAACTGCATTATATTTTTAGTTGACCTTTTACCTTGGTTGGTTGGTTGGTTTATTAATTTATTAATTTATAACAAACATACAGCTAGTATTCCCTTCTGTGGTAGATGAGGGGCCGGGGAAGCATTACTTCCTCTGTCCATTAGATCATGCTAATGTCATATTTTTTCTATTTAGTAACCTAGCTAGGAATCAGTATACACCACTCTAACCTGTCAAAGATGTTAACTTATAATTTGAAACACTTGTCTTAATAAGGAAGGGTGAAGTCATGTGAGCTTCATGTGATAGCTGAAAAGTCCTTTAAAAATGCCTAATAAAGAATAATGATGGTATTACAGCTTTGTCTCATTTGAGGAAAAAAAATCTAAACCATATCAAATTCTAGGTTTGTGCAGTGCTCCAGATATAATCTGGTTTTGATATATGCAGAGTTAAAGTGAATAAGGGAGCCTCTGGTGAATGCAACTATTTCCATCTCCTGCTGAAGTGATGATTTAGATGCTATTTCAAGAGTCAAAAAGAGCTTGGTTTGAATGTTGTCTTAGACATCGTCATGCTGTGTGATTTTGCAGAGTAATGCAATCACTACTAAGATTCCCTTTTCCCATTGCCTGATGCAGATAATAATAATAGTAGGAACCCTGTAGATTGTTGGGATGATTAAAGGGCAGGTCATAAGAAGAATACTTAATGCATAGTTGTTTTGATTCAGATAGCCAAATCTGGGGCATCCCAGCTCTCCAGAACACTTATCAACCTTACTGCCAGGTACAATGTATGGGTTGATAAAATCTCCCAGATTTATCAATGCATTTCCATCTTGTTTCTTCAGACCTTTCTGGACATGTAACCTCTTTTATTCTATAGGAATCCACCTATTTTTTCCTATCTTGATATGAAATTCTTGTGAGTCTGGATGTAAGACTACTTAGTTTGAAATAAAAAACCCCCATAAACCAAGCCTTGTATGTGGAAGCCTTCTGCTCCAGTTCATAATACTTTGTCTCCCCTTCTTCTTTAACTTTTCTTCCTTTTCATAATAATCTGTATGAGGTGTTAGCATTGCAAAATCCACACTTAGCATCCTTTTCTCCTCTCCTCTTTTCCTATGTGCTGTGTTGTCTTCTCCCCTCTTGTCCATCTGTTTGACTTCTCTATATTCTATGTATAATTAAAACTCTGGATTCAAATTACCTGTTTCTGCTATGATGATTTGTCTTTCCTATTCTCAAAGCATTTGTCATCATAGCATTTGAGACTCAAATTCTAGCCCAGCCATGTTTCCCCATGAATGTTGTTATTTTGTAATAGAAATCCAGGTCTGACTTTTAAAACATGGAGATAGCATCATGTCACATAATTACTTCATTATCAATGCTTTTACCTTCCACTACTTCAACTTTGCTAATCTCTGTGATTTCTGAGTAATTGTTTGTCCATGAGGGTAACGTGTATTATAGCATCTTTTCTGTCCATAATGGTCCATATAGTCTATTTGTAATTTATGAATGATGCTCAGCTCCTCACGTTCCATTTTGTATTTAGCCGTGAATACTACATTATTGTTTATATTTGAGGACTTGAGCTAAGTCTGTTTCATTTAAGCTTCTTCTACAGAGGTATATAGCATATAATATCTTGGTATTGTGTTTAATGTGTAAATTGTTTTAGTTACCTTTGTAAATAATGGTTAAAAAGTAACAATCCGCAGAAAATGGGCTTTTGTTAAAATTGACCTAGATTCTCTTCATTGTCCTGTGGCTTCTGGAGACATGCATCATTTAGAAATCATAGTGGGAAAGAAAGCCATAGTTGACATTATAGAAGTGAGGAAACTGTTTTATGAATTTAACTTCAAATCAACATGAAAATTGGACCTTCAAAAGAGAGGTCAAAGGACCAGGCAAAGTGATACTAGCAAGAATGGGTGGAAGCTTCAATGGGTAAAGTCCAATCTGCACAAGAGAAACCCTGAGTTAGATTTGCAGAATCCACAACAAAAGCTGAGTATGGTGTCATGTAGCTTTAACCCCAGAATTGGAGGATGGGAATTGGTGGATCCCTTAACCCATTGTCTTCCCGCTGAGCAAAATCTACAAGGATCAAGGAATATCACCTCATCTAGACCACTCTCTCTGACAATGTATATGTACCCACGGCAACAAGTAAACACACACACACGAGATCATACCTGCATACATGTACTGCACACACATACACAAAGATACACTAAAGTACCTTCCTGAAGTAGTGATTGGAACCACAAATAACATTTTCAGAGATTTATTAAAGTTCTGTATTTATGTAGCCCCGTCTACTGTTGTGAGCCACCCAAAGTGGAAGTTGGTGTTAGGAACCAAACTCAGGCCCACTGTGATTATACAGTTTTAGGAACAGAGCCATCTCTCCATCTGTGAAAGTGTGGTTTCTATTTTACAACTTTATCTAAACTATGGCAGTATAATGCAATATGAGTATATGCTTTATCTCTCTAAATTTAAATTTTATAATATTAGAATATTTGATAAATAATACTGATTATGACATGAATAGGTTCTAGAATTACCTGGGTGATAGGCTTCTGGGCATGAAATGCTCTCTGTAGAGAGTAGGTCCTGAAGCAGCGATATGGCCTGCTTTTACGGACATACAGCTTTGAAAACCATTGTTCCTTGCAATCTGATTTTAGCTTTGTTCTTAGACAGAGATGTGGAGAAAGGGTAATTAGATGTAGGGGAAAGAGGAACGAGGTCAGAAAAGACTTTTAGAGCTGAGGGGGTACTTGCCAACTGTAGTGCTGACACCCAAATGAAGGGCTATTAGAAACAGATCATTTCCATGTATTGCACTTAGAACTTCACACATCATAATTGCTTCAATTATATACTCCATTATATACAATCCCATTTTCTTAAGAACATGAGCAGAATGCACTCTACAATTTGAAGCTCATTTGGTCATTCACTCAAGATCTGAACATTTCTTTATTCAAGATGTAATTTTTACATTTATAGACTTCAAGGACTTTCAAGTCACTGTTCAAGCAATCTGACTCTAGGTCCAGTTTCTTCACATTTTAACAAGCCTATATCCAGTCATCAGTGCTGATAGATTTGAAACCTCAGTTAGATGTAGACACATTCTGTGAAGAGAAGTTTGGAGGACTTAGGGGACCCTTTAGAAACCAGATACAACCTAAATGAAGCAAGCTTCTTAGTTAACATGGGACTTCACACATTCATCTTTCATTACAGTGGCTTTCAGAAGAAGACTCAGTTTACAAAGAAATCTTACACCTGTATCTATGTTGAGAAAGTGTTACTGAAGATGTAAAGTTTATTTTACTCATTTTTGTTTGTCCATTTTACTAAGAATCTCTTCTTATTATATGTACACATCTCTGATAGCTAGTCGAATGCTCTCACAGTATTGTCAGGACTTTAGTGGAGCTGGCAAGATAAGATTTCTTCCTAGGACTGTTAATTAGTAATAAACATAAGATGTCTTTATATAAGATGTATAAAGAAGACACATATATTTTTCTAATTAATTCATTGTGTTATTCACATCCCAAAGGTTGTCTGCTCTTGGTACACCTTCACAGAATTCTTTTGCCATATCTTCTCCCCTTCACTTCTAAGAAGGTGCCTCCCATTTTTATCTCCCCCACTCACTCTGACACATCAACAGTCTACAGTACTAGGCACATCCTCTCCCACTAAGGCCAGACAAGGCAGTACTCTGCTACATAGGTGCCAGGAACCTTGCCCAGTCTATGTATGCTCTTTGGTTAATGGCTTAGTCTCTAGGATCCAGGTTAGTTGACACTTGGTATTTCTATGGTGTTAGCATCTCCTCTAATTCCTTCAATCCTTCACCTGACTTTTTCATAGGGGTATCCTACCTCCGTTCAATGTTGTGAGTATCTATATCTGTTTCAGCAGCTGCTCATCAGAGCCTCTCAGAGGACAGCTGTGTTAGGCTATTGCCTGCAAGCACAACATGGCATCAATAATAGTGTCAGGGACTAGTGCCCTAATGGGTATTAGATGAATCCCAAGTTCAGCAGGTCCTTGATCAGCCATTCATTCAGTCTCTGCTCTATTTTGTCCCTGCATTTCTTAGACAGGAACAATTTTGGTGCTAAGTTTTGTAGGTGGGTTGGTGTCCCCATCCCTCCACTGGGGGTCCTGTCTGGCTACTGGAGGTGGTCTCTTCAGGTGCCATATCCCCACTGTTGAACATATGGTCTAAGGTCTCCTACCCTGAGTCCTAGGATCATCCCCTATCCCAGATCGCTGAGATTTCATAGAGATCCTACCCACCCCTCACCCATCATAGCATCTGCATATTTCCATTCATTCTCATGGCCATTTGGTTCTTTCTCGGGTCTTGCCCCATACCTGATCCTGAACACCACCACCCCCATTTCTGTACCCATGTACTTTCCCACCCAAGTTTATAACTCCTCCTGCCTTCTATGACTACTTTACTCCCCATTCTAAGTGAGACTCAAGTATCCCGACTTGGGTTTTCCTTTTGTCAACTTCTTTGGAACTGCAGAGTATATCATAGGTTTTTTCATACTTTTTTTTTTTTTTTTGGCTAATGTCCACTTATCAGTAAGTATATACCTTGCATGTCCTCTTGGGTCTGGGTTACCTCACTTAGGGTGATATGTTCTAAATCCATCTATTTGCTTGCAATATTTATGATGTTCTTGTTTTTAATAGATGAATAGTATTCAATAGTATAAATGAACCACATTTTCTGTTTCCAATCTTTGGTTGAAGGACATTTGGGTTGCATCCAGTTTCTGGCTATTACAAATAAGGCTGCTATGAACAAAGTAGAACACATGTCCTTGTGGCATGGTAGGGCATCTTTTGGATATATGCCCAGGAATAGTATAGCTGGGTTTTCAGGTAAAACTATTTCAGATTGAGAAACCACCAAATTGATTTCTAGTGTGATTGTTCCAGTTTGCAATTCTACCATCAGTGGAGGAGTGTTCCTCCTTCTCCACATCATCACCAGCATGGGCTGTTGCTTGAATTTTTGATTTTATCCATTCTGATTGATGTAAGATAGAATATATTAGTCATTTTTTATTTACATGTCCCTGTTGATTAAGGATTCCTTTAGATGCTGTTTAAGATTTCTCTGATGAGGAATCCTCTCTCAAGGATTCCTCTGTTCAGAAATCTCTGTTTAGCTCTGTCTGCACCCCATGTTTTAATTGTGTTATATGGGTTTTAAGAATCTAACTTCTTGAATTCTTTATATATTTAGGATATTAGCCTTTTGTCAGATAGGATTAATGAATATCTCTTCCCAATCTGTAGGCTGTCATTTTGCCCTATCAACAGTTCCCTTTGCCTTACATAAGCCTTTCAGTTTCAAGAGGTCACATTTATCAATTGCTGACAGTAGAACCTGTGACACTGGTGTTCTGTTCGGAAAATGTTCTCCTATTCCAAATGCATTCAAAGCTATTTACCACTTTCTATTCTATTCAATTCAGTGTATCTTGTTTTATGTTGAGGTGCTTAATCACTTGGACTTGAGCTTCAGACAAGGTGATAAGAATGGGTCAATTTGCATTCTTTTACATGCAGACTGCCAGTTAGACCAGCACCATTCATTGAAGACGGTTTCTTTTGTTCCACTTCATTGTCTTGGCTTTATAGGTGTGTGCACTTATTTCTGAGTCTTGATTCTATGTCATCGATCAGTCTGTCATTCACTATGCCAATACCACATCATTTTTTTATCACTATGTCTCTGTAGTACAGTTGTAGTTTGGATGATGATTCCTTCCAAAGTTCTTTTATTATTTTGGCTATTCTGAGTTTTTTGTTTTTCTCTAAGAAGTTGAGAATTGTTCTTTCAATGTCTGTAAAAAAAATTTGTGTTGGAGTTTTGATGGGAATTGAATTAAATCTTTAGATTGCTTTTGGTAAGATTTCCTGATATCACCTTAAGATTTCTTTCCTCAGGGACTAGAAGTTCTTGTCATACAGATCATTTGCTTGCTTAGTTAGAATTACACCAAGATATTTTATATTATTTGTGGCTATTGTGTAGGGTCTTGATTCCCTTATTTCTTTATCAGTCCATTTATCATTTGTATACAGAAGAGCTAATGATTTATTTAAGTTGATGAAGTTGTTTATCAACTGGAAAGGTTCTCTAGTACAGTGTTGGGGGTTATATATATATATATATACATATATATATATATATGAAATCATATAATCTATGAGTAGTGATACTTGATTTCTTCCTTTCAAATTTGTATCCCCTTGACCTCCTTTCATTGTCTTATTGTTCTAGCTAGAACTTCAAGTACTATATTGAATAGAGAAGGAAAGAGTGGTCTGCCTTGTCTTGTCCCTGATTTTTAGTGGGATTGCCTCATGTTTCTCTCCATGAATTTGATGTTGCTATTGTCTTACTGTATATTGCTTTTATTATGTGCAGATATGTGTCTTGAAATGCTGATTTCTTCAGGACTTTTAACATGAATGGTGTGTGGATTTTTTTTGGAGCCTTTTTCAGCATCTAATAAGATGATCATAATTTGATATTTTTCTTTCAGTGTGTTTATACAGCAGATTACATTGATGGATTTTCATATATCGAACCATGCTTGCATCTCTGGGATGAAGCTTGATTGTGGTGAATGCTGGTTTTGATGTGTTCTTTTTTATTTTATTGAGTATTTTTGTATTGATGTTCATAAGTGAAATTTGTCTGAAGTTCTCTGTCTTTGTTGAGTCTTTGTCTACTTTAGGTATCAGGGTATCTGTGGCTTCATGGATTAAATTACATAGTGTTCCTTCTATTTCTACTTTGTGGAATAGTTTGATAAGTATTGGTATTATCTCTTCTTTGAAAGTCTGGTAGAATTCTGCACTAAAATCATCTGGTCCTAGGCTTTTTTTTTTTAGTTGAGAGGGTTTTAATATCTGCTTCTATTACCTTGGGAGTTATAGGAGTGATTAGATAGTTTACTTGACCTTGATTTAAACTTGCTATGTGGTATTTGTCTAGAAAATACTCTCTCTTTCTGTCTCTCTCTCTCTCTGTTTCTGTCTCTCTCTTTATGTCTCTTTGTCTCTCTGTCTCTCACTCTCTCTGTGTTTGTATATATGTGTGTGCTTGTGTGTACTGAGAATTGATTTCGAGCATTATACTACTCAATTATGTATCTGGTCCTCTAGTCACTTTGCAATTTGAGATAAGTTTTTTTCTGATTATACCATGCTGATCTTCTATTCACTTTGTTGCCCAAAATATCCTGGAACTCAAAATCTTCTTGTTTTAGCCTCCCCAAAAAGTATAAATATATGCCTCATCTTACATTGGTTCATTTAAAATGCAATGTTTAAACAAATAAATAAACAGCAGCAGCAGCAGCAGCAACAGCAACAACAACAACAACAACAACAACAACAACAAAACAAATGCAGGTAGTAGTGTAGAAGCAGACTCTTTGTCTTATATGTTTCGTGTCTTCAGGTGTTCCTAGGGAGGTCTTCCCCCTAAACTGTGTGTCTATAATTTGTTTTCAAGTATCTGTTGTCTCACTCAAAGCCCTTGTTCTATTTTTCTGGGTAATCATAGGAAAGATCCCAATTGTCCTTTAAAAATGGATCAATCATTAGGTATGATATATTAAGTTTTAAAGTTTTCTATTTCAAAGGTAGTCAAATAAAACTACAAGAATTGATTCTTCATGACAGTATAAATTAAAAAATGAAACAAATTCCCAAGTCAGTTTGTTTGGATATAAGCAAAATAAAGATATATAAATTTTCTCTTATCTAATCTATATAATTAATAATAAAAACTTCCTTGATGAATGTAGGCATCACAGATGACAGAATTTAATTTTCTGAGGAGCTCACCATCATTCTCTATGGTATTTAGTCATCTTGTGCATATTTACTTCACATTGATTGCATGACATTGAATCTTTTAAACACTAGTGTAAAAAAAACAGGCAGTTTTTGCTTTTAAATAGTGGCAGTGTAAGAGAAGAAGATGAGAGTATTAAGTATTAAGACCCTATAAAGGATTAAGGAGTGTTCTAGTGTAGAACAATTATGAGCCTAATGTGACACACGTGGCAGTAACAGGAACCTGAAAAAATTAAGTTAGGGGGTCTTCCCTAAGACCTTGATGTCCAAATTGACTCTTAATCCATAAGAAACTATCAAGAAGCAGAAATAGGAGCGTTCTGTATGAGAGAAGAACAACATGAAAATGCCTGGGAGCTGTAGACACCTCAGGGGAAATGGGAACTGGACATGATTTAATCAAGAGGGACTGTAGAAAATGAAATGTGTAGTGTGTAAACCACAGTTGGCACAGACATGACTCTTGGTTAGGCGTGTTGACAGATGGAGAGCCAGGAGATGAGTCTGGAGAAAAGGCTGGACCAAGATTATCTGTACTAGCTAAGAAGGTCTGGCTGTTTCCAAAAGGCATGGCAATGTGTTATAGATGTCTGACTTGATGACATTTGGGTATTGGCAAAATATATTGTGACAGCAGGTCAGAAAAGGGACAGAGTAGAGCAAAGGTTAAGCAAGAGAAAGCTGTTGACAAACTCCTGCTTTCCACGGGAAGGAAGAGCTGAATATCTGATCCATTGAGAGCACAGCAGGAATAGATAGGGGTGCAATTGGATGGTCTTCTAGATCACCCATACCTTTCTTTGTTCTCATTTTGTTGAGCAAACAAAAATGCTAAGACACCATTGTATTTACCCATCATTAAATAGTTTCAAAAATATATCCACAGAAAGTTAAATCCAACAGTTTATGAACCAATCTTGAAGAACTATGAAAAATTAAAAATAATTACTTACTGCAACCCCCTGCCACACAAGCACTCACTCACCAGCTCTCAACCAGGTTGTATTCATGATAACTCTAATTCTTACTTATCATCTAATTAGTCCCACAGAGATCTAAGTCTTGAAAATGCAAATCCTATGCTTTTTGTTGCAGGGTTAATTTGTATTTACCATCCACAATTTGGTAAATGATTTTCTGTTTGCTCCATGAATATGTATGGCTTGCTTTCAGCAAGGCAGCAAAGCTCTCTTTTCCTACACCCTCCACGTTCTGCTTGGAACAGAATTGACTTGGGGAAACAGCCTGCTAATTCAGACAGGGTGAAGTATAAATATCAGATTTATAGATAATCAGCAGAAAGAGAAAATGTATACTTTATGCGATATGGGGCCCATCAGATATCACCAAGTTTTCATTTTATTTTTAATATACAAGAGCTGGTAGAGAGAGGAGTGTGTTGCTTGCCATAGTTACAGGACTGCATCATCTAACGTGAGGTTCATGTTTAAACGGGTACTTAGCAATCAGAGTTCAGTTTCGAATTCATTCTGCCTTTGTCTCCCTTTTTAAAAATGTGTTCCATAGAATCATTAGGAAAGAAATGAGGAAAATAGATTATAATTTCTTTCTGATTATTACCTAATAGAATGAACTAGGTTCATTGGTGGAAATTAGAGGTCTCATCTCAAGAGATGATTTGCAAGGCCTGCGAAGTACTCACTACATTTGAAAAAGAGAAAAGAAAATGGCTTTCAGCTAAAAAACCCAAATTGTTGTCCTCTACTGACATTGTCTCTTACTAATTCCTAAAGGCCATTTCAACATTTCAAAATTCAACATTTGAATTTCCTTATCAAAATCAAATATTACAGGGAAAGGGGAGTAAAATTCATGAAGATGATTTGTTGGTTTACATTCAAGTCCAGTTTTCCTGAAACTCTCATCTTTTTAATTCTCCAGACTGTATTTCTACAGGAGAGTTTCTAGAGCAAACTGAAAGAGGGCATTTGCTAAGTTGAGTAACATGCGTAGAAAAAACACAGCAAAGCTCAACTTCGCCAACTTAAACTGAATTAATAAAGTTTGTTTCCTACTTGAAAATACATATTAGAAGACATTTGATGTATTTAACATTTACTTATTAATAATTTTATATTGGTGACTGATTATGATAGTAAAAATGATACTCTGCATTGATTCTTACCTTACTATCTAGAATGTTCTTTCCCAGACTTTCTCTTTTCTCTTGCTTCAGCTCTTTGCTTAAGTGGCCTCTCTCCTTGATGCTTTATCAGACAGACCCATGTAAGACTTTATGCATCTCTACCCATTCTATAAAGTACACAGGCTCCCCCTAATTACATATAAGATTGCTTGTATGTACAGACACATGTGCATGCACACACACACACACACACACACACACACACACACACGATTGTTGCCTCTGCTCTCTGTTCTGTAGAAGTGACAATCAAGCTTCATAGTATGTATTTAATATATCCGCTAGAATGAAAGCCACACAAAATAAAGCCACAGTTTTCTCCATTTTGTGTAAGGTTCTTGGAAGGAAATAGAAAAGATCTTAAGTTTGTTTTTTCTTTTGAGAAATATACAGGGAGCAATGTGGTTTTGTTCTGGTATTTCAAACTCAGAATAAGAAGACACTGTTTCATTTACAGCTAAAAGCTGCATTTTATTTATCTTCTTTATGTGATCATTAGGAATAATAAAATTGTAATATTTAAGTCCATTTAATAGAAGACTATATCACTGCTGCACTTTGTGTGGTTTGGTCCTGGAAATCAGACTATGGGTTATGACTGAATAAAAATAAAACAGACATATGTACAGAAATGCTGGGATTTGGTGAGTTATAATCACTCTGATGGAGGGTACCAACTTCACAATGCAGAACTTACAGCATGTACATTACATGAGGAAAGAGTTGGTTAGTCTCAGTAAAAGTCTGTGGGTCAGAAGCCTCAAGCTATAAATATATGTGAGGAGAAAACTGAATTTGCTAGTTTTTGCATCCACTGGTCAATCACTTATAGTGACTTATGCTTATCCTCACTGTCAACATATGCACTAAGACCAGCAGAAACCTTTGCTATCCCTCTGTTTCTTACCCTGGGATGAAGGATGGGCCATTTCCATGAGGCTGTGGCATTGAATCCTTGACAGGTTTGTACCCATATCAACAAATACACATTCATTTGGGATTTCATTTGTTCTTTACACACTCACACAAGCTGGGCATAAGTTTGGATTTTTGATCATCTTGACTCTACCTCCTGGGTATTGGGATCTAAGATGTGCTTCCTTATATCTGCTTTATGAGGTGCATAGAAATTTACCTAGGATTTCTGTGTCTACTAGGCAAACACTCTATCGACTGATCAGTATTTCTAGCATTTAAATGTGATATCTGACTACAAAGTTTGACTGAAACTTTGTAAATTATATGTGCTCATGAACATGCTTAGACACATTTGCCTGCAGATGCATGAATACGTGATGTGCATGTGGAGGTAAAGCAAGGTAATTTTGATCATTCTATATTTTAGGTTGTTTTTTCTTTCAGGGTCTCTCATTCATCTTGGATCTTATGGATTCAGCTAGACTGGCTGGCCAGGATTCCCAAGGGTCTTGCTATCTTTTCCTCCACTCACAGAAGTGACAGGTATATACTGCAACCTCAGCTTTTAAATGCTTGCCTAGATGATATTCATTCCCTGATGCTTACAATGCAAGCGCTTCACTGATGGATCCATTTCATAGTCCCTTAGCTGACAGTCCCTGTTGATACTGTTGGAAATTAACGTTCTGCCCCATGACTTCAGTTTGTTCAATAAAACTGTGTAGCATTCCATCACATGAAAAGAAGAGGATTTCTAGTACTAATATTGAGATTTTAGATTTTATGGAGAAAAGCAATAAAAATAAAACAGAACACAGCATAATAATCAGAAATAACAAACTTTAACTTCTGCTCAGAGAGCTACAGATAACTACTCATTTATTAATTTGACTCAACCATAAGTTGATACCTATGTTGAAATATTATTTGTAGCAACTACAAAAGCATGTTGACATCTTCATGCTTATGTTAATATATGATACATTAAAGGATGATTCCTAAAATGATTACAAAAAAAAAAAATCAAACAGCATACATTTAAGCAAATTGCAAGGGATTTTCTTCAACCCCATGCTACACTCCATGTAATCTCACCAACATGATCATTGTGAGTATCAATCAAAAAAAATAATCCATGACCTTCTGGCAAGCCATGGGTATACAGAGCTCTCCTCTGGGGAATGAAGAATGAATTTTAATGACACCATCTCTGTCATTTTACCCCTCTTTTATAGTAATAGACATGATATTTAAATATGTATGAATTGATATGGATAATTGTGTACATGCATACTATATATGCATATGTCTCTATGCATCACATTCACTTTGTGAACTTTCTTTTTGTATTATTTCGTTTTCTAGCAAAGTCAAGTGGCATAGAAGACACCAAAATGACATATAAAATATCTGGATCAAAACTGGACCAATAACTAAAAGCACTAAGGATTGGCTAGTCTGCTTTCTGTTCCAAACCCAAGTAAACAATTTGTAAGGACAGTTAGTCATATGTGTTCTGGTGACAGCAAGCAAACAAGTGCCACCCACCGTCATACAAGATCATCTCAAAGAAGACATCCTGTCCTGATCTTTTACAGTCTTTTTTTTTATTAGATATTTTTATTTACATTTCTTTTTTTATTTTTTATTTTTTTAAATATTTTTTTATTACATATTTTCCTCAATTACATTTCCAATACTATCCCAAAAGCCCCCCATACCCCCCCTCCTTCCCTACCCACCCATTCCCATTCTTTTGGCCCTGGCATTCCCCTGTATTGGGGCATATAAAGTTTGCAAGTCCAATGGGCCTCTCTTTCCAGTGATGGCCCACTAGGCCATCTTTCCATACATATGCAGCTAGAGACAAGAGCTCCGGGGTACTGGTTAGTTCATCATGTTGTTCCCCCTACAGGGTTGCATATCCCTTTAACTCCTTGGGTACTTTCTCTAGCTTCTCCATTGGGCGCCCTGTGATACATCCAATAGCTGATGGTGAGCATCCACTTCTGTGTTTGCTAGGCCCCAGCATAGTCTCACAAGAGACAGCTATATCTGGGTCCTTTCAGCAAAATATTGCTAGTGTATACAATGGTGTCAGCGTTTGGAAGCTGATTATGGGATGGATCCCTGGATATGGCAGTCTCTAGATGGTCCATCCTTTCACCACAGCTCCAAACTTTGTCTCTGTAACTCCTTCCATGGGTGTTTTGTTCCCAATTCTAAGAAGGGGCATAGTGTCCACACGTTGGTCTTCATTATTCTTGAGTTTCATGCGTTTAGCGAATTGTATCTTGTATCTTGGGTATCCTAAGTTTTGGGCTAATATCCACTTATCAGTGAATACATATTGTGTGATTTCCTTTGTGATTGTGTTACCTCACTCAAGATGATGCCCTCCAGGTCCATCCATTTGGCTAGGAATTTCATAAATTCATTCTTTTTAATAGTTGAGTAGTACTCCATTGTGTAAATGTACCATAATTTCTGTATCCATTCCTCTGTTGAGGGGCA
Source organism: Mus caroli (assembly GCF_978045245.1). NCBI lineage: Eukaryota > Metazoa > Chordata > Mammalia > Rodentia > Muridae > Mus > Mus caroli. The sequence continues at coordinate 50,267,622 of NW_028227259.1, read as the reverse complement.
TCTGGGTTCTTTCCAGCTTCTGGCTATTATAAATAAGGCTGCTATGAACATAGTGAACCATGTGTCCTTCTTACCGGTTGGGACATCTTCTGGATATATGCCCAGGAGAGGTATTGCTGGATCCTCCGGTAGTACTATGTCCAATTTTCTGAGGAGCCACCAGACTGATTTCCAGAGTGGTTGTACAAGCTTGCAATCCCACCAACAATGGAGGAGTGTTCCTCTTTCTCCACATCCTCGCCAGCATCTGCTGTCACGTGAATTTTTGATCTTAGCCATTCTGACTGGTGTGAGGTGGAATCTCAGGGTTGTTTTGATTTGCATTTCCCTGATGATTAAGGATGTTGAACATTTTTTCAGGTGCTTCTCTGCCATTCGGTATTCCTCAGGTGAGAATTCTTTGTTCAGTTCTGAGCCCCATATTTTAATGGGGTTATTTGATTTTCTGGAGTCCACCTTCTTGAGTTCTTTATATATATTGGATATTAGTCCTTTATCTGATTTAGGATAGGTAAAGATCCTTTCCCAATCTGTTGGTGGTTTTTTTGTCTTATTGATGGTGTCTTTTGCCTTGCAGAAGCTTTGCAGTTTCATGAGGTCCCACTTGTCAATTCTCGATCTTATAGCACAAGCCATTGCTGTTCTATTCAACAATTTTTCCCCTGTGCCCATGTCTTCAAGGCTTTTCCCCACTTTCTCCTCTATAAGTTTCAGTGTCTCTGGTTTTATGTGAAGTTCCTTGATCCACTTAGACTTGACCTTATTACAAGGAGATAGGAATGGATCGATTTGCATTCTTCTCCATGATAACAACCAGTTGTGCCAGCACCATTTGTTGAAAAGACTGTCTTTCTTCCACTGGATGTTTTTAGCTCCCTTGTCGAAGATCAAGTGACCATAGGTGTGTGGGTTCATTTCTGGGTCTTCAATTCTATTCCATTGGTCTACTTGTCTGTCACTATACCAGTACCACACAGTTTAATAGGTCCGGCATGGTGATTCCACCAGAGGTTCTTTTATCCTTGAGAAGAGTTTTTGCTATCCTAGGTTTTTTGTTATTCCATATGAATTTGCAGATTGCACTTTTTAATTCGTTGAAGAATTGAGTTGGGATTTTGATGGGGATTGCATTGAATCTGTAGATTGCTTTTGGCAAGATAGCCATTTTTACACTGTTGATCCTGCCAATCCATGAGCATGGGAGATCTTTCCATCTTCTGAGATCTTCTATAATTTCTTTCTTCAGAGACTTGAAGTTTTTATTATACAGATCTTTCATTTCCTTAGTTAGAGTCATGCCAAGATATTTTATATTATTTGTGGCTATTGAGAAGGGTGTTGTTTCCCTGATTTCTTTTTTTTTTTTTTTCAATTACTATTGTTGATTTATTCTAAAGGATCCAACTCACGGATAGTCAAAGAGAAGAGAAATACGGACCAAGGCATGAAGGGAGTCTCCCCATCTTCTGAGCACGCTGCATCCCCACACCAGCACCCTGATGTGTTCACGAATCCAAGGCTTGTTTAGGGGGTTTTGATAGTGATTCTACCTCAGAGGGATGGTGGATTGACTCACTGGCCAAAAGGTGCATGCCTTCAATCTTCAGCCTTTCTCCCCACTGAAAGGCAGGAGGCAGCCAAGTTGAGAGTTTCTAACTCTAACCATAAGCTATGCTGTACTCGCTCACACTCAGCCCCTACCTCAGCAGGGGCTGTTTTTAGCCATCACTGATCTCCTCAGTATACACCCCCACTGCTCACTTCCAGAGACTCAAAGTGCCTATAAGTTCCTGTATCAGGAAGTAGGAAGACCAAATATTTTAACCAGAGATGCTGTGACATCCAATCACTGAGGAAATAACAAGGATTTCAGGAACTGAGGCCTGACAGTGTATGTGTTGCGTGTGTGTGTGTGTGTGTGTGTGTGTGTGTGTGTGCCTCGATTTGTGTGCTTGTGTCTGAGTACCTGCTGTGGAATACTATAAACCCAGCGATACCAAAACTGAAAGCATCTTCATCTACATGGTTTATTCTCACCACACTCAAGTCTCATCTCTACTACTGAGACATTTTCGTTCTTTTTTTTTTTAATTTTTAATATTTTTATTACATATTTTCCTCAATTACATTTCCAATGCTATCCCATAAGTCCCCCATAGCGCCCCCCACTTCCCTACCCACCCATTCCCACTCTTTTGGCCCTGGCATTCCCCTATATTGGGGCATATAAAGTTTGCAAGTCCAATGGGCCTCTCTTTCCATTGATGGCCGACTAGGTCATCTTTCCATACATATGCAGCTAGAGACAAGAGCTCCGGGGTTCTGGTTAGTACATCATGTTGTTCCAATAATAGGGTTGCAGATCCCTTTAGCTCCTTGGGTACTTTCTCTAGCTTCTCCATTGGGAGCCCTGTGATACATCCAATAGCTGACTGTGAACATCCACTCCTGTGTTTGCTAGGCCCCGGCATCATCTCACAAGAGACAGCTATATTTGGGTCCTTTCAGCAAAATCTTGCTAGTGTATGCAATGGTGTCAGCGTTTAGAAGCTGATTATGGGATGGATCCCTGGATACAGCAGTCTCTAAATGGTCCATCCTTTCATCACAGTTACGAACTTTGTCTCTGTAACTCCTTCCCTGGGTGTTTTGTTCCCAATTCTAAGAAGGTGCACAGTGTCCATACTTTGGTCTTCATTCTTCTTGAGTTTCATGCGTTTAGCAAATTGTATCTTATATCTTGGGTATCCTAAGTTTTGGGCTAATATCCACTTATCAGTGAATGCATATTGTGTGAGTTCTTTTGTGATTGTGTTACTTCACTCAAGATGATGCCCTCCAGGTCCATCCATTTGGCTAGGAATTTCATAAATTCATTCTTTTTAATAGCTGAGTAGTACTCCATTGTGTAAATGTACCATAATTTCTGTATCCATTCCTCTGTTGAGGGACCTCTGGGTTCTTTCCAGCTTCTGGCTATTATAAATAGGGCTGCTATGAACATAGTGGAGCATGTGTCCTTTTTACCGGTTGGGACATCTTCTGGATATATGCCCAGGAGAGGTATTGCTGGATCCTCCGGTAGTACTATGTCCAATTTTCTGAGGAACCGCCAGACTGATTTCCAGAGTGGTTGTACAAGCTTTCAATCCCACCAACAATGGAGGAGCGTTCCTCTTTCTCCACATCCTCGCCAGCATCTGCTGTCACCTGAATTTTTGATCTTAGCCATTCTGACTGGTGTGAGGTGGAATCTCAGGGTTGTTTTGATTTGCATTTCCCTGATGATTAAGGATGTTGAACATTTTTTCAGGTGCTTCTCTGCCATTCGGTATTCCTCAGGTGAGAATTCTTTGTTCAGTTCTGAGCCCCATTTTTTAATGGGGTTATTTGACTTTCTGGAGTCCACCTTCTTGAGTTCTTTATATATATTGGATATTAGTCCCTTATCTGATTTAGGATAGGTGAAGATCCTTTCCCAATCTGTTGGTGGTTTTTTTGTCTTATTGATGGTGTCTTTAGCCTTGCAGAAGCTTTGTAGTTTCATGAGGTCCCACTTGTCAATTCTCGATCTTACAGCACAAGCCATTACTGTTCTATTCAGGAATTTTTCCCCTGTGCCCATATCTTCAAGGCTTTTCCCCACTTTCTCCTCTATAAGTTTCAGTGTCTCTGGTTTTATGTGAAGTTCCTTGATCCACTTAGACTTGACCTTAGTACAAGGAGATAGGAATGGATCGATTCGCATTATTCTACAAGTTAACAACCAGTTGTGCCAGCACCATTTGTTGAAAATGCTGTCTTTCTTCCACTGGATACTTTTAGCTCCTTTGTCGAAGATCAAGTGACCATAGGTGTGTGGGTTCATTTCTGGGTCTTCAATTCTATTCCATTGGTCTATTTGTCTGTCACTATACCAGTACCATGCAGTTTTTATCACAATTGCTCTGTAGTAGAGCTTTAGGTTCAGCATGGTGATTCCACCAGAGGTTCTTTTATCCTTGAGAAGAGTTTTTGCTATCCTAGGTTTTTTGTTATTCCAGATGAATTTGCAGATTGCACTTTCTAATTCCTTGAAGAATTGAGTTGGAATTTTGATGGGGATTGCATTGAATCTGTAGATTGCTTTTGGCAAGATAGCCATTTTTACAATGTTGATCCTGCCAATCCATGAGCATGGGAGATCTTTCCATCTTCTGAGATCTTCTATAATTTCTTTCTTCAGAGACTTGAAGTTCTTATTATACAGATCTTTCACTTCCTTAGTTAGAGTCACGCCAAGATATTTTATATTATTTGTGGCTATTGAGAAGGGTGTTGTTTCCCTAATTTCTTTCTCAGCCTGTTTATTCTTTGTGTAGAGAAAGGCCATTGATTTGTTTGAGTTAATTTTATATCCAGCTACTTCACCGAAGCTGTTTATCAGGCTTAGGAGTTCTCTGGTGGAATTTTTAGGGTCCCTTATATATACTATCATATCATCTGCAAAGAGTGATATTTTGACTTCATCTTTTCCAATTTGTATCTCTTTGATCTCCTTTTGTTGTCGAATTGCTCTGGCTAGGACTTCAAGTACAAGGTTGAATAGGTATGGAGAAAGTGGACAGCCTTGTCTAGTCCCTGATTTTAGGGGGATTGCTTCAAGCTTCTCACCATTTACTTTGATGTTGGCTACTGGTTTGATGTAGATTGCTTTTATCATGTTTAGGTATGGGCCTTGAATTCCTGATCTTTCCAAGACTTTTATCATGAATGGGTGTTGGATCTTGTCAAATGCTTTTTCCACATCTAAAGAGATGACCATGTGGTTTTTGTCTTTGAGTTTGTTTATATACTGGATTACTTTGATGGATTTCCATATATTGAACCATCCCTGCATCCCTGGGATGAAACCTACTTGGTCAGGATGAATGATTGTTTTGATGTGTTCTTGGATTCGGTTAGGAAGAACTTTATTGAGGATTTTTGCATCAATATTCATAAGGGATATTGGTCTGAAGTTTTCTATCTTTGTTGGGTCTTTTTGTGGTTTAGGTATCAGAGTAATTGTGGCTTCATAGAATGAGTTGGGTAGAGTACCTTCTGTTTCTATTTTGTGGAATAGTTTGTGAAGAACTAGGATTAGATCTTCTTTGAAGGTCTGATAGAACTCTGCACTAAACCCATCTGGTCCTGAGCTTTTTTTAGTTGGGAGACTATTAATGACTGCTTCTATTTCTTTGGGGGATATAGGGCTGTTTAGATCATTAACCTGATCTTGATTCAACTTTGGTACCTGGTATCTGTCTAGGAACTTCTCCATTTCATCCAGGTTCTCCAGTTTTGTTGAGTATAGCCTTTGGTAGAAGGATCTGATGGTGTTTTGGATGTCTTCAGGATCTGTTGTTATGTCTCCTTTTTCATTTCTGATTTTGTTAATTAGGATGCTTTCCCTGTGCCCTCTAGTGAGTCTGGCTAAGAGTTTATCTATTTTGTTGATTTTCTCAAAGAACCAGCTCCTTGATTAGTTGATTCTTTGAATAGTTTTTCTTGTTTCCACTTGGTTGATTTCGCCCCTGAGTTTGATTATTTCCTGCCATCTACTCCTCTTGGGTGAATTTGCTTCCTTTTGTTCTAGTGCTTTTAGGTGTGTTGTCAAGCTGCTAATGTGTGCTCTCTCTAGTTTCCTTTTGGAGGCACTCAGAGCTATGAGTTTTCCTCTTAGAAATGCTTTCATTGCGTCCCATAAGTTTGGGTATGTTGTGCCTTCATTTTCATTGAACTCTAAAAAGTCCTTAATTTCTTTCTTTATTCCTTCCTTGACCAAGGTATCATTGAGAAGAGTGTTGTTCAGTTTCCACGTGAAGGTTGGGTTTCTATTATTTATTTTGTTATTGAAGATCAGCCTTAGTCCATGGTGATCTGATAGGATGCATGGGACAATTTCAATATTTTTGTATCTGTTGAGGCCTGTTTTGTGACCAATTATGTGGTCAATTTTGGAGAAGGTACCATGAGGTGCTGAGAAGAAGGTATATCCTTTTGTTTTAGGATAGAATGTTCTGTAGATATCTGCCAGATCCATTTGATTCATAATTTCTCTTAGTTTCTCTGTGTCCCTGTTTAGTTTCTGTTTCCATGATCTGTCCATTGGTGAAAGTGGTGTGTTGAAGTCTCCCACTATTATTGTATGAGGTGCAATGTGTGCTTTGAGATTTACTAAAGTTTCTTTAATGAATGTGGCTGCCTTTGTATTTGGAGCATAGATATTCAGGATTGATAGTTCCTCTTGGAGGGTTTTACCTTTGATGAGTATGAAGTGTCCCTCCCTGTCTTTTTTAATGACTTTGGGTTGGAAGTCAATCTTATCAGATATTAGAATGGCTACTCCAGCTTGTTTCTTCATACCATTTGCTTGGAAAATTGTTTTCCAGCCTTTCATTCTGAGGTAGTGTCTATCTTTTTCTCTGACATGAGTTTCCTGTAAGAAGCAAAATGTTGGGTCTTGTTTGTGTAGCCAGTTTGTTAGTCTATGTCTTTTTATCGGGGAGTTGAGTCCATTGATATTAAGAGATATTAAGGAAAAGTAATTGTTGTTTCCTGTTATTTTTGTTGTTAAAGTTGGCATTCTGTTCTTGTGGCTGTCTTCTTTTAGGTTTGTTGAGGGATTACCTTCTTGTTGTTTCTAGGGCGTGGTTCCTGTCCTTGTATTGGTTTTTTTCTGTTATTATCCTTTGAAGGGCTGGATTCGTAGAGAGATAATGTGTGAATTTGGTTTTGTCGTGGAATACTTTGGTTTCTCCATCTATGTTAATTGAGAGTTTGGCTGGGTATAGTAGCCTGGGCTGGAATTTGTGTTCTTTTAGTGTCTGTATAACATCTGTCCAGGATCTTCTGGCTTTCATAGTCTCTGGTGAAAAATCTGGTGTAATTCTGATAGGCTTGCCTTTACTTGGCCTTTTTCTCTTACTGCTTTTAGTATTCTATCTTTATTTAGAGCATTTATTGTTCTGATTATTATGTGTCGGGAGGTATTTCTTTTCTGGTCCAGTCTATTTGGAGTTCTATAGGCTTCTTGTATGTTCATGGGCATCTCTTTCTTTAGATTTGGGAAGTTTTCTTCTATAATTTTGTTGAAGATGTTTGCTGGTCCTTTGAGTTGAAAATCTTTATTCTCATCCACTCCTATTATCCGTAGGTTTGGTCTTCTCATTGTGTCCTGTATTTCTTGGATGTTTTGAGTTAGGATCTTTTTGCATTTTACATTTTCCTTGATTGTTGTGCCGATGTTCTCTATGGAATCTTCTGCACCTGAGATTCTCTCTTCCATCTCTTGTATTCTGTTGCTGATGCTCATATCTATGGTTCCAGATTTCTTTCCTAGGGTTTCTATCTCCAGTGTTGCCTCATTTTGTGTTTTCTTTATTGTGTCTACTTCCCTTTTTAGGTCTAGTATGGTTTTGTTCATTTCCATCATCTGTTTGGATGTGTTTTCCTGTTTTTCATTAAGGACTTCTACCTGTTTGATTAAGTTATCCTGTTTTTCGTTAAGGGTTTGTAACTCTTTAGCAGTGTTCACCTGCAATTCTTTAAAAAATTTTTGTGCTTCCTCTTTATTGTCTTCTACCTGTTTACCAGTGTTCCTTTGTATTTCTTTAAGTGTGTTATTAAAGTCCTTCTTGAAGTCCTCTACCATCATCAGGAGATATGCTTTTAGATCCGTGTCTATCTTTTCCGGTGTGTTGGGGTGCCCTGGACTGGGCGAAGTGGGAGTGCTGGGTTCTGATGATGGTGAGTGGTCTTGGTTTCTGTTAGTAAGATTATTACGTTTACCTTTCGCCATCTGGTAATCTCTGGGGTTAGTTGTTGTTGTTGTCACTGTTTAAAGATTGGAGCAGAAGCTGTGTTCCACTCACCAGAAGTCTCAAAATCCTGTGGCGGGGGTCGTGGGTCGCTGGCAGTACCCTGGTGCCGGTCCAGCCGGAAGAGGCCTGTGGTCCTACTCAGGCCGGTTTCTGCTTCCCTAACTAATGCAGTCTCAGGTCCCGTGCACAACTGGATTGGAGCAGAAGCTGTGTTCCACTCTCCAGAAGTCTTAAGATCCTGTGGCGGGTGTTGTGGGTAGCTGGTGAGTGTGAGCCGACCCTGCGCCCTTGCTGCCCAGGTGCTTTTCTGACTGGAAGAGGCTTGTGGCCCTATGTAGGCCGGATTTCTCTCTCCCCAACCAGAGCAGTCTCAGGTCCCGCGTGATTGGACTGGAGCAGAAGCTGTGTTCCACTCACCAGCAGTCTCAAAATCCTGTGGCGGGGGTCGTGGGTAGCTGGCGGGTGTCAGCCGACCCTGCGCTCTAGCTACCCAGGTGCTGATCCGGCAGGATGAGGCCTGTGGCCCTACTCTGGCCGGTTTCTGCTTCCCTAACTAATGCAGTCTCAGGTCTCGCGCGCAATTGGTTTGGAGCAGAAGCTGTGTTCCACTCACCAGAAGTCTTAAGATCCTGTGGTGGGTGTTGTGGTTAGCTGGCGAGTGTCAGCTGACCCTGCGCCCTTGCTACCCAGGTGCTTTTCTGACCGGAAGAGGCTTGTGGCCCTATGTAGGCCGGATTTCTCTCTCCCCAACCAGAGCAGTCTCAGGTCCCGCGTGACTGGACTGGAGCAGAAGCTGTGTTCCACTCACCAGCAGTCTCAAAATCCTGTGGAGGGGGTCGTGGGTAGCTGGCGGGTGTCAGCCGACCCTGAGCTCTAGCTCCCCTGGTGCTGATCCGGCAGGATGAGGCCTGTGGCCCTACTCAGGCCAGTTTCTGCTTCCCTAACTAGTGCAGTCCCACGTCCCACGCGCAATTGAATTGGAGCAGAAGCTGTGTTCCACTCACCAGAAGTCTTAAGATCCTGTGGTGGGTGTTGTGGGTAGCTGGCGAGTGTCAGCCGACCCTGCGCCCTTGCTTCCCAGGTGCTTTTCTGACCGGAAGAGGCTTGTGGCCCTATTGTTTCCCTGATTTCTTTCTGAGCCTGTTTATTTTTTAAGTAGAGAAAGGCCATTGATTTGTTTGAGTTAATTTTATATCCAGCTACTTCACTGAAGCTGTTTATCAGGTTTAGGAGTTCTCTGGTGGAATTTTTAGGGTCACTTATATATACTATCATATCATCTGCAAAAAGTGATATTTTGACTTCATCTTTTCCAATTTGTATCCCTTTGATCTCCTTTTGTTGTTGAATTGATATGGCTAGGACTTCAAGTAAGATGTTGAATAGGTATGGAAAAAGTGGACAGCTTTGTCTAGTCCCTGATTTTAGAGGGATTGCTTCAAGCTTCTCACCATTTACTTTGATGTTGGCTACTGGTTTGCTGTAGATTGTTTTTAATCATGTTTAGGAATGGGCCTTGAATTCCTGCTCTTTCCAAGACTTTTATCATGAATGGGTGTTGGATCTTGTCAAATGCTTTTTCCGCATCTAACGAGATGATCATGTGGTTTTTGTCTTTGAGTTTGTTTATATACTGGATTACGTTGATTGATTTCCATATATTGAACCATCCCTGCATCCCTGGGATGAAACCTACTTGGTCAGGATGGATGATTGTTTTGATGTGTTCTTGGATTCGGTTAGGAAGAACTTTATTGAGGATTTTTGCATCAATATTCATAAGGGATATTGGTCTGAAGTTTTCTATCTTTGTTGGGTCTTTTTGTGGTTTAGGTATCAGAGTAATTGTGGCTTCATAGAATGAGTTGGGTAGAGTACCTTCTGTTTCTATTTTGTGGAATAGTTTGTGAAGAACTAGGATTAGATCTTCTTTGAAGGTCTGATAGAACTCTGCACTAAACTCATCTGGTCCTGGGCTTTTTTTGGTTGGGAGACTATTAATGACTGCTTCTATTTCTTTGGGGGATATAGGGCTGTTTAGATCATTAACCTGATCTTGATTCAACTTTGGTACCTGGTATCTGTCTAGAAACTTCTCCATTTCATCCAGGTTCTCCAGTTTTGTTGAGTATAGCCTTTGGTAGAAGGATCTGATGGTGTTTTGGATGTCTTCAGGATCTGTTGTTATGTCTCCATTTTCATTTCTGATTTTGTTAATTAGAATGCTTTCCCTGTGCCCTCTAGTGAGTCTGGCTAAGGGTTTATCTATCTTGTTGATTTTCTCAAAGAACCAGCTCCTTGATTGTTTGATTCTTTGAATAGTTCTTCTTGTTTCCACTTGGTTGATTTCGTCCCTGAGTTTGAATATTTCCTGCTGTCTACTTCTCTTGGGTGAATTTACTTCCTTTTGTTCTAGTGCTTTTAGGTGTGTTGTCAAGCTACTAATGTGTGTTCTCTCTAGTTTCTTTTTGGAGGCACTCAGAGCTATGAGTTTTCCTCTTAGAAATGCTTTCATTGCGTCCCATAAGTTTGGGTATGTTGTGGCTTCATTTTCATTGAACTCTAAAAAGTCCTTAATTTCTTTCTTTATTCCTTCCTTGACCAAGGTATCATTGAGAAGAGTGTTGTTCAGTTTCCACGTGAATGTTGCCTTTCTATTATTTATTTTGTTATTGAAGATCAGCCTTAGTCCATGGTGATCTGATAGGATGCATGGGCCAATTTCAATATTTTTGTATCTGTTGAGGCCTGTTTTGTGACCAATTAGGTGGTCAATTTTGAAGAAGGTACCATGAGGTGCTGAGAAGAAGGTATATCCTTTTGTTTTAGGATAGAATGTTCTGTAGATCTGCCAGATCCAATTGATTCATAACTTCTGTTAGTTTCACTGTGTCCCTGTTTAGTTTCTGTTTCCATGATCTGTCCATTGGTGAAAGTGGTGTTTGGAAGTCTCCCACTATTATTGTATGAGGTGCAATGTGTGCTTTGAGATTTATTAAAGTTTCTTTAATGAATGTGGCTGCCTTTGTATTTGGTTCATAGATATTCAGAATTGATAGTTCCTCTTGAAGGGTTTTACCTTTGATGAGTATGAAGTGCCCCTCCCTGTCTTTTTTGTTGACTTTGGGTTGAAAGTCAATTTTATCAGATATTAGAATGGCTACTCCAGCTTGTTTCTTCATACCATTTGCTTGGAAAATTGTTTTCCAGCCTTTCATTCTGAGGTAGTGTCTATCTTTTTCTCTGACATGAGTTTCCTGTAAGAAGCAAAATGTTGGGTCTTGTTTGTGTAGCCAGTTTGTTAGTCTATGTCTTTTTATTGGGGAGTTGAGTCCATTGATATTAAGAGATATTAAGGAAAAGTAATTGTTGCTTCCTGTTATTTTTGTTGTTAAAGTTGGCATTCTGATCTTGTGGCTGTCTTCTTTTAGGTTTGTTGAGGGATTGCCTTCTTGTTTTTTCTAGGGTGTGGTTCCCATCCTTGTATTGGTTTTTTTCTGTTATTATCCTTTGAAGGGCTGGATTCCTGGGGAGATAATGTGTGAATTTGGTTTTGTCCTGGAATACTTTGGTTTCTCTATCTATGTTAATTGAGAGTTTGGCTGGGTATAATAGCCTGGGCTGGAATTTGTGTTCTTTTAGTGTCTGTATAACATCTGTCCAGGATCTTCTGGCTTTCATAGTCCCTGTTGAAAAATCTGGTGTAATTCTGATAGGCTTGCTTTTATATGTTACTTGGCCTTTTTTCTCTTACTGCTTTTAGTATTCTATCTTTATTTAGTGCATTTGTTGTTCTGATTGTTATGTGTCGGGAGGTATTTCTTTTCTGGTCCAGCCTATTTGGAGTTCTGTAGGCTTCTTGTATGTTCATGGGCATCTCTTTCTTTAGATTTGGGAACTTTTCTTCTATAATTTGTTGAAGATATTTGCTGGTCCTTTGAGTTGAAAATCTTCATTCTTATCCACTCCTATTATCCGTAGGTTTGGTCTTCTCTTTGTGTCCTGGATTTCCTGGATGTTTTGAGTTAGGATCTTTTTGCATTTTCCATATTCTTTGATTGTTGTGCCAATGTTCTCTATGGAATCTTCTGCACCTGAGATTCTCTCTTCCATCACTTGTATTCTGTTGCTGATGCTCCCATCTATGGTTCCAGATTTCTTTGCTAGGATTTTTATCTCCAATGTTGCCTCATTTTGGGTTTTCTTTATTGTGTCTACTTCCTTTTTTAGGTCTAGTATGGTTTTGTTCATTTCCATCATCTGTTTGGATGTGTTTTCCTGTTTTTTTTTTTTTTTGTTTTTTTTTTTAAGGACTTCTACCTGTTTGATTGTGTTATCCTGTTTTTCTTTAAGGACTTGTAACTCTTTAGCAATATTCTCCTGTATTTCTTTAAGAGAGTTATTAATGTCCTTCTTGATGTCCTCTACCATCATCATGAGATATGCTTTTAAATCCAGGTCTAGCTTTTCAGGTGTGTTGGGGTGCTCTGGACTGGGCGAAGTGGGAGTGCTGGGTTCTGATGATGGTGAGTGGTCTTGGTTTCTGTTAGTAAGATTCTTACATTTACCTTTTGCCATCTGGTAATCTCTGGAGTTGTTATAGTTGTCTCTGTTCAGAGGTTGTTCTTCTGGTGATTCTGATTCCAGTCTATCAGCAGACCTGGGAGACAGGCTCTCTCCTCTGAGTTTCAGTGGTTAGAGCACTCTCTGCTGACCAGCTCTCCTCTTACAGGGAAGGTGCAAAGATATCTGGTGTTTGGACCTCCTCCTGGCTGAAGAAGAAGGCCGAAAACAGGACCTTTCCTAGATGCTGTGTTGCTTTGGCAGGTCACAGAAGCTGTCAGCTTCTGTGGTGCACCCTCTCACCTGTGCAGACTAAGTTCCGAAGTTCGACGGAGTCCCAGACCCACGATGGTGCTCCCTGCTCTTGAGGCAGAGGGCTCCCGTGCAGGGCGGGCCACTGTCCTCCGGCTGGGACGGTCCCGGATGTCTGTGGCCCCAAAAGGGGTGCTGCCTCAGTGACTCTGTGGCTCCCGCCTGTCCCAGAAGCTGTCTGCCTCGTCGGTGCACACTCCCACCTGTGCAGACTAAGTTCCTAAGTTCGGAGGAGTCCCGGATCTAAGATGGTGCTCCCTGCTCTTGAGGCAGAGGGCTCCCATGCAGGGCGGGCCACTGTCCTCCGGCTGGGAGGGTGCAGGATGTCTGCAGCCCCAAAAGGGTGCTGCCTCAGTGACTCTGTGGCTCCCGCCTGTCCCAGAAGCTGTCTGCCTCTGTGGTGCACACTCCCACCTGTGCAGACTAAGTTCCTAAGTTCGGAGGAGTCCCGGATCCAAGATGGTGCTCCCTGCTCTTGAGGCAGAGGGCTCCCATGCAGGGCGGGCCACTGTCCTCCGGCTGGGAGGGTGCAGGATGTCTGCAGCCCCAAAAGGGTGCTGCCTCAGCGGCTCTGTGGCTCCCGCCTGTCCCAGAAGCTGTCTGCCTCTGTGGTGCACACTCTCACCTGTGCAGACTAAGTTCCTAAGTTAGGCGGAGTCCAGGACCCAAGATGGAGCTCCCTGCTCTTGAGGCAGAGGGCTCTCATGTCTTATTTACATTTCAAATGCTATCCTGAAAGTTTCCTGTACCCTCCCTCCCCCTGCCCTGCTCCCCTACCCACCCACTCCCACTTCTTGGCCCTGGCATTCCACTTTACTGGGCATATAAAATTTGCAAGACCTAGGGGCCTCTCTTCTCAATGATGGTCAACTAGGCCATCTTCTGCTATGTATGCAGCTAGAGTCAAGAGCTCTGGGGTACTGGTTAGTTCATAATGTTGTTCCACCTATAGGGTTGCAGACCCCTTCACCTCCTTGGGTGCTTTCTCTAGCTCTTCCATTGGGGGCCTTGTGTTCTATCCTATAGATGCCCACTTTTGTGGAATTCCCCAGCCTTCAGGAGTAGAGGTTGTACTGTAAATGTATTTATTGGAGACTTTTGACTTTCAAATGTGGTGATTTTTTATTGTAGTTAAAGATTACTGGAGAATCGTATTTTTCTATCTTATTTCTATTTTGTTAATGAATTTTAGCCATTTGTTAATATTTTTTTAACAATTACTTTTTCAATTAAAATTAATGACTATATATATGTATGTAGGTATGTGACTATATATATGTAGGTAGGTTTTCAAGTTAAATTAATGACTATGTGTGTGTGTGTGTGTGTGTGTGTCTACAATTCTATAAATCTGTCAGGTGGTTATTTATTCCCTAATGTGGATGAACTATGATTATTAAGATATAGTTTGGGTGATCATATATTTCTATGAAAGTTATTCTTTAAAATTGGATTACTAGATTAAGAAGCTTATTGGACTCTGCAGAATTAGTTTTCCATAATAAACTATAGTTTTCTTTTATTAGCAGCATGAGGAAAAAAGCTTATTTACTACTGGTGATGCACACTAGGTAGGCAGTACTTTCTAGTTTCTACCATCTTGATGTTTTCAAAATGATCTTAGTTCAATTCTTATTATGTAGCTCTGGCTGACCTAGAACTTGTAGTGAGTAACCTGATTCTGTCTCCTGAATGCTTGGATGACAGACATGTGCTACCACACCAGGCTGAAATTGCTACAATTCCATAGTAGTTATTTAATTTACATTTATCAAGGCATGAATATAGAAATTATATGAAAACTCACTAGAGTCAGTATTCTCCTATATGGGTCTGGGAATCAAAAATCACATCATCAGACTTTGGGATATGAGCCACCAGGCTGATGTTTAATGCTCTATATTCTGGCTAGTTTTATGTAAACTTAACACAGATGAGAGGTACTTCAAATAGGTAGGGGGAACATCAATTGAGACGATGAAGCCATAAAAACTGGTTGTATGGCATTTCCTTAAATCGTGATTGGTGAGAGAAGCCCCCAGTCCATTGTGGGTATTTCTACTTTTAGACTGATGGTTCTGGGTTCTGTAAGAAAACAGACTGAAGCATATAAAGTTTGTGTGTCCAATGGGCCTGTCTTTCCAGTGATGGCCTAGTCATATGCAGCTAGAGTCAAGAGCTCCGGGGTACTGGTTAGTTCATAATGTTGTTGCACCTACAGGGTTGCAGATCCCTTTAGCTCCTTGGTTACTTTCTCTAGCTCGTCCATTGGGGGGCCCTGTAATCTATCCAATAGCTGACTGTGAGCATCCACTTCTGTGTTTGCTAGGCCCCGACCTAGTCTCACAAGAGACAGCTATATCAGGGTCCTTTCAGCAAAATCTTGCTAGTGTATGCAATGGTGTCATCATTTGGAGGCTAATTATGGGATGGATCCCTGGATATGGCAGTCTCTAGATGGTCCATCCTTTTGTCTCAGCTCCAAACTTTGTCTCTGTAACTCCTTCCAAGGGTGATTGTTCCCAATTCTAAGAAGGGGCAAACTTTATATGCCCCAGTACAGGGGAATGCCAGGGCCAAAAAGTGGGAATGTGGGTGGGGGAGGGGAGGCTATGGGGGACTTTTGGGATAGCATTGGAAATGTAATTGAGGAAAATACATAATAAAAAAATTAAAATAAAAAAAAAGAATCAAAACAGCAAAAAAAAAATACTGTTCTAAATGGCTTCTCTATAATCAGGTTTTGGCTCGCTTTCTTCAACTCATGATTTAATGACTATGTTAGTAGATATGCTGTTCAATTTTCTTTTTAGAATGTAAGCCCATGGTGATAAAAGTGTGAGTAAATGGTTTCCTGGGGAACTCCTGTGAATATACCCTTATATATTTGAATTTGTACGTGTAGGTATCTGTGTGTTTACTGACCATCATGCACATAATATATGAATTAAATACAGAGATATAAACAGTGAAATTTGAGATCAAATTAATTGCAAATTCTCCACATAGAGATTAATTTACTGTAAGTTAACGGTGTGTTCTTTTTAATCTAACTAATTGTATATGTTCATGTATGTTTGCATTTTTAGAAAAAAAATGTAACTTGCACCTAAACTATTTTAAATAAATTCTGAGGAAAATTTCAACACCCATACTGACACAGGGACAATAATTATCTTAATAGTTTATGGTTTTGAAATGAAAGTATATTGTCTGAAAGAAAAAAAAAAGGAAACAGATGAACCATTTTGGGGAACAAGCCAGTAAGCAGCTTTAGTGTCAGCTCTTCCCTTCAGGTTGACCAGTTTGAGTTATTGTCCTGACATCTTTTGATGATGAACAGTGATATGGAAGTGTAAGTCAAATAAATCTTTTCATCTATAGCTTCCTTTTTGGGCATTGCAGAAATAGAAACCTAAACTAAGATCCCCTGTCTTTATATTAATTTATATTCTTTTCTACTTGGAATGAAACCATTATTTGGAAGTTTTTTTTTCCTGTTTGAGAAGGAAATTCGATGTTTTAACTTTTCATAATAAATTTGTATATATTTTGTGCTAGGAAACAATATACTATAGGAACAGGAACTGGGAAAGAGGTGGGAGAGTGGAGGCAGAACCTATGAAGATTCCCAGGATTCAGTGTCCAGAGACCAGCGTCAGCATCGGGGTGCAGCTCTAACTTAATTGGTCAGTACAATAAACCTAGCCACATTTTTTTTAGTCAATAAGGATGCAGTTACATAATCAAGGGTCAAACAGGACTTTACAGTCCTGCCAAATCAAATTCGCCTGCCCATGACTGGGTAGCAGAAGGGGGTGGGTCATGGGGTGGGGGACTGGGTACCTGAAGGTTGGAAATCAGCCATTACCCCTGGCCTCAGGTCCTTTGTTCTGTCTCACCAGTGAGAAAGAGCCATCCTACAGTTATTTTAAAAATAATACTTTAATTGATATACCAAAGAGCTTTCGTTCATCATTTTAGCTGACAGATGAAAGGCCATGTGAGGAAATTTAAATTATTTATCAAAGAGCAAAAAGCAAATCTTTGACCTTGGAAAAGTAGCTAAGTTATTATAAATGAAGATGATTTCTTAAAAAAAAAACGGGAAAAAATCCAATGTCTGCTTCATATTGTGTTCTTGGGTGAAAATCAGCAAGAATAGTACATGTCAGTTGAGAAAAACTGCATCATTGTTTGCCCATGTATCTTATATCTAAACTATTTCTTCATTTGTAACCTATAGTCATCCTTTAATACATGAGCATTTTCAGCCAGTTAAAGGATTTCACATTGGTTGAGGAACTCAGGACATTCTTGGCTCTATTTCTTACTCCCGAAAAATTTTCTACCTGAATTATTTTCAGTTTTCACCTTACTAAATTGGTTCTAGCATAAATGTCACTTCTCTAAAAATACAATTTTTTCATCAGTTAAATATTCTTCCAGTTAAACCAACTATATTATTGCCACTTGCTTATCGTGTTTTGTCTTGCACACGTTTTGGAATACAAGAACATCATTTAAATTCCTCCTTGTATATTAAGCAAAGTATATGATCCTATAATCATAACATAAATATTTTTTTATTTTATTTTTATTTTTTTTAATTTTTAATATTTTTTATTACATATTTTCCTCAATTACATTTCGAATGCTATCCCAAAAGTCCCCCATAGCGCCCCCC